>NC_059428.1:79884201-80185868 GCF_021028975.2 Sphaerodactylus townsendi
TCAGCCTCTGTCAGCATGGCCCTGCTCTAGGGTCTCAGTTGAGGTCTTTTGCATCACCTGGCTCATCATTCCTACGCATAAGGATGAATTACTGGTCATTGTTTGCAACCAAACAAAGTATAGTAACATTCCTGTGTCCACACTGCAATGTGAGAGACAGAGAAGAAGGGGGAGAGAGGAAGAAACAAGGTAAGGGGGGATGACATGGTCCAACTTTCCGGTGGCCACCCTGTTGAGATACACTAACAGAGCATTCTGACTTTATAAAAGACTAGTTACCCAATAATGGTGAAATTTCTGGTGGGACAGGCCAAAGAACATGGGTCATTATTGGCATCTACAAACTGAATATGTTAGCCATGTGCAATATCAACTCACAATTAAAAAGAACCTGAACCAATGGAATCTGCAAACTGTCCAGATTTCCCTGAACCCCTATTTAATGTTATCTTGAAACAACAAGATTAATGTTCCTTGACAGTCTCCAAGGTCTTGAAATGCTGATTCCTGGTGCGGAGAAAAACTCACATTCTTAATCTTCATTACTGTGGAACACAAGTAATATTTGGTTGCCAGAGAGACATGCCATCTGAACTCTGAAGCAACACCTTCAGATCTAGCAAGGCAAATTTGTCCTAAAGCATAAAAGTAATTTGAAAAGAAAAAGCTTCTGTCTCAAATCTTCAAAACCGTACAAAAGGCCAAGCTCAACTCAAACTATTACCCAGTCTTCAATGACACACAGTCAGATTCTGATTCCCATTATCTTATGACATTACTTCCGCCCTTCTAAATAGATTTTTTTCGATAGAGAAATAACACTTCGACAAAAAAATTAACTGCTTTTCATTTTAGAAATCTTGAGCAATATTTCTGCATTATGCAAAATTTACATATTGCAAAACTATGCAATAACTATCGTATAGGACATAAAATGTGTACCTAAACAAAGCTTATGTCCTTCATAGTACAGTTATTTCAGCCATCATATGCTTCTTTATGTTTACCTCCCTCTATTTTAACCTTCCTCAAACACTTTATAGACATGCTGCTAGTTATGAATAATATGAATAAATTAACCTTTATGAGCAGCAAATCCTATATCTCATACTATCAGCAGCAAATTTGAATAAGTGCTTTCTTACCGAGAAAATTTTGCTATTATTCCACAGGTTAAACAATAGCTTTTCATGTTCCATTTTTTCCATTGTATAACAACCCAAATTATTAATATATGATGCATTTGTTCAAAATAATGTTATATACTTTGGCTATGTTCCCAGACATTCTCTTTCCTGTCCATTGCTTTCCTGTCATTTTTAGCCGACTAAGGTCTGTGTGTACATTATGTGGAATAGCTTAAATGCCATGCTCAGTACATGGAGAGCATTTTAAATCAATGATCCTTATGCCTCTGTCTTCTGACGTGTGCTCCATCTCCTAGGATACCCAATTATGGTGGGCAGAGAAAGGCATGAGAGAAATCCTCAGATCACATAGCAGTAATAGGAATATTAAATCAGCGAAGACAGTTCAAAGACAACCAGCATGGTGTAATGGTTAGAATGTTCAAATAAGGTCTAGGAGATCCATGAGAGCTTGCTTGGTGACCTTGGGTCAGTATCACAGACCAGGACACTTCCCTCAGATAGAAGAAGAGAAGAAGAAGAGTTTGGATTTATAACCCCCCTTTCTCTCCTGTAGGAGACTGAAAGAGGCTGACAATCTCCTTGCTCTTCCCCCCTCACAACAAACACCCTGTGTGATGGGTGGGACTGAGAGAGCTCTGTAGAGCTGTGACTAGCCTGAGGTCACCCAGCTGGCATGTGTGGGAGTACACAGGCTAATCTGAATTCCCCAGATAAGCCTCCACAGCTCAAGTGCAGAGCAGGGAATCAAACCCAGTTCTTCCAGATTAGAATGCACCTGCTCTTAACCACTACGCCACTGATGCTCAGGGGCACAGCCCTAAGGGAAAAAACAGCCCATTTGCAGACATAAGGGAAAAGAAGCTGGGGCCAACAAGAGCCAGGGAGAAACCACCTGGGAAAAGGCCAACCAGCAGAATCTTCTTATTGAGAAAAGACCCACCTCTGAGGTGGAGCCCTTCTCATGAGAAACAGCCTCCTCAGAAGTAGGAGCAAGGAAATAGGAACTGAAAATGACCAGCAAAAGGGTGGTAAATGGCACAGCTTAAGGAGAGGGAAGATGTCTGGAAACTGTAAAGGAGCTGTGGCCAGTCAGACTTGAAGCCTTTGCAGGCTAGATAGTACCTAACCACCTAGATACTCCAAAGGTGACAGTCCTGGCTCAGCGTTAAGGCAGAAGGCACTTTTCCCTCCTAAACCAGGCAGACTAGCTTACCCTAGCTTAACTCTGAACAAAGGATGAAGTGGCTAGGACTTCTGTTTAAGGAGCTGGGAGGAGGATTTCAGCTGGAAAAGCACACCCACTTCAGGAATGAATACATAGATGTGATAAGAGGTGACCTGGTTGCACTACAAGGTGGTGATTAACCACTGGAGCTTTCACTGTAAAAGAGCTAAGTAATTAAAGTGCAACTGTGTCAGGATGCCTAGTAGTTGGATTTGCTTTTGGGACTGCTTCTTGCCTTCATTGGGTGGGGGATGGGATGTCTTTCTCTGCTCTGTATTTCCAGGTGCTGGCCAAAGCCTGGCACAGTGATTTCAGTTTGTGCTATCTCACTGTCTGCATATTTTCTCAGTGCTGTTCTCATTTGGGGGAATGTGGAAACATATTACTGTCTACTGCGTGGGAAAAGCCATTCTTGGCTTTTCCAAGCTGTCCTCCAGATCATGAAAAAACCTCTGTTCTTTACATGGAGTTTGTTTCAGTTTTTGGGGATCTGACAAACTGCTACATTTCTTGCATATTGACTCATCTTTCGCACAATGAGAAGAAGATGGCATTCCTCTGCGAGTGGGGCCTCTGGCCTCAAATGGCTTCACAACCAGTCATTTTTTTCATGACCTAGCATACTTCACAGGTGGTTTTGTGAAGATAAAGTAGAAAGAGGGGAATAATGAAGCAATCCCTCTGGAATCTGTATTGGGAAGGAAAGCAGGGCATAAAATGTAAATAAATAAATCCACACCACAGAGATGAATGTAGCAGCATTCCAGAGTCAAGAATTTTGCTATGAGTAGTCAACACGTATAGACATGTAGGTTCAATACGGCAACCACCCCAAAGCAACAGGCCACTGTAACCTTCTGTCCCAACCCTCCAGCAATCCTTGCCAGAATGGCAGTGTGTGTGCTAGCCCTTGCTCTTAGATAAGGTTCATCCAACAGCACAATTAAATTTATTGGCTTGAAATGCTAATGAAGGGCATGATAACTTGCATCATCATGATGTCATATCAGAGGTCAAAGAGAAAAATTGTCAATAATATATTAATATAATTTGAAACTGTAATTCTATAGTTTTCTAAAATTAAAAAAAAAACAAGGGTGAGGAGCACATTCCTGCACCCAATTTTTAAAATAGAAATTTATAGAAATTTATACAGAAAAAAATCAATTTCACATATTCACATATTTACAACTGTTGCATATTTACAAATTGAACACATTTTCAAGTTTATTTTGGATTCTTTGATCATATATATTCTTTTGCCTCAAGGACACTTAAAGACAGGCAATAGATTCAGACTGCCAAAAAACTTGCTCACCTGTTATCATGAGCTGAGTCCCTTTCAGGGACCTATGCCTCACTGTTTTACATCTTTAATAATTCCAGCCCACTGATGAGTATTTATGAAGACAACATTGAATATTTTTCCCTCAGGAATGACAACTGGCAGACACAGGCAAGTTCCACATGATGACAGAATATGTCCATGTCAGCAAAGGGTACCTGAAACCATAAAACATATATTGTTATATTACCAAGATACAAGGGTAGACAGGTCCAACAAATTGTGCCATTGTCACAAGAAATGCTGGTTAGATGAAAGAAAACTCAAATTTCTCCTGAACCCTGAAACTACAAAGGAAGTGGCTGAATTTTTAGCATATGTTGCTGGATGAAAGAACTTGAATTAGAGTGCACTGCTTTTCTTTTGTATTTGCTACTGATTTTAAATGTTTCTGTTTTATGTCATTAAATGTGTTTGTTTGCATATTTCTTTGCAAAACTGTTCCAATTCAGAAAACAGTTTGACGTATTCAAAATTCATAATTATGTTTGATCATGAATTGGTCAATCAAATATGATATAATTTAACTCACTCAGATGCTTTATTTGGCCTGTGTAATTACTTTACAAAACTTGCAAATAGGGCATTTACAACTTAGTGCAGTGATTGCAATCTTTGTTATAAATAAACAATTATTGCAGCCAGTTTACCCACACAAATAACTATTTATACAAGTCTTTGACTCACAATAGCAGTGGGATCTCAGTGGGAAAGAGGTCTTGCAGAAGATTGTCTCTGCTCTCCTTGATTGGAAATATACAAGATGTGATTTTTTTTTATAAACACAGGAGTGGAACTGAATGTTTCCATAGGATAGCTTCTTCAGTTTTCAATTTCCCAAGTGAATAGGCACTATACACTAGCCTCAGTAATATCCATATTGACTCTTGATATATGCATCCTGACTAGATTGGAAAGCAATGTGTGCATATCTTGTGGGTTGGATGAAATGAAAAATAGGAGTAGATCTAATGTGCTTATATTAAACTGTGGATATTGACCAGTATTAATTGATCCTTCATCCTGTCATTTAGTTACATTAATGTCCCTTTATAACATTGCTAGCTCTGAGAAATTTGCAACTGAAGCAAAACAAATTGTAACCAGACATGTTCAAATGCCACAGACATGACCTAATCAGAGGAAGGGGGAATACATGACCTAATCAGAGGAAGGGGGGAATACACATGTAAGATCAAACATATGAAATAATGGTCTATAGACATAACTCAGCCTTTCAAATAATTTACTCATTACTCAGTTTTACTCAGTGTGTTACTTCAGATATTCCTTTCAAATTGAACTCTGATGTTGCAAGAGATGGGGTGGTTAGAACCCGTTCCTAAGTTAAGCGGGAACCACTTGCCAACCACAAGCCTTTGGGGTCAATAGCTTTCCTGAAAAGTGGAGTGGATGCCAGGTTGGGCAGTGGTATTCAGAGGAGCCACAGGTGGCATGTCAAAGAACCACATGTGACTGAGTGTCACTGGATTGGAAGGTGAACTAAAAGGAAGGCTATTGAAACATACCTGTTTGAAGGCACATCTAAAATTTTGGGACAGCATTAACACTTGTGTATGAACTGAAATATTGTGTCTAATTCTATGCATTTATTAAGGAATTTTACCTCTCAGACGTTGAAATAAATTAAATGTCAGTTCTGTACAATCTGAGCTATGGTAATGGAGTACAGCCCTGATAAATGTGTAAAAGATTTATAAATTTTTGAGACAGTTTGCAATCACCCTAAATATTACAGATGTGTTAAACATACTATATGAAGCACCTGTGATAGCATTTTTTGAAGGTAATAGGGTTGAGGGGGCAAATAATTTATCTAGAAAAAGGAACTAAGATTCAATTAAGTAATTTTTTAAATGATGTGGACCCAGAACTGGAGCAGGATTTAATGAAGCCCAAAATAAACTCATAAATGCAAAAGAGAACCTACAATGAGGAACTGCTACAGACCCCTATCTGTAGATGCAAAGCTAAACAATTACTAGATAATTTTTTCAAGAACTCCAAATGAAGCCATACAGGACTGTACCCAGGGGGAAATTTTAAACATGCAGACATCTGTTGAGTTCAGCATTCAGTAAGCTGGATTTCTGACAGCCAACTTAGTATTCCTGATTTAAGCAACCTCCTTGTAGCATTATTTTTGTCTCCTGCCATGATCATGGCTGCAATGATTACCATTCTGTTGTTATTTACCATGATTTTATGATAGCTACGCACGTCTAAGCTAAAGGTTAACTCAACTTATTTC
The DNA here is from genome assembly GCF_021028975.2 of Sphaerodactylus townsendi. Classification (NCBI taxonomy): domain Eukaryota; kingdom Metazoa; phylum Chordata; class Lepidosauria; order Squamata; family Sphaerodactylidae; genus Sphaerodactylus; species Sphaerodactylus townsendi. The sequence continues at coordinate 79,890,195 of NC_059428.1, forward strand.
TTCCACTGACTGGTTTTATTGAGGACTATATCCCATGATGCTAAGTTAAAAGCCATGCAATAAAGGGATCATAAGCAATTGCACAGGGTATTAATTCCTAATACAGCATATAACACTATGAATGAAATATTAGTAAGCAGAGCCACAGCACTAATTACCCTGTTATATCTGGAAAGCAAAAATTCAAAGGCAGCATCAGAATTTTTTCAGGTGCAATCATTATTCTGTCAGTACAAGAAATAAAGAAAAGAAGTAAATATATTTTACTGTATCATGTACTTCATTGGTATAGAGAATATCATTAAAAGACTGAACTCCATTCACTGTTTAATACATTTCAAATAAATTTTATTGAAGTTGAGCACCCAGGGGCTCTGAACTGTCAGGCAATATTTGTCTGTTCATGAAATGTGGTAACAAACTTTGACAATTACCTAGATTCCATATTAACAGTTCTGTTTGAAGATGAAAAAATACAGAGTTGTGGCTTTCTGTCAGCTTTCAGAGCCACAGTGGAATGTATTTATGTATGTATTTATTGAGACATTTCAGTGCTGCTTTTGTTCTTAATAGAGCTAACAGAATTTTCTAAACAAAGTTAAATGATGTAACTTAAACATGACAGACAACGAACAAAACAAATACATTCTGGACATGCCCTTATTATCCGGGCTAGATGTCATTAGCCCAAGACTGCAGCCTTAAGGCTAAGAATCCTTTGGCTCTTGCCCTTCAGGTACCACCCAAGTGCTCATCTCACTGGACATGCTCAGACTTTTATACTTGCAGAGAACGAAGCTCAGGCAGCTTTTCCCAAAAACTTAAACTCTCCACTCTGCTATGAGGCTCAGTTGGATCTGTTGCCCTACCCTTCATACCCTGCCTTATGGAATATGGATTTAATATGAGTTATTCGAGTTGAATGAGTTATTCGAGTTGGCAGTGCTCAAAATATAGAAGTAATGGACAGGAATGTAGGTATAGATTTTTTAGGGGGGGTCGGGGGCAGGGCCATACCCCTAGCCACCCCTGGGGGTGTGGTTACACCTCCCAAAGCCCGGTCCCCTAGCCTCAGTGCTTATAAAAGCAACTCTCCGAGGCCAGGGGCAGCAGACTCCCCTCCCCCACTCTCCACTGGCTGTTCTCCCAGCCAGCAGTCCCTTCTAACCTCCACTCCAGGCAGAGGCGTAGCTAGGGGAAATGGAACCTGGTGCAAAATCTGAGTTTTGCGCCCCTGCCTCCCCAATGGGCGGCTGCTGAGATGCTGGAATCCACCCCCAAACAGCATCATTTTCAATGGTGTTTAAACCAGGGAGCCCAGATTCTCCTTTTAAATCCACCTTAAAGGGAGAATCTGGGGTCCCCAGTTAAAACACAATTTAAAGTGATGTTGTTTTGGGGTGGATTATCCCCCTCCCTTAAACAGCATCACTTTCAATGTTTAAACTGAGGACCTCAGATTCTCCCTTAAATCCATGCTGAAGTGGGTGGATTTAAAAGGAGAATCTGGGGACATTTGGGGGGTGCCTGCTGTCAGGGGTGCAATTGTTAAGCTAGCAGCACCAAAATTTCAGGGTATCTTTAGGAGACCCTCCTGCTTATACCACCCTGGTTTGGTGAAGTTTTGTTCATGGGGGCCAAAAGTTATGAACCCTCAAATGTGTAGCCCTCATCTCCATTAGCTCCCATTGGAAACAATGGGGGATGAGGACACCCCCTTTGAAAGTCCATAGCTTTGGATCCCCTTGACCAAACTTCACAAAACCTGGGTGGTATCAGTGGGACACTCTCCTGATGGTACCACCCAGGTTTGGAGAAGTTTGGTTCATGGGAGCCAAAGTTATTTACCCTCAAATGTGTAGCCCCATCTCAAATTAGCTTCCATTGGAAACAATGAGGGATGGGGTGCCCCCTTTGGGAGTCCATAACTTTGGACCACCTGAACAAAACCTCATCAAACCTGGGTAGTATAATCAGGAGGTTCTCCCAAGAAATCCCTGAAATTTTGGTGCTTCTAGCCTAAAACCAGCGCCTCTTGCAGGCCAACAATAAAAAAACACTAAAAGTACAAAAAACCCACAAACGGGGACAGAGCTTCGGACATGTAATGTGGGGGTGGGGTGAATCTGAGAACCCCTCCTTACCTACGTCCCTGGTAATGGAGTATTCACCCAATTCCATTTCCCCTTCAGACTTTACCAAACTGTGGGATCACTTCAGAGCTTTTGAAGTAGAGCTACCTCAGAACTAGGGATGGGAATTCTTCTCCTCTGGCTAGAGATTGGTCCCTCTCTGAAACCATCTTTCTCACTTAGCCAGCTCCCTCTGTCCTACACACACAGTTCAGAGGATGAGTTAGCTCTGTTTTTAGAAGCTGGAGTAGGAATTCTTCTTTCCCTAGAAGTTTATCTCCCCCTTTGGCTAGAGTAAGGTCTTTTCCCCCAAATACTCTCTCCCTGCCATACCACAGGTCTATAAACAAACACTGAACATGTCTGAACCTCCTGTTCCAAAAATTCCAACCTATATTCTTGTCAGCAACTCTAAACTCCACCCACTCCCAGCATGTCACTCACAGGCTTTGTGAGGAATTAACCCCTCATATTCAGGTTTTTTCCTGCTTGTAGCTTTGAAATAGCATTATATAGAATTGAATTTTCATATGCTGTTTTCCTTTGTTCCATGACAGTTCACCTTTCATTTTAACAAAACAGCAAGTTGATATATCTTAGGACTATACAGATATTTTTGAAAGGATGTAAACAGAATCTACTGAATCTCAGAGCACACAATAGTGGCTAAATAGGATTTTCAGAGGGGTAGGGGGAATAGGCTTCAGCATGTTATGTCATGAACATAATCAGACATATGAAGAACACATTATGTAAAATAAAAGAGACAAAACTTGCATGAATTATACAGGTTGCGGAACTCAGATGTTCTTGGTGCTAAATTTGGGCTCCCTGGATGCAGATTTTTTAAAAAAACTTTGTAATGTAGAATACATATAAACATGACTATGCCTTGGATTGGTTTAGGTAGTTGGAGTAAGTTCACATCAGGGATACTTCCATATTTTTCCCCAAATGCAGAATATGTAATTCCAATCTGTGTCATCTACATCATTGAACGATCCCTTTCCTCCATTTTGGTGAAGTATTTGGGACTGTTCCATGTATTTGAAATATATTTCAAATATAATTATGGAAATACAACATAAGTATGAATTGTAAAATGTATGGAATCCATAGAAAAGCTACACAATTTATACATCCACACAAACTTCACAGAAATTTTCAGTTAGCCATTAGAAATATGTGTCAAAGAACGCTTAAAACAAACAAAGCTATACCACAAATACAGACTGGAACAGTTGACATTTATCTAGCCCTGGTTCAAAGTACATTGGCCAGCACAAATTAATTTCCTGCATATATAGGTCTATTATTTGAATTAAATATGGTTGTTCCTTACATTCCATACTTGGTGACGCTTTCGCTCTGTCTCTCTCTTAAGCAATAGGGTAAAAAAGTAATGTTGCTCATAAGATGCTTAACAGTCCAATTCTAAACTGGCAGAAGTTACTATCATTTTTCCATGTCCATAAGTCTGCCATCTAACAAAGCATGTCTGACTTGCAGCTTTAAAGTGCTTTCAAATGAGAGTAAAGTGTGTAGCAACACGAGAGAATAAAGTTTTCTGTCCCCGTGCTTCTGTGTCTCATGTGAATTGCAGATGTCTTGTATGGATCAGGAGAATGCAGATCACTATGCTTTGAATTAGACAAGGAAGAAAGACAAGGGGAAGAGCAAGCCACTCGCATGTCATGTCACATCCAAAGTACCCTTTGTCTCCCTTGTTAAAAGGCCTATAACAGGAATGATTGGCAAAATCTTTCAACGGTGTAGAATGTGAGCAACAGATCTCCCATTGCATTAATAATTCATCTAATTGTGGCTCCTTTCCATATCAACTATAATTTTTGTGACTGTTGCTAAGATAAAAAGCAACCCCCTCCAAGCAAAAGGTGCTACATAATTTGTTCACAAAGTCTTAACTTTGACAGCCCCTGAACTTAGAAGAATACTACATAAACAATGTATATTATTGGTTCTCCCTCTCTCCCTGCCTTTCAGGTCATTGGTCCTTCTACCACTTGGTCTACCTCCTTCATTAGGCTTTGTGGTCAAGGTGGAAGATTGGCCAGCATTTAGCATGGATGACCCAGCCAGACAGCTGCTTTTTCCCTACTGGGTCCAAGTGTTTTTGCTTTGCCCTGCAGCCTCCATGGTGAGCTCCATGGTACCCAGGGATCCCTGGCCCATGGGCTCCATCCTCCTGCTGCTTGCTGACTGGCTCTAATGCCAGGTGAGTGCTGGGACATTGGTGGAGTTTTAGAGATGTCTGAGGAGGCTGATACCAGAGTAAATCTATGTTTTCCCTTAAAACTAAGATCTCTAACTCCCCCATTTTCACTTGGAGGCTTCTGACATCAACACAGAAACACCTCCACACTGTCTCTCTCTTCCAATTAGCCTGGCATGTGCCCTTGAGCCTCCTTGAGTGGCTATCCTGCTTTACTTTATCATCTCCTTTCATATCTACCTGATCCCCATTTGGGCAAGCAGAATCATTTTTCCCCTTTGTCCATTTGCAATGAGTTTGTCCAAAAAAGATGCTTCTCAGGTCCTACTGGCTGCCACCATCACCCCTCCCCAGGTTCAGTTAAAAAGCTGCTGTGCCACTCTTTTACATTATGTGCCAGCAATCTGACTCTATCCTTGTTACCCAAAATTCTGAGGTCTGCCCTTTCTAGCAAAGGATGGACCTGGCTTAATGAAAGGTAGGCAAGCTTGCAATCCTGGTTACCAACTTTTATGGAGTTGCTCTTGCAAGAAATCCACAGGAGAATGTTGTAAAAATTTTAACAAATTTTATTAAAAGAAAAATAATAAAAATACAAGGACACAATAATTAAAGCATTAGAGCACACACACAGTTCTAGGATGAATATAGAGTTGAGTGAGTGGGTTTGGAAAAGTGGAGGAATTTGTAGGGGAGGGGAAGGGTTGTACAACCTGTTCCTGAAGAAGTCTGGAAAGGCAGACTCCCAGTGCCTGGACTGAGCTTCAAGAAGATGGGGGAGAAAGTAGATGGCAGGTAGCACAACTGAACCCAAAGGCAGACTCAGAAGAACTGGGCATGGAGTTCTGAGAGAGGGACTATTTTATAGGAAAGATTGGACCTTCTAGCCACAGAGTCATACAGAGTCAAACACTTTACAAAGTCATACACTCTCAGCTTTATGCCCCTATCCATCACTGTCTCTCTTTGGTTGACTCCACACAGTACAAATATACTAGGCTGATGAAGGAAAATATCCCAGTTTGGGCAAGAACTTCACATGGCTCCTGTCCCTAAAGAGGGATTGTCCCACGATATTTCCCTCATCCCAAGTTTTTCAAAACACACTAAAATGTTGATCTTTTTCAAAAAAGCCCACATTGAACCCACTTCCATGAGAACACCACGGGCGCTCAACCGCTTTATTTTTCCTGCCTCACTGCCCATCTTTTGTCATGTCAGTTTCATTTCTACTGAGCTGCTGACTAGCCCACGCTTTCTGAAATGTGTCCCAAGTACATTTTTCTGTCCATGGCAGTGACTAAGTACCATTTCACCCAAGTGTGCATGGCAATGGATGCACAACAATGGCCCCATTTCCTTTTCTTTACATGTTCTGAGTGCTTGAAGTATGCAGCTAGGCAAATGCACACCTTTGGTCAAATGTTATTTGGTATATCATGAGTGGCGAGTGTTCATGTGCTGTGGTTTTTTGCACACCTTTGAATGTGGATAGGACATAGTGCTCTGCCCAATTTTGGTCAAAAGTTTTCACTTTGTACAGCACAACATTTTTGCCATGTTGCTCACTGTACTGGCTCCTTTCCAAAGCTAGAGAAGGGAGCGGGGTGACCTGCTTGGCTTTCCCATGGTTGTTGTGGAGCCACCAATTGGAAGCATTGCCTTTGGAGCGGGGGGTGGTGGTGGCCGGAATGGAACTTTAGGTGGGCCCTGGAATTGACCGTTTTGTGGTGATATAGTGGCAGCCACCAGCAAATCAAAAGGCAGGTGAGAAATGATAATTCAAGCTACCACCCAACAGGAACAGCCATTCAGAATGCAGCACATTGAGGATGTTTGTACATGTGTGGCTACATTTGCATTGTAAAAGCCAAAAAAGCCAGTCTCATTTGAAATAAATCAGAATATTTCCTCCCAGTATTAACTTGATTCCTTCATGGAAACGGGCACCTGTGCAAGGAGAGAAATTGAGATAAAACAGGCCGGATTGTAAGATACTGATTGTAACCCGGTATGACTGTGCCATGCAGAAACAGTCACTGTAAGGCTGACTTTCCCCCTTGGTGCCTGTTCTGTCAGTTCTAGACTACCTTTTATTATGCTGTGCAGAAACAACCTTTCAATCCCTTACCCCCATTGCTCTCTTTGGAACCATTGCAGTGCAAAGTGGCAGTTCTGAGAACACGCATGTTGCTTAGGACATTACAGGTTGCCAGGAAAAGATCTCTAGAAGGAGAGAAATCTCCTTTGCTAGATATCTCCTGACCAGTCAGCATTCTATTTCCAAGCCTAACAAACTGCAGGGCTTGTGAGTATATATTTTGTGGAACTGATTTGTAAAGCATTGTATTCAATAATGTTGCAGCTTTACTCTCCTAAGCACTAGGCCTCTGGTTTACTTCTCTCTTGATAAATCTGAAACTCCTGTGCTAAAATTATTGAGGTTTCAGGTGGAAAACCTGATCACTTTTCCTTTGAATCCTGACACTCCTAGCATTTATTTCTAACACGTGGATATTCCATATTCCATGGGAATGGTCACATGCTGCCTCTTTTGAGCCATGTCCAATTTAAATGCTGATCACTACTTGGGAAGGAATCCAACTACAGCCCTGTTGCTTTACCACTGCTTCCCCAGTCTTCCCCCTTCTCTTGGGTCTGTTTTTTTTTTTTATGATTCCCCGGGATTGTTGCCTGTGTTTATTTAGATATGGGAACACAGAGCAGCTTCCATCATTCACTACTACTCCACTAAACTGCATGAATGTACTGGCCCATGGTAATCCAGCGAGCTTCCGTGGTTGAATGAGGATTCCAGACACTCTAACCACTTCACATTGGCTATTCTGCAATCTCTGGGCTGAAAAAAACCTAGAGATTTTTGGAGTGGAGCCTTGGGAGGGCAGGGACCTCAGCCAGGTATAATGTCATAGGCCACCCTTCAAAATAGCCATTTTCTCCTGGTGAACTAATCCTAGTTGCCTGGAGATAAGCTGTAAAAATGGGGGGTCTCAAGGTGCCACCTGAAGGTTGGCAACCCTAGCTGAAACACTTCTGACAACAGGAGACTGTGAAAAAAACTGGAAAAGAACCAATCTGTTCAGGCCCTGTTCCCACAAAGGAGGAAGGGAAAGTTTGTTAGAACCTGAATCAGTCTTTTCTGGGCAGGCTCACACCAGCCAGGAGTTTTGTCCTCTGGTTTGGGTCAGAGGACCAGGGCCAGAGCTGCCCTCGTTGGATGAGGCACAGTTCACCCAGTCTGGGAGCTGCCTTCCCTAGGTCTGGCATGGATTACATGGTCTGGGAGGCACATTTCTTGGGCTCAGGGGCAACCCACACTGAGAGGGCTTGGCCTTCCCCAGGTCAGGAGCCACCTCCCCCACAGCTGCATGAACCTTGGCTGGACAGACCCAAGTGGGAGGGCAGGCCATCAACCCAGCAGAAAATTCTCCGTTGGCTAAAATGGCCATCCAACTCTGAGTTCTGGTTCAGATTCTGCAGCCACCAATTTCTGCACCACCAATTTCTGCAATTCCTGACTGTTTCCTTTACAAATATGCAAGCAAAACATAGCAAAAGTAAATGGCACCCTTAGTAAGAGAAAAATCACTGATCCTGCATCACATTTTCTAAAACAACTGTATGAACCCTTCAGGGTGTCCACCCATCCCAGTCTCCTTCAGCACAGTTAGCTCCTGCAAAAAAACCTCTCAACTGTTTCTGCCTGCCCAAATACAAATTAAAACTCAGCAAAAACCATTACCATACTCTGTCCTTCCAACTATATAAAAGGCACTCACTTCCAAAAGGTGGAGACAGATTCCAGAGCTCTAAGGAAAATTTCCATAGTCACTAGTTCATATTGAAGAAAAATAAGTCAATTTCTAACTATGAAAGTTTGGTTACCCAGGAGCTGTAAGTATACTCAGATACAGAAATAACCCCATATCAACAATACTAACACAGGAAATGAATAAAGCATCTTTCAAATTATCTATCATGTTAGATGAACTTGAGGACTGGGATGATGCAACACTGTAAAAACTACAGGAAAGAAATATTTTTCTGCTCTTTTCTAAATGAATTCCATTTCAGCAACCCTCTGGTGAATAATACAAACTAAATTGTGCTGCATTTCATCTCTTCGGTTATAAAAATAAGCTGAGAATGCTGAATTGTCAGCAAATCTTTGATGTAAATCAGCAGTCACGGGAGACATCTCAAGAAGGTAGAAGAAAAAAATAATGTAACAATCCACTCATCAAAGAAAAGCTTTCTGCCTTTGAAAAAAAATTATAACTTTTAACAAGCAGTCTTGATATCACATAATCCTGTGCCCTCATTATTGAAGGATACAATTGTTTTGTTCAGCATAGCTTTTTAAAATATTGTAATGAGCTTTAATTTACTTGAGGAAGTAGTTCCAGCAATAAAATGCATAAATGAATAATGGGCATGTTTCTTCACTCCTTCTTTTTTTTCCCTTTGCTTGTTAGTTAATTTGCTTTTACTGTCCTTGGTTTTTATTTAAACACCCCTGCCACAGAATCTACATGATTATTAGTACCTCATTATGCTGAGGCCAGGTTGGACTCACCTTTTGCATAGTCACCAGCACAACATGTTCTCTTGTAATTTAACTAATCTAGGAAAAATAACTCTGCAGCAATAATTCATTGAAAGATTAGGGTATCCCCAGATCCATGCTGTCACTAAACTGTCAATCTTCAAATGCTAGGTGTATATCCTGTGTCCTTTCAAGAAGATGAATTAGGTGGACTTAGTAGAAGGCTGCAAGAAAGCAACTTTAAGACTTACTAAGGCTGTCATTCTATGATAAATTTTAGACACATCCAGTGCATAGTTGTGTGGCTCTGTGAACTTGTACCATTAGACAGGCATGCATGTCACGGGTACAGCTAATTGTTCACTTACTGATACCAGCTAGCTGAGAGTATTCATAGTATGCTGAGGGAGATGAATGATAGCCACACTCTTGAGGCTGATACCTTACATTCTGCAAATCCACAACTGACAAACTAGCTACAGAAAAATAAGGTGTTGGTTTCTTTAGAACACATATATGTGGAGATCATAACTGGGCAGGGAAATTTCTTCTAAGAATGATCATCATGGGAGGACTCAATAGGTGCAGATCTTTCTTGTTTGACTTTTTGAATTTTGTTTTGATATACCTCTATAAAGAGCCACAGGTACTCTGAGAAAAAAAAGAGTCTCCGACATCTGGTTTGGCAAATTAGTAGTTCACTAGTGACATAGGATAAACCAGAAGTCCTTTAAAAAATAAAGCACAATGTGGTTCAGGATAGCTTTCTTAAAGGTAGCATTCATTACACTTTCTAATTCTGCACTCACAAGAACAAGAACAAGAGCTGCTGTTGTCTACTTGGTTGGTAGATAGCTAGTATGTAAGTTACCAAAAGACTCTGCTCTTTTTTCTTTTTTTTCTTTTTTTTTTGCTGTTTAGTACTGTCACAAATATTTTTCTGGAATTTGTTCAGACATAGAATCTTTCATAAAATTCCAAAAAATGTAGGATATGTGCAAACATATTGAAAACAGAGGCATGTTTCTAACCATGCATTTCTGAAGACTTTATAGGTTGGATCCAGCACATTTTTATAGATTGTTTCTTGGGAGGACTTCTAACTCGTACCTCTTGTTCCTAGAAGCTTCCTGTCTCCCAAGATCAGCATTTAGGGATATGTTTGAAAAGAAGGAAAGGCAGAGAAGTCATACTCTACTGACAGAAATTCTTCCCATCAGTGGAGATTTTTGAAATATCTAATTAAATGGCACTAAAGTTTTCTGAAAAATAAGTAATACCTGACTCAGAAGCACCAACAAAATTTCTAGGGTATAAGATTTTCCTTTGTCAGGTACTTTGACTCTCAGAAGCTTATATCCTGGAAATCTTGCTGTTCTTCGAGATGTCAATGACTTGAATCTTGCTCTTCTAACTGTGTACCTCCATGGCTACCCACCTGAAAAATCAGTTTAACCCAGCTATTCCAGCATGGAAATCCAGGAAATTGAGGAAGGGAGCTCCCTGCTCCCGCCCTAGACTATGTTCTGGGGTATAAAAGTACAGTTCACACCAAGCTCATGGCTCTCTTTTTACTAGTCTGAACCTCCCTTGTGTCCAGATAGTTTTGTCACAATTTTGACGCATTTTCCACCCATACATCAAGTGGGATATAGGTTAAAAATGTAAATTTCCTTATTCTTTTAAAGAAACCACAATTACTTAACTGCTAGAAAATCAATGTCCAGCCTCCTTGACACTGAAAAGTCTCTAGGGGCTGAATAAATGTGCGAAACCGAAAAGCATCATGTAAATCCACATTTACTTCCACTGGCAAATGATTGGGGCGGGGGGGGGAGAACTGACTAATTCCGGTCCTCCTCCAGCCACACCCCTGGACAGCCCCCACTGCACCAGCGGCGGTTGCAGGGGAACTGGAACACTGGTGCAGCATCCCATGCTGCAACCCAGTACTGGGGGAGGCCAGCAGCAGCAGCATGTCGATGATTTCACTTCTCTGCCAGGGGAGGATGTGAGGGCATGTCACTCCCACAAGCCCTTTTGCCCCCCCCCCCCCACCTTTGGACAGGGCTCATAGTCTGAGAAAATAAAAAGATTATGCATCTGGCTTTGTCTGTAGGTTTGCTGTGATCTCAACCATTGGTGCTATCATGGCCTCAAAGAAGAGTAAAATAGCACATAAATATATTTATTTTTAAAATAGTCAAGGTGGAGAGTAAAACATGTCATAAATCAGGTAAAAATGCATGCAAAACTCTTCTATGATATCCAGATGTAAATTAATAATAGTGAATCATTGAAAGATGGCAAACTATAAATGATAGCCAGTATCCCAGATACATCAGATGGCATGTATTACAAGCTCTCTGATATTTCTATTTGCATTCACAACACAGATGTACATATTTGTGGGTTAATTTTTATATCATTGTTTCTCTCTTCCTCCCTCTCCACAACAGGGTGGAACATTTACGACACCCACATAACAGGCAACAGTGACAAGTTCTGGTAGCTTCTCACTAATTATATACCCCTTAAAGTGCTCCAAAGATAGTTTCCCCAGCCTTAGTGTGAATCTTGTCTCTTTAAAGGTTGGCACGTAGTTATTAGCTTTCCCTTTGCTGACAGATGTAGTGGGCGATAGAAGAAGAAAAAGCAGACAATGAACCAGTAGTTTAAATCTTAGTAGAAAAGTAACAAAAGGGAAAAGATTGTAAAGGGAAGAGGTTGCATTTATGAATACCAAGATCAGTTTTGACAGCCTGTATATTTGTATATATGTGTATTGTTTTGTTCAGCATGTACATATTTTCTCTTTGAGTGAAACTTGGTGCAACAAGATTCTCTCTGAATGCCTTTAGTGTATTTCCCAAAGTTTTGGGGGAGGCTTTCCCATAGTTTTGGGGGAGGTTTTTGATTAAGAGCCACATTGTCATGAAATGCTGCAGTATTACTAAAGTTTTATCCTTGTTTTTTGTCTCCACTAGGAAATGCATGCAATTTGCCACTTTTAGTTTTCTCTCCTGCCAGCCATCTCCTAAGGAAACACTGCAGGTATCCAGCATCCAGCTTGAAGGAGGTAGCAGGTGGTAGCACCTTCTTTGTCTAAGTGTCACTAACGTTAAAAAGGAAAATCAGAGGTTTCAGTAATACATGGGGGCTATAATGATAAGATTGTTGAAGTCTCCAGCTTGCATGCTTGAAGAGACCTCCAGCACCTTCTGCATACTACATCTTACAACAAAAAGACACCACAGCCTATAGTCTGGTTTATTAAGAAACAACTAGGAAGAAAAGTTTACCATAGGCAGCAACAGATAATGTTTGAAATTTTAGGCTGCAGTCCTTTTATATTAAGATGTTTCTCTTGTCTGATATTCAAGTATTGCGGGTGGATTGGTGGCCCTCCTGCTCGGTCATGCTTCCCCCAAAGAAACTACCGACACAATTTTAAAGTGGATAAGTAAATGGCCATAGCCAAAGAACTTTATTAACAGAAAGCATAGGAAATATAGATGGTGCAGCATGGGGGGTGATCCAAGCCTCTGGGCAGCACAAGTGCTGACCCCAGGGCAAACCGATTCCTCAGCCCGGTGCTGGAGGAATAAAACAGGCGAAAGATTGGAGTGAGACAATGTCCAGTCCGGCGAAATGCACATGACTGGAGGCCCCATCCAACTTACGCTAAGGGCGCAAGCTTCTCAGCCCCCCGCGGGGCGTCCCTTCCTTGAGCTTGCTCCACCCCCACCTCTTAAGGAGGTGTGCCAAAACAGGGGAGCTCCCCCAGCTCCCCTTTCCATCAGATCATCCCCCGTCTTCTTGCCAGGCTCCGAATGGGGCCTGGCCTCGAGGCAGGGCCTTTTAAAGGCTCTGCCCCGCCCCCTTGACTGATGCGCTCTCTCCTGACGCAAGAGCCGCCAGTCACAGCGACGACCACTCGGCTGGCCCTCCCAACAGGCCAGCCGATGTCGCTGCCGCCAACCGCTCATGCGCCCGACCCAGCAGCCAAGATAAGCGCTGAAGCCTTCCGCCCGCACCGGGCGCATCGGGCGGCGGGCAGCAAGCTTCTCCTCGGGCCCCACTCGCCGCAATGGCGTCGGCCTTGGTAAAGGCGCCGTCACGCTTTTATTCTGTGAAGTAACACATTTTAAGATTTAAAAAGCCCCTTTGTGTAGAATACACCACAGTCCATTTCCCAGATATCCTTAAGACATTCTTGGATCTCAAGTCCAAAATCAAATTCATTCAGCTGAGGTTCATGAGCTAATGATCTGTACCTAGAATAAATAAGGAATGGGAATTAGTCAATTCTTTATTCTTCTGGTAAACTCTAGACTAACTATATATTACAGGAAATACATGGGCCTCCCTTTGTTCATCTTTGCAGTGGCAGCTAGTAATGACATGACCTTATAATGTTCAAAAGATACCCACCCTCTTGTCTCCCAAAAAGCAGCTGCCAATTAGTGGAATATATAGAGGGTGCTGAATAGGATTGCTTACCTCCAGTAAGAAACTAGAATTTTTCTGGAATTAGAACGTCTCCAGACGACAGAGATGAGTTTCCCTGCAGAAAAATGGCAGCTTTGAAGGGTGGAATCTATGGCATCAAATCCTAGTTGAGCTCCCTCACCTCTCAAACTCCTAATAACCCAGCTGCTAGAGGTTATTGCACAAGGGAATGGAAGGCTGGCTACAAAAGAGAGGCTGCACCTGAGCTAGCTTGTGGCAGCAACATTGTGTTTTAGTTTGCAGGTTGCTGTTTCTGTTTCTTGTCTTGTCTGGATTCCTTCTCTGTGCACATTAAATGTCTGAACCTGCTAAGACCTGTGTGTGAACTATCCTTGGTTCCTGAGGACCTGTCTACGACATCTGGACTTTGGGGAGTCTGTCGCAGTTCCGCAGGGCCTACAAAACAAAGTTATTCCACAGGGCCTTCTTTATCGAGCAAGATGGACCTTCTTTCTTAAATCATCTCCAGTCCTCGTTTGGATGTAGCATGTGCATTCTGGTTTTTTGTGCTCCCATGTTGGTTTATTTTTATGCCATCTGTATATCTGTTTTTAAAAAGTATGTATTTATGTGGTTTTAAATGTTTATATTTATTGGATGTATTGATTGTTTTATTGTAAGCCACCTTGAGTTGTACAGCTATGGCAGGGTATGAATGTAATAAATAAATAAGTCTGACATCTGATTCATATGAAATGTAAGCTGTTTTTGTTTGTTTCACACAAATTGTAAAACAACTTCTTAATAAAAGTGCAAGCAAGATGACATTTTCCTTTTCAAAACTACTATTTCAAGCATATTCCTTCTGTGACTTAAAAGTCTTTGTAGATTAGAAACAATATATATGTAAGAAAACCAGAATAAAACTCAGAATAAAACTCAGATGGCGGTAAAAACCCTCCCTTCCCTCCCCCACCCCCCAAGCCCACTGGAGGCCGGGACAATGGAACCACACTCAGCCTGGCTGGCCAAATGCCTGGCAGAACATGTCCATTTTACAGGCCCTGCGGAAACTTGATAAGTCCTGTAGGGCCCTGGTCTCTCTAGGGAGCCTTTTCCACCAGAGGTGGGCCAGGACTGTAAATGTGCTGGCCCTATTAGAGGACAGCCTGATGTGTTTTGGACCCGGTATCATTAATAGGCACTCCTCCGAGGAGCAGAGGATCCTAGCGGGGCAATATGGGGAGACATGGTCCCTCAAGTATGCAGGCCCAAGGCCACTTATGGCCATAAAGGTTAAAACCAGTACCTTGAACATGACCCAGAACTCGATGGGCAGCCAATGGAGATGGTATAGGACTAGATGTCCCTGTAAGGAGTCTGGCTGCCACATGTTGCATGTTTAGCTTACTGTATCAATGGTAGCAGGCAGGTCATAGTGAGATCTTATCTGTGAAAAAGCTGAAAGCCAATTTCTGTGTTTTAGGACCTATAGTAGAGGTCATAAGTGTCCAAATTGCCCTAAACAATTGTGCCAGGCATGAGCTCGCAGAAGCAATGGAGGCAGCATAGAATTTCTTAGAGTTCTTCATTGCACTTTCATAGGTTTTCATTAACATCCTATACAACAGTTTCATCTCTTTGTCATGACTCCATCGCCACATTCGCTCAAGCTGTCACAGTTCTCACTTCATCCCAGAGGTGTATGGGGGGGAACTGGCACCCAGAGACAAAACATCCTCTGGGTGCCCCCCCCCATGGGTCACACAGCCCTGCCCCCACACATTGCATAATCCCGCCTCCTGTGCATCCCTGCTGCAGGCTCCTGCTCTCTCCAGAGCCTGGGAAGGGCAGAAGCCTGCCTGCATGGACCCCTGGAGGGTGGAGCAGACGCATATGTAGGGAAAATGGAGCCTGGGGCATAATCTGAGTTTTCTGTGCACGCCTCCATTCCATTTTTCCTAGACACAGTGGAGGGGGGAGAGAAATCAATCTGCCTGCCAATCTTATAGAGGAGTGCCCAGGTCTACTGCTGGGCAGGCAGGAAGGGGCCCAGGTCTATTGCTTGGGAAGTTGGAAGGGGCCCAGGTCTACTGTTCACCCAGTAGCACTGTACGGAGCCAAATGCTGGTCAGCAACAAGAACACATGAACAAGCCCTGCATGTTATGGAAATGAGGATGCCTCTATGGATGCTAAACCTGACGCTGTTCGACCATGTGCCAAATGGTGACATATGGCAAAGACTTAAAATAACACCAATTGACCAGTACATGAGGCAGGCACGACTAAAGTGGTATGTTTGGCCTGCAGAAGGTCTCAAGTTCAGTTCCCAGCACTTCCAGTTAAAGGACTAGGCAGTACATGATGTGAAAGACTTCAGCCTGAAACCCTGGAGAGCAGCTACCAGTCTGATTAGATCAGGGTTCCCAACTTTTTTGAGCCTGCAGGCAACCTGTCATACATATGCTGTGCGGAATCAACCAATGATTGCCGCAGATCAGCTTCAGTAAAACAGTGTAGATCCTTGTGCTGTGGTGGCAGCTGCTGCCAAAGCAACATTTTAAAAACCTGCACAACCAATCCAGTTTCAAATAGTTACTCAGAAGCCTTGCTGGCCCCATCTACTTACTAAAAATATTTGGCAGGAATCAGGAAAAGTGTGTGCCATGGCACCCATGGGTACCATGTTGGAACCCCTGGACTAGATAACAATGACCGTGATGAACCAATGGTCTGATTCAGCATAAGGCATCTCCACATATTAGTGGTATATCCCAGGGATGTTCAAACACTCACTAGATAGACTCATACTTTATTTGCAAGTCATAGACATGCTATTTTGGTGGTCAGTGATATTTTATCAGGCTGTTATGGATGTTCAGCAGGTTATTGCACTGTATCCCTTCATAATCATGGTAAAGCATGCAACTGTTTTGGCACCTGTGTGTTCTCACACAGCCCAGTCTCCCTTCCCCCAATCCTTGCTGCATAACTGCTGCTCTCAGCAGGGAATAATTAAAATAGGCAATTAGATCACTCACAAATCATATTATTCAGATATAAATAAATACAGTGTCTCAATAAAATTTCACCCTTCAGTGTTTGTCTAAGTGGTCCTTAGTGACATTAATGGCTGCTGATTGGGCTGAATCACATCTTTGGGCATGTGCAGTGTTATGAAAACGCATTGCAAACCAGTCTTCTCAGCACAAATTGAACATACCAAGTGACTTCCATCTGATCTTCACCTTCTAAAACAGTGAATTTGACTGTTGAACACCATCATGGTGAAATGTATAGCATCCCTAATATCAGCCTCTTCTGAACAAGTTAATTAAAACATTTCCAAAATGTTTTTAATTCCTCCCCATCTCAAAGTTTGTCCATACTCACCTCCTCCAAATGTTTCACAGCTGCTGTAATGTTTTTTTTTGGGGGGAGGGTTGCTTATTTGTTGATTCATTGATTCTATGCTTTGTAGATCTACTTAATCAATACTTCTTTGATCCAACCCAAACAGCAAAAAAATGAAGAAATGAATCGGAAAGGAGGGAGGCAAGGAATGTGAAAAAATAACAGACCAGGCACCAAGGGGGAGTTGGATGATGGAACAGTAGTGTTGAAAACAACTAGGTTTTTTGGAGGGCAAGATCAAACATACCAAGTACAACTGCACCGCAAAGGAAACTGGCTTGGAAACATTTTTTAAAAGACTCCATTGTAAAAGTGTTTTCAGAAACACTGGAGAAAAGGCTGTTTGGTTTTCAAAACCAAAGTGAAGGGAAACCATGCAGAACTCCACAGAAGAAACATTTTATTTCCAGCTGGAAGCATCATAATTAGCATGCGAAGAAAAGGCCATCCAGCAGCCTCATCTTGGCTATTCAAAAAAGATATCAAGACCTCCCATTACTTTTTTACCTACCTAGCAAATGCAAAACTGGTTAATGTTTCTCCCACATCTCCATTAAAATGGCATCTGGCATTGGTTAAGCTCATAGCAATATTTCACTTATGAAAGTTTCTTTAACTGAGGGCTTAAGCAATCTTCTTAATCTACTATCTTTTCATTATATCTGGTTCTGTGATCTGTCTTGCTTTTTTTCAAATCTTATTCTGATTTGAATAATAAACCTCTCAGAGCCTATAAAGCAGATGGTACCTTTTGTCACTTCTATAGGGACCCAGGCTACAAGCTAATTGGAAATTCCCCTGTTGTGTACAGAATTACACTTTGCTGTCATCACCAACAGAGGGGACAAGGTTTAACCTTTCTTCATTACAATTTCTCATGGTCTAAAGCTGAAATTAAATTTGGCAGCTTTCTACCAAAATTCCAACACATTCATGAATTTTTGTATAAGCTACAAATTTGAGTGTTTTGTTAAAGAGGTAACGTGCCACAATTGCACGCTGTAATTTTTACATTGAGTTAATTCCATTAACATAATGTACCTACCAGGATTTAGAGGGCCAATTTATCTTCTTAGTTCAAAAGATCATATTTTATGGGATCTTTAACGTATGGGAATATGGGAAACATTTTAGCAGATGGATGTGGTTGTGATCTTTGACATTAAAATTAAGATTTTAAATCAATCTAGTTTATCTGTGGAGTGCAGCAACAGTGTGTTTATAGCTTGAAGTGTGGACAAAAATGAAATACAATGGTATTAAAATACATGAACTTTGAATAATAGTTTTCTTTTCTTTTCTTTCTTTTCTTTTTATTTATTCATTTGGTATCAAGTTGCAGCTGCCAGTAAGTACCCAATAGGGTTTTCAAGACAAAATACACTCAGAAGTGGTTTGTTATTGACTGCCTCTGCATAGTGACAATGGTATCCTTTGCAGTCCCTTATCCAAATACTAAACAGGGTTGACCCTGCTCAGCTTCTGAGATTTGATTAGATCAGACTGCCGTGGACTATTCAGGTCAGGACTGTGATGATGGAGGTTCTTTAAATAATGCAAATAATTTTCAATAATCAAGGGCTTCTGTTTTTAAGAAGAAAATATACCGGTAATGAAATGCTTAACCATTCCCCCTTATCTGCAATTTCCCGTAGGGGGGGAATTGACTGTCTCACAACAATGACTCTGTTCTTACCATCTTTCAAAGAGAGAACTGCTTCATGCTTATATAGGTAGGTGAACTGAAAGTTGTTTAAGTAAACTGTTTGAAAACTTGGGTGCTATGTGGTTTCCGGGCTGTATGGCCGTGTTCTAGCAGCATTCTCTCCTGACGTTTCGCCTGCATCTGTGGCTGGCATCTTCAAATAGTTTGAAAACTGTTTTCAAATCTGAACATGTCAGTTCATCTAAAATCATTCTCCTAAAATTTTGTTTTTTAATGAAGAATAGTTACAGAATAGTTTTAATGAAATCAGTTACAGAATATATAACCTTTCCCAAAATTACTAATTCTCTTTTTTTAAAGGTGAAAATAGAATTATTGATGTATAATGTTGTACATTAAAACAAATCTCTAGTTTCACGATTCCAGGCACCGAAAATGTTCTATAATGTTCATTTATCTCTTGTTAGTGTACTTTAGAAGTAGGTTGTTTTCATATTAAGTTGATGCACCTGACATTAGAATGTAACGAATATCTCCACTGGACACTAACCACTACATTCCACTCATCAGTTGGCCCTGGGCTGTTTTACTCCCCTCCCACTCAAGGTCAGATATAGGGAAAACATGCACACACACACACACACACACACACACACACACACACACACACACACACACACACACATATACACACATGAGTTGAAAATCATGTGATCCTAAATAATATATAATTTCCTGGCAAACACCTCAATAAGCAAACCTCAGCTCATGCTGAGCTGTAGAGCCAGTTATAGGTGTCTGCTTACTGTCTTTCCTAAGGTTCTGTAAGGGTCTGTTACTCCAGTCAGCAAACAAGGCACATGAAAGTTTCAAGAGCTTTATTGGAACTGTGTCAGCCTGAAGTTCAGAAAGCTAAAGCTACTACTTTTCTCTCTGAACCCAAGTTTATACCTGTAAGCTGCAACATTGTTCAATCCATAGTTCCCTCTCCCTTGCATTCCCAAAACATCGAATAAGAATAGATGGTAAGAACAGAGTCATTGTGTGAGACAGTCGATTCCCCCCCTACGGGAAATTGCAGATAAGGGAAAATGGTTAATGCATTATTCACTAGTTACATGCGGAAGAATGGAAACCTTCTCAGTCTCAGGCAGGGATAAGGGCAGGGCCAGCTGTGGCCTTGGAGCGGATGTGCAAGATGCCAGACCAAGTATGGTGCAGGCCTGACAGGTTCCTGATCAGCTGAAAGGGAGTGAGGATGTATTATATCCTCTGCATTGACTTCTTTTCTAAACTTTACCAGAAAGATTTCAATCAAACTGACTGTTTTGCTTCATCATGTGTGTTCTTATTGTCACCGCATGCCTCAATGGAAAAGATCCTTCTGCTTTTTAGCAACACAAAATTAATTCTCATTTCTCCTAGTTATAGAAATGTGTAACACAGAGCTATGGTGACAGTTATGTACACCTTTTTATCAGTGCTTCTCCCTCAAAATTAGTACATTGTAATGAAGCACTCAACTGTTAATAACCTAATAAATTAATACATTAAATTTAACTAAATTATGTTAATATTTTGTACAAAAATTGCATATTGGAGCATAATTCCTTTCCAAAATTCATGTTGATCAACTCTATTAAAAGCATTAGCTGCCTTTCATGGGCCCATTCCATGTGGGCCAATAAACACAGGTGCGGGATGGTAAAAAACCAGTGTTGGGGTAGAATTTTGCACAGATCCCGCCCCTAAAACAAGTCTGCCCTAAGCTATTTTTCCCAAGCTAGGCTTTTTGAGAATCGTGCTACTAGTGACTCTTTAAAAAAAATTCCTGGGGTGCAGCCTCTTACAAGTGAACGGCCGGCCAGGTGGTGCTTTATTCGCCCCTGTTTTCCTTTTTTTAAATTTCGCAGCTGACTTCTGCATAGCAACGTAGATGCAGATAATCCTAGTGTGAGACATCAGCATGGCTTTGGGGTTTTATTTGTGTAGCTGTGTGGAAGGGGCCATGGTCTTTTGAGTACTGATTTGTCCATCTTTTTTATATGGAGCAATGGCATTCCTCCTGGTGATTCTGAAATTTAGTATAACTGTTTGATGATATACTGAAAGAATAAATTTGAAGTGAAGCAGTATTTATAATTCTATATATGTGATATTCCAAAGCCCTCATGACAACAGTATCTTTTATTTTCTTTTTTAATTGAAAACACAATTCAAAAATAAGAAAGAAGGTTATTCTTCAGGATAAAATCTAGATGTGAAATACACATAAGACTGTACATATCTTAACTGTGTAACCTCACAAAGTCTACAAACACTTGCAAGGGTCAAAGTATGTACTGGTTTTCAGGATAGGAGGGGGGGGTGAAGAATGTGTACTTTGCTGAATTTCATATGTTAACTTAGCATAAGAGCAGCCATTTTACCAAGGATTTTTGTAAGAGTGGAGGGTCTTTCTGATGCCTAACTGTTTAAGGCCATGATGACTGTGGAAGAGATAATTGAAGTTTGAATTTCAATGTTAACTCCTTAGCTTATGATTCATGGTACCTGCTTTAGATAATGTAACCTAAAATTCTTTAAGATGTGCTAATTAGTAGAAGCCTTTTGATTGGAGGTTTTAGGCCATGTGATAGCCTTCGGGATAATGCTTAGATTATTCTAACCTAGAGATCCATCCATCTTTACTTTGATTATTGGCTTGACTTGCTGCTTGATATCTCATGCCTTTTTTCAAGACTGACTTCTTTGTTCCTGACTGAGTATTATTTTCCTGCTTGCTTCTATGTAACAAAGGCTGCCATGAATTGTATGGACTTGACAATATTGGGGTTTTTTGTATTATTACAAGTAGCAGCAGCTTTTCTGCACTATCTGTGAATGCCGATATACATGTAATTAATGTGCATTCTTTTTTTTTTGAATTAATACAAAATAATTTTTACTCAAATGAACTGTGTCCTTTTTGGTTCAGAAAAGAACTCACGCATTATGGGACTAAAGAGAGTGCCCCTAAGTCTTCACAGATGGAGATGGGAAATGAATGCTTAATGAAACAATTACCATATTATCTACCCTTTTGTGCTTAGCTGTCAATTTAATAACCAGATGGCAATACTATTCTAATGGTTGGATCATGCAAGTTAGATAGTATCAACTCCCCAGTGTTGTTGCCAGGTTTGGCCCTGATAAGTTCTCTCTCAAGAGCCAAAACAGACCTGGAACGGCCCCCAGTCCTGTTATTTACTGAGATAAAATAAGTCCAGAATGTTGTGGTTGCCTAGCAATGACCACTGAGGAGCTAAAGGATCATCTTGTATCATTTTGGGTTTTTCAGTCTCTGATGTATTTTTTTCATTTTTCAGATTTTTCTGCAAATTTGTGACATTTTTCACATTTGTATAAAGATCAGTCTTGTCTGTTCATAGCTCCAGTCACCTTATTTAAGTATCCTCAGATTTGGTGAATTTCACTATTGGAATAAAGAAATATGTCATTTTCCCCTCTCCTCTTTCCCCTTCCTAAAAGCCCCCATATCTTCTACCTTTTTCTGCTTCTGTTTCTCTTTCCTACCCAACAGCCAACCTACCTTTATCTGCTCCTTTGTCCCCAGCTTTCCCTGGTTTCTTTTCCACCAGCCTCTACCTAGGTAAACTATGGCCTAGTTATGTGATATCAGCCCCTGTTCCAGGGCTCTTGCATGGCTGGGAACCCTCAAGGACTTGTGGGGAAGTACGTCATTTTGCCATATATTCCCTCCTTCCTGCATTATTTTCTCTTTCTTCCCTCATGGCAACTCCTATACCACCTCCCCTTTCCCTGCCTTGCTCATTCGTTCTTAGCCATTCACTAAAGTACCTTTAATCTGCCTCTCATTGTCACAGAACCAGGCCTGGGAGAGCCATGCCTGTTCTATAAGTCCTGGGTTCTTTTCTCCAGATATTCTGAAATTAGCTGAGTTCTCAATGATTTTATTGAAAAGAAAACAGAAAACAATAAAACATTCTAATACAGATATTTCTCAGCGAAATAGCATGACTCCTGCAGACTTGTCTCAGCTCCTGAGCTCAGAGATTCTCCCTCTAGCTCAGCTTGGATCAGAATCAACCTTCCTTTGTCCCTTTGTCCTTAGGAAAACTCCATTTCCTGCCATGCGGTAACTCAGCCTTTGATGTATGGCGGTTTGGTTACTGGCTTCCTTTTGGGTAAATTTCCACAGCCTTTTGGTTCTCCATCCGGAGATCAAAGCCCTTGTCAGGCTAGTGTGACTTTTCCTGATACAGTAATGGAGTAACTTCATCACACTCATATTCAGCTACATTTATTATTTATTTGTTTCATTTATACCCACCTTTTTCTTCTGTGAGAAACAAAGCAACTTATTTGGTTCTCCTCTCCTCCTTTTTATTCTCACAGCAATTATGTGTGATAGGTTAGGCTGAGAGTATGTGACTTATCCAAAATTTCTCTGAATTTTCACAGCAAGGTGGGAATTCAAAGTTGGTCTGGTCATGACTACCCACTCCCTCACCCTAACTCCTCCCTTCCCTCCCAGGGGGTGGGCCACAACTAGATGACAGGCACCATCCTCCCAGGATAGGTAGGCTCCAAACAGCTGCCGGGCCCTCTCCCCCTCCCTCCCCTCAGGGTGAGTGGGACTGTGGTGGTTTAAACTTTATATCCAATCAGTTCCAAACAATTGGTGAGCTAAATCTGAGTAGAAAGAACATGTGTAGTAGCTTCTTAGATGCTTAATTTATGATGGCCTATAAGGATGTTTGCTTTCAATAAATAGGATGGATAATGTATCAAGAGTTATTGTTAAATTTGGAATTCTATTCAGTAACTAAAGATAAAATAAATGCTGTGTGGTTAGATAAAAATACATGCTGTGGATATCTAATTGGCTCAGGTGTTTGCTCATTGTGTGAGTACTATTTTCATTGCATTAGTGCATATGAACCAGCATTTAGCGTAAACATCATTAGCTCTCTGATTAGATTTTTAATAGGGCTATTTACTTGCTTCCTTTCTAAATAGCTTTGTTCTGTGAATTCTTTCTGGTATTTGTCAGTACATGGACAATTTCCATTTTTGTCTCCAAAAATACTGTTTTTCCTCCATCTGCATTGCATTTTACTGCCTTCTCTTTCAGAAAAATGTATACAGCTTTACCAAAATTGTGTGTGAAGGCTTATGCTTGCATTTCTCACAAATATTAACCAATTATCAGCATAGTGTGTTATATTTCACCAGATTTTCCACTGAAAAGGATCATACCTATCTTTATGCCCAGAGAGGCTACTTTAAAGATCAAGCAACCTGCATGGCCAAAAAAGCTATGCATGATGGAGCTCTGGGGAGGAGGGGAATATGCCACAGTCACATCTTCTTCCTGATGAGCACAAGAAAAGCTGATAAGATGTAACTTTATGTCCCAATCCTAGGTGGGGGGCAAGCACATTGTAAATATGGCATGCGGCTGTGCCAATGTGCTTGCCCCCTCTGTTGATGCAAGGGGCACCCCAGCTGGTGGAAGGAACAAAGGTGCTGGTAGTCAGCCACCCGTGAGCTCTGTGGCAGTGACACTTGGAAGTGGGGCAGTTGCAGAGCTGCCCTGGCAAGCAATTGGACACCAACACAGGGAAAAGGCCTAGGGTGTTCCATGGGTGAAGCTGATGTTGGTCGGCTTCCATCCTGTTTTTGCAGGCAGTTTCACCTTTCTGTTAGGTTAGGAAAGGGTAGGAAAGACTTCCCCCACCCCCAACCAGACTAAAGGGAAGGTTCTTACAACATTTCTTAGGCCAATGTGCAATCATTTTTTCTAGAGCATAAAATTATTGCTAGAAGTAGCATTTAAATTCCTTTAGAGCATATCTCTGAACAATGTAGAATTTTCTTCCCAGCGCCAGATAGCTCTGGAAGCATTTATTGCAGTATGCAAATACTGCACACATCTGGACAGTTGGACATACTAAAGGCATTTAAATGTTGTGCTACTGAGCCAATTATGGGCTCAGTAATATGCAAACTATCTGTATCATAGCTGCTCTCGAATTCAGAATTCAGTTTTGCTGTATTTAGTTCTAGTATTTTCATTATTAAAGTTTCTTTCCCCACCCCCAATTCATTAATTCCCCCTCCTCCTGCTTTCCTTCCATCACTATGCTAGACTGTGCTGCTTTCAAGACTGCTGGAAGGACTCCGAGCACTGCTGCCACCACCCTGACCCTGCTGGAATAGGCAATTATCTCTTCTTCCTATCTTTGGTATTAGTTCAAATACTGTTTCTGATATATTCAAGTTGTTGTGCCTCAGTGCTCCTGGAAAATATGTTCACAGGATACATTTCACCTTACATTGACCTTTGCTTGATCTGGCATGGCTTCACATAGACAGGCAGCAATAGTGGCAGCAGGCATGGAGCAGCCACATCCATAGGTCCCTATGCCCCAGCCCAAGCCATACATGAAGTTAGAGGTGGGATTCAGCCTATTCGCACCTGTTCGGTAGAACCGGTAACTAATTGTTTGTCTAGTTCAGAGAACTACTTGTAATCCCACCACTGAGTCCTTTTGGAACCGGTTGTTAAATTATTTGAATCATGCCACTGCACTAAGTGCACAGCAGAGAGAAATGCCTGTGCATTATTTTCCCTTTTTCCGTGTTAGAGCGCCATCAAAAGAAGGGGGATGAAAGGGAATGGCATGGCTGGTGCAATTGCCTTCCCTAGGGTGCTTATCCAGTGGGAGGTAGCCACACAAGCAACTGCCTATCTCTCAGCCTCAATGCTGCAAAACTCGGAAGGCCAGACTGTGGCAGGGCTGCGCTTGAATCCTGCTCAGACATCAGCATAAGAGGGCCGTCGGCAGCCAGAATGATATCTGGCTCCCTCCCAGGGTTTATGGCTGGGACCATGGCGCATCAGCCCTCAGACTTATACCATCCTTTTGGTGTAATAAATCCTATGTGCCCTATGGGCTTTCCAGCAGCAGGGAAGTTATGGGGCTTTTCCGAGCTTCCCATGCTTCCAGAAAACCCTATTGGAGGAGGTGGGTCAGTGCTTCACTGGCACATATCTCACTGCCTCCAGGTTTGTATGGGGCTATTAGTCTTCCCCTGACTTCTCTGAATTTTAAACCAGGCTGCAAGGCACCAGAATGAGACACTAATACTAAGAAATGTTAATATGAATTATGAAAATGATTTTTTTGGTTAATTGTTCAATTCATTAATTTTCAAGTGCAAATCCCTCTTGATTGACTTTTTAGATACATAAACGATTTCACTACTTAATTAGTCCTAGCTAGCTCCACAGTTTAAAAAATATTTTGCCTTATGTCAGAAGGTGGCTTTTGAGGAAATAAGAGAAGGTTCACAATAACCTGATGTCTAAAATAGCAACCTGGGAAGTATAAATTGTTTTTAATTAAAACAAAAATGATGAAAAGCCAGTAAAAGCAAGGCAGTATTAAATATTAACCGGGTTAAATGGTGTCCATGGTCACATGGTTAGAAAGGGGATGAGGGTCTAAGCCAAGAGTTAATTGATAATTTGTTCAATTATTCATCTGTTATTAATGGTTACTAATGAGCAACACTGGAATAATCAATGTTCAAACCCCACACTTTGCCAGATGTCATGTTAATTGCTATTGAAGACTGCAATAGCCTCACAAACTGCAGACATAAATTAGTGTGATTGATTCAAACTCCAATTGTGCCTTGCTAGGAGCATTTTTCCCCAATGGATTGTATACTGCAGCAAAGTATATAAAATGCATTACAGCAGCTTTGTGGGAAGGGATTTTTTTGCCTGTAGTATGCACGGTACTATGCTTCCCGACCAAATGCCATAAAATCTGCAGCTTCTAGGCAAATAATATTTGCTCTGAGAGTATGTTGCTGCATGATAATGGGCAAAGAACTCCCTATTAACCTTCAGTGTATAAAAATGGTAAAATAAGGTGGTGTTTGTAGATAATTAAAGCTAAAATTTGCTTCTTTCCTTAGAGACATTTATTGCAATTTTTTTCCATTTCTACTGCATTTTAAATTATGTTTTATGAGTTGGAACAGCAATAACAAAACTACTTACTGACAGATGAGGTTATTAAAAAGAACACAACCTCGTTGGGTTAGGGTAGTGTTGGTATTTTTTTCTTAATCTGAAGCCACTGCTGTTTGAAGACATGCTCAGCATTCACTTCTGCTGCCAAGTAAATGCTTGCCTTTTGAAAACAGTTGAAATAGACTTATAATTCAAAGGGGGTACAGTTTATCTGGAGGACTTTGCCCCCTTTCTGCTGACCTTACATTTTGGCCCTTTTTTCAGTGGTAGGATTCAAATAATTTAACTGGTTGTTTACAAGCGTCATTTCAACAACTGGTTCTGCCAAAGTCGTGTGAACCTGCTGAATCCCACCACTGCCCTTTCTGCTGACTTTAAATTTGCATGTTTAGCTCTTTTTTTGCCTTCAAGTTGTAGTTGACTTATGGCAACCCTGTAGAGTTTTCAAGGCAACAGATGTTCAGAGGTGGTTTGCCATTGCCTGCCTCTGTGTAGCGACCCTGGCACTTGGTAATCTCCCATCCAAATAGTTATAAATACTTACCCTGCTTAGCTTCTAATATCTGAAGATATTGGGTTAGCCTGGGTTAAATATATACGATTCAGTTATAATAGCTTTGTGATTAATTTTTAAAACAGCTTAGACCAATTTATGCTTAATGCCTAGCACATTGTTGGTTCTATACATGTCAGATATAGGAAAGGTCTCCTATGTGAGTTCTATTCTTTTCAGTATGGTCACACCAAGGGAACTTCCTGTGGACTATGGTAAATCATAATAATTCCATTCATAGTTTCATGATAAGTCTTCTAGACCTCAGTCACTTCGATCGCTTTGTGTGTATTAATGTATTTTGGAAACATTTTTAATGTTGTCTTTTCTAGCTTGGGGAGTTTACAAACACAGCAAATATAAAGCGTAAAACAGCTGTTCTCCAATTTTTTTAATTATAAAGGTCCAATTAAAACAGAAATATACAGCACTAAAAGGAGGGCTAATATTATTGGTAGTTTGCCAGATGAAACTACAACAACTTCATTTTCTAGTAAAAAATACCAATGGAAGAAAACAGATGAATCTCCCTGGGGATGGAGTTCCAAAGTTTAGGTGCCACAATGTAGAAGACCCTCGTTTAGGTCTCTACTCATCTAACCATATCAGTTTCATCAGCCAAAGCTGGTGAAAAATACCCTTGGTTATCTCTGCCACTCATTTATCCAACAGGAGGCTTGGGTCCAGGAGCATCCTCAAGCTATGGACCTACCATAGTAGGTGGAGTATAACCCCATCCAGCAGAGAGGATAACCCATTTCCTTAGTCAGACCTTCCCCACCCACCTACACACCCCAGTAGCACTGTTGGAATTAAGTTTCAGCTTTTTGCCCTCATCCTTTCCAAAACTGTCTTGAGGCACCTGTTTACTGTTTCCACATCTTCCCTGGATCTGCTGGCACAGCAGTTATATGGTTCCAGGGACCCTCACTCCAATTCTTGAGCATGGATTCCAGTCCCAAAGACCATCATTCCATTCTGGTGGCTGTCATTCCAGGACTAGGACAAGTTTATCCACATGCTGTCCACATTTTCATTGCAACTTTTGTCTGGTGTAATATATTCAAGTGAAGCCCCTGCAAGTCAGTTGGCATTTTTCAATCAAATTACACCCAAATGGCAGAGGACTGTTTGCTATATGTCTTTTAAAGAACACCCCCCCTCCATTTCAAGCATATTGAACTAAATTGGCCCCTGAAGAAGCTGCCTGAGTCCCCCACAAAGAAGAGAGTGAGGGATAACAGTATCTCTGCAACTTGTTTTCAAAAGTTTCACACACACACACAGGTGTCTCTGCTTAGGGTAAACCTTTTTAACACAGTTCAGAACACTTTCCTAAAACTCCCACCCTTAAAGGTTCACAATAACCTGATGTCTAAAATAGCAACCTGGGAAGTATAAATTGTTTTTAATTAAAACAAAAATGATGAAAAGCCAGTAAAAGCAAGGAGCAGTATTGAAATATTAACCAGGATTTAAAGTGGTGTCCATGGTCACATGGTTAGAAAGGGGATGAGGGTCTAAGCCAAGAGTTAATTGATAATTTGTTCAATTATTCATCTGTTATTAATGGTTACTAATGAGCAACACTGGAATAATCAATGTTCAAACCCCACACTTTGCCAGATGTCATGTTAATTGCTATTGAAGACTGCAATAGCCTCACAAACTGCAGACATAAATTAGTGTGATTGATTCAAAACCACCTTGTGCCTTGCTAGAGCATTTTTTCCCCAGTTATACTGCAGCAAAGTATAAAATGCATTACAGCTTGTGGGAAGGGATTTTGCCTGTAGTATCACAGTACTATGCTTCAAAATAAATGCCATAAATCTGACTTAGGCAAATATTTGCTCTGAGAGTATGTTGCTGCATGATAATGGGCAAAGAACTCCCTATTAACCTTCAGTGTATAAAAATGGTAAAATAAGGTGGTGTTTGTAGATAATTAAAGCTAAAATTTGCTTCTTTCCTTAGAGACATTTATTGCAATTTTTTTCCATTTCTACTGCATTTTAAATTATGTTTTATGAGTTGGAACAGCAATAACAAAACTACTTACTGACAGATGAGGTTATTAAAAAGAACACAACCTCGTTGGGTTAGGGTAGTGTTGGTATTTTTTTCTTAATCTGAAGCCACTGCTGTTTGAAGACATGCTCAGCATTCACTTCTGCTGCCAAGTAAATGCTTGCCTTTTGAAAACAGTTGAAATAGACTTATAATTCAAAGGGGGTACAGTTTATCTGGAGGACTTTGCCCCCTTTCTGCTGACCTTACATTTTGGCCCTTTTTTCAGTGGTAGGATTCAAATAATTTAACTGGTTGTTTACAAGCGTCATTTCAACAACTGGTTCTGCCAAAGTCGTGTGAACCTGCTGAATCCCACCACTGCCCTTTCTGCTGACTTTAAATTTGCATGTTTAGCTCTTTTTTTGCCTTCAAGTTGTAGTTGACTTATGGCAACCCTGTAGAGTTTTCAAGGCAACAGATGTTCAGAGGTGGTTTGCCATTGCCTGCCTCTGTGTAGCGACCCTGGCACTTGGTAATCTCCCATCCAAATAGTTATAAATACTTACCCTGCTTAGCTTCTAATATCTGAAGATATTGGGTTAGCCTGGGTTAAATATATACGATTCAGTTATAATAGCTTTGTGATTAATTTTTAAAACAGCTTAGACCAATTTATGCTTAATGCCTAGCACATTGTTGGTTCTATACATGTCAGATATAGGAAAGGTCTCCTATGTGAGTTCTATTCTTTTCAGTATGGTCACACCAAGGGAACTTCCTGTGGACTATGGTAAATCATAATAATTCCATTCATAGTTTCATGATAGTCTTGCACTCGATCACTGACGCTTGTGTGTATTAATGTATTTGAAACATTTTAATGTTGTCTTTCTAGCAGGGTTTACAACACAGCAAATATAAAAACATTAAAACATTCAATTTTTAATTATAAAATCCAATTAAAACAGAAATATACAGCACTAAAAGGAGGGCTAATATTATTGGTAGTTTGCCAGATGAAACTACAACAACTTCATTTTCTAGTAAAAAATACCAATGGAAGAAAACAGATGAATCTCCCTGGGGATGGAGTTCCAAAGTTTAGGTGCCACAATGTAGAAGACCCTCGTTTAGATCTCTCATCCTAACCATATCAGTTTCATCAGCCAAAGCTGGTGAAAAATACCCTTGGTTATCTCTGCCACTCATTTATCCAACAGGAGGCTTGGGTCCAGGAGCATCCTCAAGCTATGGACCTACCATAGTAGGTGGAGTATAACCCCATCCAGCAGAGAGGATAACCCATTTCGTGAAAAATACCCTTAGTTATCTCTGCACCACTCATTTATCCAACAGGGCTTGGGTCCAGGGAGCATCCTCAGGCTATGGACCACCACTTAGTAGGTGAATTATAACCCATCCAGCAGGGGATAGCCATTTCATAGTCAGACCTTCCCCACCCACCTACACACCCCAGTAGCACTGTTGGAATTAAGTTTCAGCTTTTTGCCCTCATCCTTTCCAAAACTGTCTTGAGGCACCTGTTTACTGTTTCCACATCTTCCCTGGATCTGCTGGCACAGCAGTTATAATGAGTTCAGGGACCCCTCACTCCAATTCTTGAGCATGGATTCCAGTCCCAAAGACCATCATTCCATTCTGGTGGCTGTCATTCCAGGACTAGGACAAGTTTATCCACATGCTGTCCACATTTTCATTGCAACTTTTGTCTGGTGTAATATATTCAAGTGAAGCCCCTGCAAGTCAGTTGGCATTTTTCAATCAAATTACACCCAAATGGCAGAGGACTGTTTGCTATATGTCTTTTAAAGAACACCCCCCCTCCATTTCAAGCATATTGAACTAAATTGGCCCCTGAAGAAGCTGCCTGAGTCCCCCACAAAGAAGAGAGTGAGGGATAACAGTATCTCTGCAACTTGTTTTCAAAAGTTTCACACACACACACAGGTGTCTCTGCTTAGGGTAAACCTTTTTAACACAGTTCAGAACACTTTCCTAAAACTCCCACCCTTAAACTCCAAAGGGTCTCACACTGACTTGGGACAGATTAAGCTCTGGGGTTTCACCAAACCCACTCTTAACTCTGCCAGTTAAACTAAACACCCTCAAAAACACTCTGGTTCCATATCTGGGTGTGTCTCCTCCTGAGACAATAGCCAAGCCCTCTGTGTGCTCTTAGGAGTGTTTCCCATGAATTCAGTATCCCTCTGGTTTTCCAGCACCACCAGGCCTTTTTGTAGAAACAATGGTGTTTCCTCTCAGTCTGAGATCTCTTTGATAATACAGGCCCCCTTAGCCATTTCTCCCTTTGTCTTTGGCTCTCATCTCCCTGACTGTATCTGACCCGATTTATGTGTCACACAAGCTCTCAAGACTCTGAAATCTCCCTAGCTGTCTTTCTGACATGCTTTTTCCTGCTTTCATATCAGCCAGCACACCCTATCTGTGGCTCTTGGCTACTGCATTTTCAGCCAGCCAATCAGATGGTCTTTTAGTTAACACTTTGGTGCTCCTGCTCTGGCTAAATTGCCCCTATTAAATTAACCAATCCGTCACACTAGGCCTCCTGCTACAGCCCTTTCAGCCCTCTCCTCTCACTGTTGCCTGGTACAGTGGCAGGAAGAAAATGGTGAGCAAATGATATTATTGCAATGCTGCAACATCACTTCCAGAGTGAACCTAGAAGTGACATGTGTCAGAATGACCCTCTAGGTTCCACTGAAGCTCTATAGTAACCAATCTGAGTGTTCCCTGAGCAAAACAAAATGTGCTGCCTGTCTACACTTGGCTGGTAATCCTAGTTGTTGCCTAGAGCTGGCAGAAAAGTCTGCTAGTAAAGATCTGTATGTAGAAACCTTTTTAAAATTGTAATCAAGGAAGGATATAAGCTGAACTACACCCTGTCTCATAATGCTTCAGTGCAGTATACCCATGTAAATCCTCTAATAATTATACATGTACATATCTATTATGTGCACAATCATGCGGTACCAACCTTTTTGACTTTGTCCCACTTATTTTTAATGGTAACAAAAGAATTAGATTAGCAGTGAAACTACTCTAGCAATTAATGCTTTGCTGTATAAAGTTCAAAATACTTTTGATCTAGAGATAGGAATTCAACACAGTCTTGGAATTAGTTCAATTTCATATTTTGTTGCTTTCAGGGTGTAAAAATGTAGTACAATGGAATCCTTTCCATACACATATAATAAACTGTCTTCAACTTGAATTACGAGGATAAAACCAATAAAATATTACAATTTGTAGACATGTCAGTAGTGACTTCTTTTCCTTCTACTATTTCTTATATGGATCGCTCCTTTTGTTATTGTTGTTGGGGTTCTGTTTTGCAAAAAAGAGTTCCAAGACTGCATCTGATTTATTGGCTTACTAAGGAGTCTGCTGCCAGTCAACTTAATGAGATAGTCTGTTCTTCTGCATAGTATTGTTTAATTGCCCCCTTGCTGTTACCAAGAGAGATAATATTTCAACATTACTTGTAGCAGTATGCAAGATCTGAAAACCAATCAGTTCTTTTACTAATTTCTAATTCTTCATCATATATAACTAAATGGATCGCCCACCAAGTCGTTCCTGAAAGTAGTCTTTGAAATACAATTTCCAGCCTTCCCTTTCAATTAATGAATTTCCATTTTCCCTGCAGTTTTATTACAGAAAGCACAAACATTGAGTTTTATAAAGGAAACCATTCTCAACCAAACACCATAATTATACAAACATACCTCAAATAAAGGCAGCAAGTTTCTTAGACAGGCCCTCACAATATATGGGAACAAATGCATCCAACTTGGCATGAGTTTGCAGTCCATGTAAGACTGCCCTCCCCATACTACCAGCAGTGTGAACACTCATGAGTGCCTCTTAGTACACATACTGTAATTTCATGTCATAAAGCCACAAACTATCTAAAGAAAAATATTATTTGAGGCTGCTTTCTTTAATTAAATGATTTGTTTTGCTATTTATATACTGTTTCCTTCCTAATGATGACCCAAAGTGGCTTGCAGTGTCATTCTTCCTTCTTCCATTTGCTTTCATAACAGCATATCTAGATTGAGAGAGTGACTAACCCAAAGTCACTTAATGATCTTACATGGCACAGCAGGGGTTCCACTGGGCCTCCCAGATCCTGCACTTCCAGTCTAACAGCAGTGCTGAGTCTCTTATAAGTTTTATTTATTTTTATTTATTTATATTTGCATTTATACTCCGCCCTCCCCCATAGAGCTCAGAATGGTGAACAACAAAAAATATGAAAGTTAAAACAATAATAAAAACATCATTAAACAATTAAAACAGGAATATTAAAACAGGAATAGATGACATCAGAAATCCATGTTTCTGGGTTTGAAAATATTATTTTAAAACCTTTCCTCTGCCTTTTGTTTGAACTGTTATTGATTTCCTTTACCACTCTTTTTGATACTTCATGTGAAAATTGCCTTTGAACAGGCATTGTGTGTTTTTTTAAAACTTGTGATCCAATTCAGAAATCCCACTGAAAATATATAATTGGCCTTTCTTAGAGAAATTACTTCTATTTATTTATCTATTACAAAATTTATATCCCATCTTTTTACCCTCACAAGAGTCAAAATGTAGGTGACAAATTAAAATATACACAGTAATAAATAATATCACATTAAAAAACCCTAATACCAACCAAAATGAACTACACAACATTAAAACAATTAAAACCAGAGCTAAGGCATAAAAGAGACAATTAAAACAATTAAAATTGTTAATAAAACAACTAAAATAAATTATTTGTTTTTGGCAGAAGATGACAACAGAAGAGGATAGACAAATCTCTCTAGGGAAAGAGTTCAGAAATTTTAGTTCCAAAATCAAGAAGACCTTCTCCCAGATTGCCACCTACCTAACCTCAGAATGTGAGGGCATCAGAAGCAGGGCCTCTGAAGACAACCAATTATAGTGGTCGGATAAATAATAATAAATAATAAGTAATAATAATAATAATAATAATAATAATAATAATAATAATAATAATAATAATAATAATAATAAAATACAAAATCCAGCATATTGATCTTGTTTGCTGTGTGTAACTGTTTTGTAATAATAATAATAATAATAATAATAATAATAATAATAATAATAAGAAGAAGAAGAAGAAGAAGAAGAAGAAGAAGAAGAAGAAGAAGAAGAAGAATCATCATCATCATCATCATCATCATCATCATCATCATCATCGTTTGTTTCTTGCTTCTTGGATCCAAGCAAATTGGTTTCTGGTACTGCTTTCTGTAGTTAGGCAACAATGGGTGGCGTTATTAAACAAATTGCAGTTTGTGAATTGAAATATTACAACAAACCAGAATTACTCATATATATACTCATGGTATAAAGCTCTACCATCGCAAGATATGAAGTCAAGGCAATCCTAATTTTTACCACAAA
Organism: Sphaerodactylus townsendi; assembly: GCF_021028975.2. Lineage (NCBI taxonomy): Eukaryota > Metazoa > Chordata > Lepidosauria > Squamata > Sphaerodactylidae > Sphaerodactylus > Sphaerodactylus townsendi. The sequence goes on from NC_059428.1 coordinate 79,924,767, forward strand.
AAAGGAAACTTGGGAGAAACTTATTAACTTCATTATAGAAAGTCAGAAGGTTGGAAAAAGCAGCAGCTACTGGTACATTTCAAAAATAAAAATAGATGCTAATAAAATTACATTAATTGAGACATCAGTAGGTTAAAGGTTTTTGAATATTTATTTCAAAGAAAACAGTAAACTAGCTCTGTAAGCCCTGATTCTCCCTTTCAATCCACTCAGAGGGGGGGGGTGATTTAAAGGGAGAATCTGGGGAAAATTTGAGGGTGCCTATCAGGGGAGGAATGTTTATGTTAGCAGTACCAACATTTCAGAGTATCTTTAGGAGACCCTCCTGATGATACCACCCATGTTCAGTGAAGTTTGGTTCTGGGGGTCCAAAGTTATGGACCCTCAAAAGCGTAGCCCCATCTACTATTAGCTTCCATTGGAAACAATGTGGGATGGGGCACCCCCTTTGGGGGTCCATAACTTTGGACCCTCTGAACCAAATATCTCCAAACCTGGCTGGTATCAGCAAGAGATTATCCTGATGATCGCCTGAAATTTTGGTGCTGCTAGCCCAAAAACTCCACCCCCTGTCAGCCAACAAAATAAAAACCCTAAAATATTTTTTCAGCACAAAAAATGTACTGAAAAATTTGACTTATATGCGAGTATATATGGTAGTACAAACTACGATTAGTAATACAGCTATAAGTGCTAGTGTGAAATCCCAGTTTACTGTCAGATTGTTGGGCCACCAGCTAGAAATGCCACCAAATTTGACAGCTCTTCCATTGTAACCCAAAAATTCCTTTTTCAATTTTACATCTTTACTGTATTTTCATACCAGTTTTTGTTTCTACTTGCCATTTTTCAGTCAAAATCAATTCATTATAAATAATATTTTCATCATTTGGACAAAAATGGTGCATAAAGTATAAATGATAATAAAAGACAGAAAAGGGGTGGAATGATAAGGCTCACAATGACAACATGCTAAAATAATAAGAAACAAAAGATACTTTTTATGTATCCTTCCTATCTGTATTCAGATGTCACAACTAATAAACCATGGTTTATTATGATGTCTGAATTCAGCTATAGGCTACGGTCCTAGAAACAGGATTTTCTGGCACTGCAGTCTGTGGATGGAGACCCTTGGTTGGTTATCTCCTCCACAAGGCTCATTTATAAACTAGCTGTTAATCGGGGTGTGAGCATTAATACGTGAAATAATTTTTTCCACTTACTGTTCAAAATGTAATTCTTTTTTAGTTGCCATGATACCTGAAATCCAGAAGCCCTGCCTCTGTTTAAAATCTTCCCTTTCAGTTTGCTTTCAATTTGCTTAGCTTTTTGATGTGATTTCATCCATACATATTTGTTAAATCTATCTGAACATGTTGGTGGATATAAGTGCAGTTTTTCTTAAAAGATGTTTTGTATTCATTGTACAGATGCTGACAATATGATTGGTTTGTAATGCAAATTTTAGAGTTAGTCCCTTAAACATTGCTAATAAGAGTAGGTTATTGATTACACCAAAAAACATTAAACAATGTAATATGTTTGAGTTGGCTTGTGTAACTCCCAGTGTAATTAAGTTAATTTTCCTAAGCTGCTAACTCTGAAGTACAGATTTCAGTATTCTGACTTGAATTGAACAGCAGATTACTTTTATGTTATTTCATTGACAAAGGTGACAACAGCAAGATGTCTCATGAGAAAGATACTACAGAACATGAATAATATTAGGCATTTGCACTCTGAATTAAAATTTGGCATATATTGTCATTTTGGGCAGTGAGTTGGATTTCCCCTGTGACTGTCATTTCTTGGTGAAAAGAGTACAATTTTGAAGTCGATTATTATACTTTTGAAGGAGTACATCTTGAGAAACATGTTGAGAATTTTATTTCCAAGAAGGCTGCCCAAGCAAATGGACTTAAGGACAAATGTATTAATATGAGGGGGAATTTTTTTCCTCAAAGACTGCTTCATGTGTTTGCAGCTTCAGAGTATTCTGAGGAATCACAGCCTTGTGCATCTAAGGAGCTTTGAGCTATTGCTGCTAGGTAGTGATGGAAAAAGAACAGAAAGAATGAAATGGCCCAGTTTAATTCTCTCTTTCTCTTTGTCTCTCTCTCTCTCTCTCTCTGACTCAAATACCCCAAGCTAAGTATTGTTGCTGCCAGAGTACAACAAGGTTAGATGAAGGAAAGTCTGTGCAAACAAAGGAGCTTTAAAACATTCTTTAATGATATCCTCCACTCCACGTGACAGGTCAAGGCCCTAACAAAGAAAAAAGGGGAACAGTATTTTAACAGGGTTGGGGCTTACCTCCTTCCAAACCTACACTCTTGTTCTTCCACTTCCTCAAACTGCTTTAGTTATCATTCTGGTGACCCTTCAATGTGCTGGTAGGAAGGTTACGTCTAAATAGAGGCAGTAGTTTTGGAGCATATATTTGGTTTCACGCCTTCTGAGATTTTTCTTAGACAAGCAGTTGATTTCTCCAGGAACTGTCATTTTTTTTCTGTTTTCCCATCACACAGATTATTATGCATATCGATATCTACCTTCTAATTTTCTGATTCTTTACCCACAAGTCTACCTATTGCCAGCCACTATCTTTTTTTCCTTTTGCACAACCAAAAGTCTTTCAATTGATTACCTTCATTTTCTCACTTTCCCCAACTGACAGTTCTCCCTGAACTTTTATCTATTTCTCTGATGTCTCTCGGTACTTTCTCATTTACCCCAACCTCTTTTGCCCTGGGTTCTCTGTTTTTGCACTATATCTTTTAATACCACATCTCTACTCATTCTTGTTAAATTGAGTGAGTATATATGGCTTTCTATTGCATCAGTTCACAATACTGGAGTCACAGACATCGATAGGCCGGGCAGTGGAGGTGGGCATTGACTGTAATGAAGGACACAAACTTCATAGTGAACAGATTTGGCAGACAAACATACCATGCTATGATCATTGCTAAATAAGTATCCTAAATGTCCTCATAAGCTTAACATCAGCTCTGTTCAGCTCCTCACCATCCACCTTGAACAGATGTCACGCTGGTTTGCAACAGCACAGTTGCTAAGTTGCTTCAGTTTCATTTTGCCTTTCAAACTGTTTTTCCATCAGCACAGCAGGTGAAATCAGTCCTCCACAAGCAGACAATTTCTACTAATCAATTCGGTTGTTTGTGGCTAGTTTAAGCCTGTTTCTCTGGCTACTTGTTATCTATTCCACTGTATAGCACAGCACAAAGTAATCCGCAATATTTCAAGCATTCTCATATAAAAGTCTTCATTCCCCTCCCCACAGACTTGTCATCTCTGCTTGTCTTACGGCAGCCAGTAATATAAACAGTGATCAAATTAATTTTAAGTGATAAAAAACACTTTTTAAAAACTTATCTTTTTGTTTTATTTAAGACCATGTTATTGAAATTATCTTCTGCTTGTGTGTTTTCACCCAGTCTTCTACAGGTTGTTCTATCCTCCCAGTGTTACTTAAGTACTTTATCTGACCATCTATGAAATTCAGGGGACACTTTGGATCAGGGATAAGTATATTCCGCAGTGAAGACATATGAAAATAATTTGTTCAATTTATTTGCCTTTAATAATCCTTTCACATATTTATCATGAAATGGTTTGACAGTCTTTCTGGCCCTTTCGAATTTAAAAAATATGGATTCCTTGACTTCACTTATGGACTATATAATATCTTCTTGGCATGGTTTCTACCCTTTATCAACAGTAGTATACCAATAAGTTTCTAATGTGGTTTTAATAATCTGCAAGCTTCTTGAAAAGATTTGACCTTCCTGACTCTTACTTTCTATTTTTCCTTTTAACTAATTTACCCATCTTTGAGGAGTTGCCTCCTTTGAAGTTTAATGTAGTTGTGTTGGACTTTTCAGGTAATGTACAGTTTCAATAGCTGTACATTTGTCTGGAGACAGTGGCAGCCACCATTCTAGACTTTGCAGCCCACCTGGGTCCCACCACCTCTGCCACAGTCACCCATCGCTCTGCCATATTTGGTCATTGACCATAAATAACATATTCTATTCTATTCATCGCTCTGCCCACCCTCCTGCACTCACTGTGGATGCCAGCATTGCCCAGAATAAGGATGCTGACCCGCTGAAGGCTGCTATGGCTGGCCTTTCTCCAGGGGTCAAGGGAGCATGGCTGGCAGGACTGGGACAGATGAAGATGGGCAGAGAATGGGCCAGCAAGGGCCTGTGAGGACCAGGTCCTCCACACAAAGCCCATCACCAGGCCCACTAGCAGCAGATGGTCTGTGACAGCACAGTCACAGAGGGGAGGGGGTAGCCACTGTCCTTCCCAGGCAAAAAAAAGGGAGTTGGGGCTGTGGGCTGGGTAACCAACTGCCACCCCGGCTTGGCTAGACAGGTGGCCCACAGTCCAGTAGAAAAGGAGGGTTCAAGAAGCAAGGCTGGCAGGGGAAAGGGATAAGAAGTGGAAGGAAAATAGAGAGAGGATGAGGAGAAAGCAAATGGAGGTGGCAGGGAACGTCAGATAGGGAGGCAGAGTGAGTGTGAGAGGGAGAGAAGGGATGTGTGCGAGAGAGCTGTTGTCACAGGGAGGCTTTGCAACCTGGGCCATTGAAGGAAGCCATCCCCGACCAGTACAAAGTGCCCCGAAAGATGTACTGGCAGTGTGTCAAGGCCCTCACATTTCACATGATGGACTGGCCCAAGGTATTTGGAAATGCACTATAGGACTTGGCCTGGTGCTGCTAAAACCCTCAAGTAAGGAAGCCAAGAACATTGTAGACTAGATCTTGGTAGGGCAGCTGATTCAAGTCATCTCACTGAAAGTGCGAACCTGGGAGGTGTGCAGCTGGCCAAAGGACCTCAAGGAGGCCATTGCTTTGCTGGATGAATCCATAGCCACGAAAGCCAGAGAGAGCCACAAGCAAGACAGAGGTTTTGGGAAGATCACAGCCAAAGAGGAGTCCAAGGGTTGGACATGGGCTGCACCAGGTGCAGGCCCAGGACTGGCAGTTGCACCTGAGAGGACCCTCTCAGTGCAAGCCTGTGCTGCAGAAGAGGCAATCCTTCCACAAATGGTGTGCACTTCCAGACCAACCTTGAGGAGGCTGGGGAGGAAGATCCCTGGCACCACAGGATGAGGCATAGCCAGCCAACCCAGTATTTTTTTCAGGCCCGCAACTGAAGACTCCTCCCTGGAGGCCCTTGGGAACATGGTTGCAGAAAGTGAAGATGTGGTGCAAGATGGCTGTCGAGTGATGCAACTCCACCACATCCAGCATGAGGGGGGCCTGGGACCAGGAGGTCTCTGGGAAAGGGGCTCAACTTCAGTCTACATTAGTTGATGTTTGATGTACTTGAGTGTTAAGTAGCTAGACTAGGATTCTTATTTGTTAGTATTACTATTGTTAGTTTGGTGGGTTAGGTTCTGTTTTTTGATAAGGGGGTGGTCTTCAGGGATGGCATCGTCGAGGCAACGACCTTCAGTGCCTTGGCCTCAATGTTGTGGAACACTCTTCCATCGACCATTAGGGCCCTGCGGGACCTCAGCCAGTTCCGCGGAACCCTAAAGACTGAGCTGATCCGCCGAACTTTTGGTAGAAATTGCCACCCACCCACCTGTATTTTCCATCATCAGAACACTCCCATGAGAAGGAGCTGAATTTGATTGATTCTGACTGAATTTTTATTGCCATCTATAGCTTTTTTCTGTTTTTTAGGTTTAATAATGGTTTTACAGTTGTGATTTTAATGTTTGATTATTTTGTACACCACCCAGAGCCCTTTGGGGGTGGGCGGTATAATAAACAAACAAACAAACAAACAAATAAATCTGTCATGTCCTCATGTAGTTCTTCTCTCAGGTGGGCCTGCCCCACGAGCTACTGTCAGACCACAGAACCTTCTTCACCTTCTGTGACACCCAGCAACTCTGTTGCAGTCTAAGGCGATATTATGCCACAATTGCAGTCTAAGGCAATATTAGGCTGCAGTTGCAGTCTAAGGCAATATTATGCCACAGTTATGCCACCAGATATTATGCCACAGTTTCCCACCTTCAGACAGATGGCTTAGTCAAGCATTTCAATCAAATGCTGAAGTTGAGGCACTGCAAGTTGGTCCAAGAGCACCTGCACCAATGGGACTCGTATGTGGATCCCCTCCTCTTCATGGCCCAGGAGTCTTCTCAAACCCCCGCAGGGTACTCACCATGTGAACTACTACATGGGTGGAATCCCTGTGGCATCCTAGCCATGCTGAAAGATAGCTGGGTACCTCAGGACCCTGGCCTCACCTGCCTGATCCCAGGGTACCTACAACTGTTGTGGCAGGGCATGACTGGCATCCAAACTGACACCATGCAAAACCTAAAGAAAGCTCAGCTAGTCCAGAAAAGATGGTATGATCTGTGCAGCTGCCCCTGCATAATGGCTGAAGGTGATGACATCCTAGTCCGTAACTGAGTTCTGGGGGCCAGGCCAGGGGACCCTAGCAAGGGCCCTTCCTGATAACCCAAGTCTTGGGGGCCTTGGCCTATGAAGTCCAATGCAGGCCAATACAATGACAGAGGAAGCCCTGTATATCAACAGCCTAAGAAAGTGGCATGTGTGGGAAGATGCCAAATGCCAGCTGTCCACCAGACTGAGATTACTGTTAGAGGGCATACATCCCCATGTAAAAGTGAACCAGCTTGATGCCTAGCTGATCCTGGATGATCAGCTAACACCTACCCAGTGGCACTAGGTCAGGGGTCTGCAACCTGCGGCTCTCCAGACGTTCATGGACTACAAATCCCATCAGCCTCTGCCAGCATAGCCAATTGGCCATGCTGGCAGGGCCTAATGGGAATTGTAGTCCATGAACATCTGGAGAGCCGCAGGTTGCAGACCCCTGCACTAGGTGCATGTCCTGATAGCCAGCAACCCAGAGTATTTTCTTAGGACTTGGTGTGCACCGTGGTCATATCCCACGTGAGTCATACCCTGGCTGGGCAGGTGTCTTGTATCTGGCAGCCCATCCCCCATAATTGCTGGGAAGCATTCCACAGGATGTCTGCAAAATGCTGGCCTTTAATATAATAGAATCCTCCCAAAAAATTGGTGAAGACTCATTGTGCCAAAGTCCGATGGCAGAGTACGATTTTACATAGATTATTGAGAAGTCATTGGCTTCTTAAACAGAATAATATAAGGGTAAAAGAGTGAGGCAACTAGAAGAGAAAAGGAAAAAGAAGAAATCCTGCTCCAGAAAAAGTTTCCTCAGTATTAAAATTGAAAGCTGAAGTAACTCCTTCTGTAATACCCTGCAGCTAGAAATGCCAGCAGAAAGCTTAAAGTGAAGCAGGGAATCATACACTCTCAATTCTGCACTGTGCAGCATATTTCAGTATCAGACTGTGAATTTTGCTGCCAAATGAACATGAAACATTACCATATCTCCTGATATTCTCCAGCAGAGTAGGAAAGAAAGGTAATGCCTCTCTGAGCTTTATTGCCTCCTTCTTTTAAAAAAGTCCTCCACAAAAAATCTTCTTTAAATTCTGTAGTTTATGTATTTTAATATAAGGAAAGTAGCATAATGATGGATAAAGGATATAACATTATTTCCTTTGCTTCTAGGCCTAATTAGTGTGGCACAGTCTGAAACAATATTAGAGTTTTTGTTCTAATTTGAGAAGTGCAAACTCCAGGCCTAAACAGCTGTTTATGTCAGATGCTGAAAGGGGCTCTCGGGGAAGAAAGAGGATAAATACTATGAAGCTACCCTCCCCCCCTACACACACACACACACACACACATACACACTATTTTTGAAATGCAGTGAGAATAGGAAATGTATATTGGTCTTCATTAGGCATTTTCTTATCTAATATTGTGTGTCACTGTTCACAGTGGAAAATACCCTTTCTTGATTCAGTAGTTTATGATTTATATCATCTGATTCCATTGCTAGATCAAGAATGATGCACAATACCAGCTGAGCCCTCAGAGTCATCTGCTGAATATCATATTAAAAACACATTGTCTCATAACAAACCAACAAGCTTTAAAGTAATTTTGGTTTAACACAAGCTATTAATAATTGAATAATCTTTGGAAAGATGAGTTATTAGGTTCCATTATAAGCACTCTGAACTTCTTTCAGACACCAGTACAATATGTCCATCAGTCAGATGAGATCTTCAATGAAGTTTGCTCAAGAGACTTAGCATACAGAGCCCAACAAGAACAACACTCTTGAAAAGGCCATTTTAATCTACAGTTTTCAGATTGGGTTTTTTTCCATTGAAAGCTGTCTCATCTTTTTAAAATGGAATGTAAACAGTTAAACTTACAAACAGTTATTCCTATTCATTAGAGACAAGCCCATTATCAGTGGCAGGCAACTTGCTACTTTGGCTCTCACAGATGTCATTGTTAATATTGTTCATAGTAACTGCCCTATAAAAGCCAGAGTGGTGTAGTGGCCAGGTTTGGATGTGGGAGACCAGAGTTCAAATGGAAACTCACCAGATGACCTTGGGACAGTCACATAATCTCCAGCAGATTGACCTCATGGGATTATTGTAAGAATAAAATGGAGAGGAGAATTAGAGCTGTTGTGCAACGGCATATCTAGAGGGGCCAAGGGGGACATATGACCCAGGTGCCACTTTCAAGGGGTGCATTCAGCCAGTATCCTTGCCCTCTCCCCCAGGAGCAAGCAGGGCAGTGGCAGCAAGATGCCCTCCTGCTCCTCCCAGCAACAGCCCATCTAGCCCTTCCCCCAGGAGCAAGTAGGACCCAGTGGGGGCAAGGCAGCAGTTGAAAGAAACAGGCCATGCCTTGTTTCCTGTTCTGTGTGCCAAACCACGCTGCTGACCCACTGCTCACCTGCTTGCCCCACTCATCCACCATTTGCCTGGCCCATCCCATTCACCTGCTGCTCACCAGGCCTGGCTGCTGCTCACCAGCCCACTTACCACTCACCTGGCTCACCCCACTCAGAGAGGTAGGCAAGAGGGTGCACAATTTTGTGGGGAGGGTGCAATTTGGGAGGTGAACTTTCTGTACTTGCTCTGGGCACCAATTACTGAAGGTATGCCTCTATCTTTTTTCTACAGGTGTGGAAGTTGAAAGAGTTTGCTTGCTAGAGTGAGATACTTTGGGAGAGGTATTTTCATTGTTTTAGATTCAGTTAAATCAATCTGGGTTTTTTTGATCCTCTGACTTTGCTTTTCTGTGCTTCTGAGGAATTTGTTCCTTGTGTTGTTTTTTTTACTGTGGTTCATTTTCTTAATTTGTTGCCTTTATCATTGCCCTCAGTGGGTTACCTGTTTTACAACATTTTTGTAGATTAATGATTTTGGATCATGTCACATTTTGTTCACTTTGGTTAGGTTAGGGAGGCTTCTTTTCTTTTTCATTAGCTACTCTGCAAAGAGATGCCACACAGTCTGCTCCCCGCACACTTCTAGTGAAGCAATAGTAATGTAATGTGATCTTGCCTCAATTAAAGAATGCTCCTGTTTCTCCACAACATGATTAGCAGGGTGTGAGGGCACAACACTAGGAAGGCATCCTGGAAGATTACTATTACTCACTAAGGCTCATTCCGCACATGCAGAATAATGCACTTTCAAACTGCTTTCAGTGCTCTTTGAAGCTGTGCGGAATAGCAAAATCCACTTGCAAACAGTTGTGAAAGTGGTTTGAAAACGCATTATTTTGCTTGTGTGGAAGGGGCCTATGTCAGATAAAAAAATGCTATTCCAGAAAACTGCCAGCAATTTCTGCAACTTTTTCCATCATGTAGAGAGGACTGGGAAGGGCACCTTGTTTGAAAAATCAAACCCAATTCAGTTGAAACTTGTGGAGTCTTTCGAAAATACTCTGGAATAAATTTCAAATATTTTGATACTATTTTGAGGGGGGGAAAGTCCACTTAGAAAAATATGCCATTTTTCCAGCATGAGAAGCAATGGATAGACTTCTCATCCAACCTTAGTAAAAACCAAAATTGAACTCAAAGAATTTTTACAATAGCACATCTACAAGTATTTTTAAACTGATATACCTTTCTTAAATTATTATATGGAATTAATTTTTCTTCCAGAGCACGTCTCCAATCCTGTCTTTTTTCCATCAAATAGCTCATTGTTAGTAATTCTTTGAATTGGGACAAACATGCTCACAAGGATGAGTTATTCCCTTTGTGAAGCATACTTTTTTGTGTGTGAATCAGGAGAGGCATAAAACCTTCTTTCTATGAGCAGACCAGTGATAGTGATCCAGTGTAAAGGACTTGATATCAGAGATACACTGTGTAGATAGTATGGGATATTGAAGTGCTCAGATATTAGCATGGCATGTTATAGCTTCTTTGTCAAATTTTGCGCAGCAATCTCTCCTGTCAGAACCACATGAGCCCATTATGCTGCACAGCATTCTTGAACCTTTTAAGTTAGTGAATTGTATCCTATCACTTCACACAGCTAAGTGGAAGGAGCCTCTTCTGCCAAAGAAATACTCTTTTTACTGGAAAAAACTGAGTACATATATTTTAAAAATCTAGTGCAACAGGGAACATACCATTCCCTAAGAATAAATATTATATGGCAATCCTTTTTTGTGTATGAAATCCTAGCTTTAATATTTATTTTCAACTTCAAAAAATTTATCTTTTATTCAGATTTCTTTTTCTACAGTTCATATTCTCACATAAGTCCTAAACACAAACCTGAGGAATTAACCTCTGGACACTGAGAACCATAAGTGTTTATTAGTTTAACTAATAATTAAAAGTGAGATTATGTAAGCAGTCCCATCAGATCTCTTCCTGCCTGATGAATAATTCAGAGATTGCAGCATAAGAAGAAGCTCCAGAGGCCTATGTAATCAAATATGTTTGATTTAATATTTCTTTGAGTATACTTAGTTTATTTTTGAATAGTTGCATGTCTTTTTAAAAACCTACTGTCAATTCTGTTAGGATAGTTCAACAACAACAACACCTTTTATTGGCATACAAATAAATTAATGAAAAATAAAAATAGAAATAAATAAAACTACCTACATGGATCAATGTAGGCAGGGAAAAAGAAAATGTTAAAACAATTTATACTGATTATCCATAAAATTAATCAGGAGTGACTTTAAGGTTTTGGATCTTCAGTGTCTTTACTAGAAATGCAGCAACATCTGTAGTGATCTGGACATTCTTATCACAGAGTTAGTATTTAACTTTCCCTTTGTCAGAAGTCTGTAGGGCTTAATTCAGATGAGGTTTTATGAACTTGTCTCTTTGAAATGTATAAAAGCTGCAGTGTAGCATGACCAACTCAATGGTTTCTATGGCCCTTTCCGCACTTTTCACGGAAAATCCCTCTCTCCACAGGGTACAGGAATTTTTGCCCGGTGGAGGGTGTGAGGGAAGCTATTCCCTGCAGGGGGTCTTGGCTTGGCCCCTGCAAGGAGGCCCAGCGTGGGAGCAGCCTCTTCGATGTCTTGAGCCGCCTCTTCCAGTCCCTCTCCCACTCACCTGTCGTTAAGCCTTTAATGTGGCCCTGCTGAGACTCCCTAAGAACCATACACTGCCCTCCGACCTCCAGGGGTCGGAGGACAGCGAGAGGTCTCAGCAGTCCAGTAGAGCGACGAAGGCAATAGTGGGAAAAGGGACGAGAAACTTCTTTATGTTCGACCGGGCGGTGCCCGTTTGCACCGCGACGAAGCCCGAGGAGCAGCTGTTTTCCAGGAGGAGGAGGTTTTGGAGGCTGACCTGGCGCCGTAGCCTGAAGGAGTGGAGGGAGAGGAGCCAAGGTTGGCACTGCTGCATTTTGCTTGGCGTGCAGCGCTGTCTGCGAACTGGCTCCCTGAGGGGCGGCGTTTTTTGCCCGTCCCCAGGGCGCCAAATAAATGTAGCTTCACACGTCTTGTCGCGGAAAGGGCCATTGTGCCTCTGCAAACATGAACAAAGCTGCTCATTGTACAGAATATTTGCAACTCTTCCCTTGTATGTGGCCAATGGAAGAATTGGCCATGCTGGCAGGGCCTGATGGGAATTGTAGCCCATAACATCCGGAGTGCCAAAGGTTCACCACCATGGTTATAGGAGATCCAGTGCGTTGATAATTGATATTCTCTGATTTGTTATTGGATCTGTTGGGCTTATTGGTTTTGTTTGCTTTTGGTGGTTTTTGCCAGTGCTTGCTCTTGTGTGTATGGCTATTGTCTCCACAGTAATTAATCTGATGTCCATATGCAAAACCTGACACATGTTTCGTAGTCCAAGGTGATGGTGTGGTTTGTAATCTATGTTGATAGTATTTGACTGTAGCGGTGTTGTTAACGTGAGGGTGGGTGGAGGAATACTTTTTCACAGCCCTTCTGTTAACTTCGGGGTGACATTCAGCATACTTCTTTGCAGCCTGTTTGTGAATGTTGGGTGACATGCAGCCTGTCTGTGGACTGAGCCTGTCTGTGGACTGAGGGGTTGGTTTGCACATATGTTGCAACAGCTTCCTGTAATTGTCTTTTTCTAATGCAGTGTGTAAAGCGCTTTCTACATTTAATTCCTCTTCTCCCTGTAGTGGTTTCAGCAGAAGGGATAGGTTTGTATGCGTTGTGGAGGGCGGTGTTAGAGTGCATTTGGTGCACCATGGTGAAGGACATGAAGCTGGTGGTGTTTAACTGTCACCATTAGAATGTTCATGCAGCATGTCTGTGGACTGAGTGGTTGGTTTGCCTTTAGAATGTTCGCGCAGATGGCCAGAGATGAGCAGTGAAAACAGTAAATAGGTAATAAATCGAGTGAAAGTGAATATTTTGGGAAATCCTTTCTTAGTGAACACCTGGAGTACGTAAGGAACAGATGTGCCAAATTTCATGTGAGTGGCTTCGGTGGTTTTTGAGTTCTGTTGATGAGTCAGTGAGTGGAATTTCGCATTTATATAGATCATGTTGGCAGGAGAGACATGTTCATGCAGTTCTGCAGTATGTAGAAAGATAACCTATTCACACTCAGTTAATCATACAGTCTGACTTTGTACAAGATTTCAAGGGCAAGTGATATGACTCTTTAATGTTCAATCTATGTCAGCACTAGTAAGAGAGTTGTTCCACAAATGAATTGGACTCAACCCAAATAACTGCTGGTGTGAGTGGTCTGTCAATGACACTCACAATGTTGCATATATCTGGACACCAGCTAGGTTTAGTTGGTGCTCTTACCTGTAATGAGAAAACAATCTTTAATGAGGAATTTTCATGTTCTTTAAACTGATTACTTGAAAAAGTACCATTATTATACAGCACTGTTGATATGCTTTTGAGCTTTTGTACATATAAAGCTTTTGTACATATGTAAATACATTAATTGACACTTAAGAATTTCTGGATCTTGCTCTGAATACTTTTAAAGGTTTTTAACTTTGTAAATATTCCCAACTTACTCAGCCGTTGCTGCTAGCCATGTTTAGTGCACTTACTATGTTTTCAGCTGGAGAAGTGACCGGAAAAGGAGCTATGCACCTTCCCAGGTGGGTGCTTGGGAGGGCAGCTTGGCCTGGCTGGCGCACAGCTCAGCAGGATTTCAGCTAGTTGGGAGAACAAGCTGACTTCCAAGAGGGATGAGATAACTTTCCCTCCACACCTCCCTTGGGGCTGCAATTTGGGGGGGGGCGGGGATTGGGCAGGCACCATTTAAATTCTTGCCCCAATGCCATTTTTGCTGGTATGCCACTGCTGTTTCTGTCAGTGTGCTGATAGTGCGGACTGTGGTTACCAAAGCACCAAATAAAAATGGAAAGGGCTAGAGAGAAAAGAGCAGGAAATGGAGGTTCTTTTGATACAGGTACCCTTTCAAAAGAAACGAGACAACAGCTTGGGTTTAACAATTTCATCAAACTGATCTGTGTCATGTTTAAATACCCTAACATATTTCAGTGGAATGGCTGATTACTCTGGCAGACCCACCCTGACTCCAACCACAGCCATCATCTTCTGCCAGCTTTCTTTACCATCACCTTCACACAATATGCCCAGAGGTGCCCCACCCTAGCCCAACACTGGATGCAACAAACACCACCACCAGGTTCAGAAAGATATTGTTCAACACCAAGAGTAAATCCTTCCCAGCCATACGCCACCACATGGCCAGTCATGCACTGTTGTAGGCACTACCTCCACCTCTTCAGATGTCTCGGGGTGCTTGTCAATCATTCCAACCTATTGTGATCAGTCCACCTAATCCCTGCCAAACTAGTTATGACTTACACAGGCAATGACCAGACCTATTTAACCACCCTAACCACCATCATGGGAAAAACTTGAAGTTAGTTGACTCAGTAAGTATCTCATCAGTAAAGATAGATGCAGTGACATTTTAAGGCGTCTAGACAAAAGCTTTAAGATCCACAATCGTATAAATATGCATTGACAGCAGCCCTGAAATAGCTACATGAACTTACATCATTTTAATTGGAACCCATTTTTAGTTACAATTGGCTTAGCAGTATAGGAAGTATATTAATGTCACTGCAAACTAGATGCAAAGAAAACATATTTTAATACCCTGAAGGGGACTGAAATAGAGGTTTGGAATATTTCATATTTCAATGAAGATCACTATGGCAGCTTAAGCAGAAGAAAGGTGAAATCAAATTTTACTGCCTAAAGCAGTAGAATGCTCAAGATACTTCATGAAATTCATTAGAAAGGAAAAAGCTAACTGCCAGTATTATAGAAAGCATCTCAAGCCTTCAGCATTGTTGGTGTGTTTTACCAAACCTGTTCTGTAAGCCTCTCTGACATGGTATGCTCATGACATCGTACCTCCAATGGTACTATATGCTGGATAATGTGCACTGTCCTGTTAAAAATGTTTGTGCATGAGCTGATCAGATTGGCCTACTTGAAATTTCAAGTCCTACTGGATTTCAGTCTTATTGCTGTATAGCTGGACATATGACCAGCTCCCTCATCCCGTGTGTATGTATGTGTATCTGTGTATAAGTCTTTCACAGACAAGACAGAGCTTTCTACAGACCTAAGGAAAATCCTAGGATTTCAGAAAAAATAGAAATCTAAAAGGGGTTAAAACCCCCAAATTTAAGAAACAGATACTTTCAGTGGCCATTGTTAGACAACCACAGCAATATTGCCAGCTTTCTGGTCCTTGTTTCTGCCAGTAAAAGGCAAAGGGAAGGGTACTAACCCTTTCCCCTGAATTTGAATTTTTTGAGAAAGGACTCATTAGGGCCAGGCCTGGCAACAGCCATCCAAGTAACTTGCTACCACAATACTTGCATGAGCTCACCCTGGCCTAGCTGTTTGCAATGAAAGCTAGCATAGTGGACAAAGTTTCAGATTAGAATTAGGACATTTAGGTGCAAATTACCACTCTACCATAAAAGCTCACTGGCTGACCTTGAATCAGTAACACATTCTCAGCTTCACTGGACTCAGAGAATTGTTGGGAGTGTTATCCAAACTGGACCCAGAACTAGCTATTATAGGATCTCCAGAAGGGTAAACAAAGGATCTTTTGTCAATGTATACTAAGGTTTTATTTCAGAGTAATATTCCCAAGGGAAAAGGCACACAGACCAACTGATTCAATGACAATTTTTAAACTAACAAATACACACCACTAAGAGCAAATCAAATCAACAAACCCTTGAGTCCATGAATGAACCACACACACTCTCATAATACACGTTTTCACACACACACATTACAGTCATAGAGTAAGAAAGAAAGAAGGAGAGGAAAGGGAGGAAATTCGAATCAAGGTTCTTTTTTATGGGGAAGGATCCTACAGCTAGACATGAGATCCTACTTTCTCAGGGCTGGGATTGGTCCAATATATGAAGGTTGAATTTGACTGGGCAGTTTAATGGTAACTGCTATCAAAATCTAGCAGGAAGATTAGGAGCACAAAGCTAACATTGCAAGGTGGGGCAATTAGCCAGTTTTAGCATATTGATAAAGGACTGGGTATGAATAATTGGTTTGATGGCTCATCCTGAATATATCAGATGTTAAACTGTCTTTATTAATGACTGGGTTAGATCATATATTGTTATTGCTGGAAGGCATCCTGATTGTGACTTGTCAAGAATGGGCAGGGTACTAGCCAAATGAATGTATGAATGAATGAAATTAGGTTATTACTTCCCCCAGACAAGGCTATCTATCACTCCCTGATGTTTGTCCACCCCTCATAGGTTATTCCAAAGGTTATTTACCTTTTTTCTTCACATGAATGTCACTTTATTATGCCTAATATGGGGTGATGGGAAAATAGATTCTCCTTTACCAATCTGCTGATGAACCTGCTTGCAATGCTAGCAGAAGTAGACATCAGCTCAGCCACTGCAGTGGAAGGAGATGGTGAAAGAGGAGGGGAAGGAATCACGTACATATGGGAGCAAATATATATATATATTTGTACATTTTTTACAGCCTACCTTTTTCACTGGGATTCAAGGAGAATTAGACAGAATAAGAATACAATCAACAGGATAATAATGGTTAAAGTCGAATAATAAATGCTGAAATGGAAAATAATTAAATTTCTGAAATGAAAACAATTATTTCTGATTGAGAACTGTTTGTTTCATGTAATTTTGTTGTGTTGTGTTTTTGAAATTCTTACGGTGCACTATCAGCATAAGAAGACTTTCCACACCTATGAAAACACTATAAAATAGACATGCCTGTTAATTGAAATATATAAAAAGAAAAAAATATATAGAATCCAGACTTAACTTAAATTCTAAATCTTCTTAAACCTCGTTCAAAAATTCCAATTCTAGTATGTTCAGAGCATACCAAAATCACTTCCTGCAGTCTCTAAATCTCTATTCACTTAAGCTGAAAATGTGTATTCAGCAAAGTGTTACGTAGAATAGAAATTGAATGTGAAGTAACATATATGTGAGAGAAACAAAATGCTTATGCTGTAAAACAATTGCCCCATCTGCAGATATGTGATCATTAACAGAAAGATTTTTCTCCAACCTGGTGAGAAAAATCTGACTCCTTAACAAAATTGGGGAATAAAACTCCAAATAGGAGTGGGAATAAAACTCCAAATAGATTTCTGCTGTGGGCAGCTGTGCTGAATCCTCCTTGCAAACTCATCTGCCTCCAATGCCATCTCCACAGTTACCCACAACAAACTGTCTGCTGAGAGGGAGGCAATGGTGCTTTAAGTGGGTGACAGTGCCAGAAGCAGCATCCCAGTCATGTACCGGGCTGAAATGGTGCCCGGGGCCATTACCGCCTCCCCATGACCCCCTTTCCTGCCCATCTGCCTGGAAGGGTGGGGTGGCATGACCACCTGCCAGGGAGCCCTGACTCCCCCCCCCGCACCCCTGCAGGCCAGCTGCTGCCCTCCCCAGGCCTTGGGGAGACCAGAAGCCAGCCTGCAGAGAGCCCAGGAGGGCAGGGTGCTGCTACTGCCTGCTACGAACCTTAGGACCTGGGGAGAGCAGAAGCCCACCTGCAGGGAGACTGGGAGGGTGGGGCACTGCCGCTGCCATGGAGACTCCCCTTCATCCCTGCAGGCCAGCTCCTGCTCTTCCCAGAGCCTGTGGAGGGTAGAAGCTAGCCTGCAGGGAGCCCAGGAGGGCAGGGCACACCACCACCTGTCAGAGAGTCCTGCCTTCCCCCCCGCAACCCTGTAGGCTAGCTCCTGCTTTCCCCAGGGAGGGTAGAAGCCAGCCTGCAGGGAGCTTGGGTGGGTGGGGCACTGCCACCACCTGTGGCAGAGCCCCACCTCCCCTCTACATCCCTGCAGGCCACCTCCTACTCTCCACAGGGCCTGGGGAGGGAAGAAGCCAACCTGCAGAAAGCCCGGGATGGTGGGGCACCACCGATGTTGCCATGGAGCCCCACCTCCCACCTGCAACCCTGGGGAGGGCAGAAGCCAGCCTGCAGAATGTGGGGGGGAGGCAGGACTCTGCAGCAGGTGGTGGCTGCGCTCTGCCCCGCCTCTCCCCACATCCTTGCAGGCTGGCTCCTGCTCTCCTGAGGGTCTAGGGAGGGTAGAAGCCAGTCTGCAGGGAGTTTGGGAAGGTGGGGCACTGCTGCCACCTGCTGTGGAGCCTCGCCTCGCCTCCCCTCCACATTCCTGCAGGCCAGCTCCTGCTCTCTCCAGACCCTGGGGAGGGTAGAAGCTGATCTGCAGAGACCCCGGGAGGCTGGGACACCACTGCCACCCACTGTGGAGCACCACCTCCCCCCTGCATCCCTGCAGGCCAGGTCCTGCTCTTCCCAGGGCATGGCACATGGTGCCCCACCCCCCACATGAAGGAATGGCATGCACCCAATGACATGGGATACCCCATGTCCCTATAAGCAGTATGCCACTGCAGACTCCTCACCCACCCATGTGTTCCAGGCTGACACCTCAGCAATTAGCAGCCATGGGAAAGCTTTGGGAGCTGAGCTGATGGTGCTGGAGGTGTGTAGGTGGTGAGAAGGAGTGGGTGGATAGTACAGCCACAGAGAGGGATCACTTGGTTGGGTAGCCATAGTGTTGGGAGGAAAAATAGGGAGAAAAAAGAAAAGTGTGTGTGTGTGTGTGTGTGTGTGTGTGTGTGTGTGTGTGTGTGTGTGTGTGTGTGTGTGTGTGTGAGAGAGAGAGAGAGAGAGAGAGAGAGAGAGAGAGAGGTGAACAATACTAAATAAATTACAGTCCAAATGATGGAGCCAAAGCTTGAATAGGCATTGTCGATTGGAATCCACTGCTGAGGCTTAGAAAATTTACGTGGAAACTAGCGGACCCGGCCACGCATTGCTGTGGCAATTGTCCTTCTCATCACAGTCTGCAACCCACACAGATATCCATACATGTCCAATGATCCCCAGCATAGCCTTTTGGGGTGGTCAAATGGAATCCCTCTTTCCCTTTTCAATGCACATCGTTATATGGTGCTGTGAAGTCTGCAGTCGCAAGGAAGAGGTGAGGAGCCCTTGTGATATCATCCCGGTGGGCTTGAGCCAAGTGGCCTGAGGCGTGATCCGTGGATCTGGCTACTCTGCCGTGATTTGGTCCCTGGCACCTTTTATTAGGGTTTTCGGGAGGCGGGTTCGGAGGCGGGAGAGCAGGAGAATATTGTGCAGCTCATGGCCTGCGGGGGCAGTGTACGTGCAGGAAGAAACATCTCCGTCTGGCCCATTCCACACCTGGGTCTTGTGACCCTTTGTCTGGGGCATCTTGTGACCCATGACTCAGGCATCTTGTGACCTGTGAGTCATGGGGATCTTGTGACAGGTGAGCTCACCTGCCCAGAGGGCAACAGATGGCACAGGCATTCCCGCGCTCTCTCTAAGGCTCTGCTGGGTTAAGCTGGCTCACCCCAACAGTGCTGGGTTTTTTTAGTATAAGGTAACCCTTTCCATTCCACACTGGAACTGTCCAGAGTGCGAATCCCGCTGTCCATGAGACTGGTTGACACACACAGTCCTGGCCAAGCAAGGTAAGAGCCAAGAACTGGGGCAAAACCCTGGAGGCTATCCCAGAAGTATTAGGAAACAGAGGCAGGGTGATGAGGGTGCTCCAGAATCCGAGGTCAGCTTCCCTGGGTTCTTAAAGGGCCATGTGCAAAGCCCGAAGCCAGACGGTAGTGTTGGTTAAGCCCCCATCCTGTGGATTTTTCTTAGAAGAAAAAGACAAACTCAGCTCGCTTTTAGTAAAAAAAAAGAGCTGTGAAGCGAATATGGGTGAGGAAGTGGGTAGAAAGTGAGGTGTGGTTCTTGGATGTAGAGGGGAGAGACCAGGAATGAGGTGTGTGAGGGTGAGCTGCATGTGTATGAGAGTATGTGTGTGTGTGTGGTAGCAGTGGGTGAGGCACAGAGAGTGAAGTTACACCTGTGTGTGAGGGGGGAACCCCACCTGGCGTCTCCACATGGAAAAGGAGGTGTGTATGTGTTTCACTTCCACTCGTATTACCTAACAGTATTACCTATTTACTGTTTTAACTGCTCATCTCTGGCCATCTGCACAAACATTCTAAGCCCTCATACCAAGCCCTCAGGCCACAGACAGGGTGCACAAACATTCTAAGGGTGACAGTTAAACAGAGCCAGCTTCATGGCCTGGTGCGCCAGGAAAAAGACGTTTTTCCTGGCTCAGGTATGGACTTTCAGTGATTTGAAGGTCCAATTACCTGCCCGCAACAGGGAGGGATGTCCTGTGAAAATTTGGGGGTGATCTGTCTAGCAGCTTCTGAGGGAGACCATCGGGGACAAACACATGTTTAGATTTTTTTATATATAGATTATTTTTTGCCCTGCCAGTTCTTTGTATCATTAAATTAGATTGTGAACACAAAGGATTTGAAGCATTCCAGAAATTCTAAAATGCTTATTAGAACTGTGGTTCAACCATAGAGAATTCCCATCCCTCTTTTCAATTTTTCAATATCTTCTTGGAAGAAAGGTTATAAGAATACTTTACAGACTTATATGTGTCAATGATAATCATTTCAGCACACATGAAGCAAAAAGAAAAAGTGAAAGTATAAAGACCTTTCAGAAATATCGGCAGTCTTAAAACACAGTCCTTTTAGTTGCTTTCTAAAAATCATAACTGTGAATTAGCATGTGCATATGTGTGTGTAAATTATATATACATTAAATTAATATGTGTATGGTTTCAATATATAATCTTAATCAATTTCTTTTTTGTTCTGTAATTGTGCCATTTCTAACAATAGACATCTGGATTTCAGTTGAGATTGCCTTTTTCCTACCCTGTGTGTGCCTTTGTTCTCACCTATTCCCTATTCCTTGTGATTTTTTCCCTAGCTTTGGTTATTAACGGGGTTTTTTTTGGGGGGGGGGGGTTGAGGGTGTCCAAGTTTGAGGCTATATGACAGAATGTAAGCGTGTACTGGCGAGATCTAGACGTATGTGCTCTCTGGAACAATAGAAGATTAATGAGCCTATATTTTATAGCTTTCAAAACACTTTAGCTGGAAAATTATTTCTTTTGGCTAATTGCAATATATCAGGAAAATTGTTGTATTCAGTAGTTCCTCTTTTACTTTGCAGTTTGGACTTGATTCTCCTGTTCATGTGCCATACACAATTGTTTATCTCTGTATAAAGTGGGTATAAAATGTTACTGCTCAAGTGACTGATGATTTGTGACACAGCAGGCTTACACAAGCTTTGTCCAGGTATAAATAGCTATACACATTCTATATAACTTCTAAAATTCACAGAGGTTTTCATTGTATACTTTTGTAGACAGTGGATTAGTTTGCATATTCTGACCACAGCACAAAATCAAGGGAAATATAATGCCACATCCCCAGATAGGATATTGTTTTGGTCTCTCTGTTTATAACCAGAGACAGTGTAAAATGTTCAGAGGGGGAGACTGAATGAAAAATGCAGTGCTGTGCTTCCCAGGAAAAAGAAAAATCAGAAATTGTATTTCAGATTTCAGTACACGCTTTCATAAATCAGAAAGGCAAAATATATGGGAAGTTGCTGTCTAGCATTGCCATCGGTTTATTACTTTTATGTTGTGTCCAGGCACTGCTGCATATTCTATTAAATGGGCACCTTATATAGTGATAACATTTTCAATATCTCATTGACTTTCTAGCTATAGACAACTAGTTTACTCTGACAGTGCAATGCTGTGTTTTCTTTAAACATTTCCATTCATAAAACATATTGATGCAGAATTCAATGTTCATCATTGACTATCACTATCAGAATAATGTTGTTACTTCTGTAGGGCTGAAAAAAGAAACATTTTAAACACATTTTAGTATTTCTGGATTTTCTAGCAGGGAGAAGGAAAGAAGGAGAGAGAACATTATGCTGTAATGAAACTACTTTCTAGTTCCAGATACACAAAATCACCATTATTTATTATGTTACTGTATCTAGTATTGAAGCTGGTAGCTCATGCCAATCACAGAAGCACAAAAGTAAGTCTTAACAAAGAAAAAATCTTGTTGTATAAAGTAACCAAAAGGGGCTGTGATCAGAAGACAGGGTTGCCTGTAACTGCTCTTCAGTGAGGTCTTCTGTGCAGACACAAATTGGCCCTGCAACTGCACACAGGCCTGCCATTCAGCAGAGCTTTCTTCAAGCCACTAACAACAGCAGGGGGTGCCTTCCTCTTCAGACAATGATGTGACAACTCCTTCCCACTCAGATGATCATGTGGTCAGGGAGGGTGGCCCCTCTCCCCTCAGTTGCTGGTTGCCTCTGTAAACCTCTCCACCAGTCACAAAAAGGCAGAGAGCCAATGAAAAACTCTCTCTAATGCAGAACTGAAGAGGGTTCACAACAGGCAGGAGGGAGGAAATGCTTCTGCACGGAAGACCTCAGTGAACAACAGTTACAGGTGAGTGCAACCCTGTCTTCATCTTCTGTGCAGCCCCACATTGGGATTCTAGTTAGCTTACAAAAAAATAGGAACCTGGGAACACTCTTCACTGGAACAAGGAGTGCAGGACAGCCTTTCCAATGTCTGTGTCTGCTCTGGATTGCAGGTCCATTGTATAATGATAAATGAATGTATTTTTTAGTTTTCACATTTTCCTGTAAACCTAGGGATTTTTTAGGTTTGTATAAAGATCTGCCTTGCCTGTTCACAGCTCTAGTTTCCAGATTTAAGCCGACTTCGCTGGTTGGCTCTATGTAGTGTCCCCAAGTTATCTCAGAGCAACTATAAAACAATCAATGTAAAATAAGCAATTTCAAATTGATTGTTAAAGCCTGGGAACTTTTGAATCATAGAAGTAGAAATGTGGGCATGTGGAAAATCTCAAATAATTTCTCTCCCCCTGATTTCTTGCAAGCACTACCTTGTTTCTTCCAATAGCAAATGGCATGGTTAGGTGGCTAACACAAAGGTAATGAATGGTGTCCACATTGTGACAAGGTCAACCATACTGTTGTAGTGATTAGTGTGTTGGATTAGACTATGGGAGACCCAGTTCAAATCCCCAATCTGCCATGAAAACTGGCGTGACCTTGAACCAGTTTATCCTGCCTCACATGGTGGTTGTAAGGATAAAATGGAGAAGGTGATAACATGTAAGACACTTTGGATAACCACTTAGAGTTAGGTGGGATATAAATGAAGTAAAAAAATAAGCAAATAAAAGTTAATAGAATCTGAATATTCACAGGCTCCCTAACTGAGCAGTAAAATATTAGTTCATAAATTAACATGAGGAGCCTCCCCCTGCAAAAAAAAACCCAACCCAATGAAAACTAGTCATGTTACACTGAAAGCAATCTGCATTGAGTCAAAAATAGAACATTATCAGTTCCATTCAATGAAGGGCAAAAGGGCATTAGGGAGAGGCATGGTGAGGCGAACACCCCCACAGGCTGGGGGGTTGGGGAGGAAAGAAAGAAAGAAAAGGATTCCCCTTTTCTCAGAAGTTCCAAAACGGAGGAACTGTCTCCTCAGAAATTATTCCCACTTTTTCCTCTGAGTACCTCTAGATTAATCAGTACCAGAGCCTGTATTGCTTTATAACACAACACCAAAAAATTTTTATTAAGTGAACATTAAAGCTAAACTTTCCTTGGTAGGGATGAGGAACAAATAAACATATAATGAAAAACAGATGTATAGGCATTCCGGTATTTAGGCTCTCATATGTTCCAAAGCCCAAAGGTGAGTTGGTTGGGTCCCTGCCTACAATCTCCGTGTCCACTGACTTATACCAAGAAGGGTCATAGCTCTCCCGTCAGGAAGCTGGTCTTCCACTTCAACACTGTCCAGTCTCCCTCAGGCGCTTCCCTGCAGCCATATCTGGGAGATCTCCCCTTTTGGGAGAGTAAACAAGTCCCAATGACACGTTTCTAGGGTCAACTGAATTTTATTTCTTTTTAGCTCTTTCAAGGAAGGGGGTTTAGACTCAGACCCCTTTCTCAGAGTCTCCCTTCCTGGGACTCTCCCCAGAGAACACCAAACAAAAAAAAACCTTCAGCACCCTTGCTGTCTCATTTTCAACCTGCAGGCAATTCCCCTCAGCCAATCAGGACCAGGCAGGGATTAACCATTTCTGTGCTGCCATTCAATTGAAACAACTTCCTAAATATGGGCATTTGTCACACATGGCATTGCTCCAATGCATTTCCCCTTCCTGGGCACATAACCCAGCTGAGATGGCAGATGTACCGGCAGCCATCCATTCCTCAGCCCCACGCTGCAAAATCTGGAAGATCAGGCTGCAGCAAGGCTATACTGCCATCCCGATTGGATGCCAGTGGAGAGGAAGGGCTAGGGCCGTGGTGGCGAACCTTTGGCACTCCAGATGTTATGGACTACAATTCCCAACAGCCCCTACCAGCATGGTCAATTGGCCATGCTGGCAGGGGCTGATGGGAATTGTAGTCCATAACATCTGGAGTGCCAAAGGTTCGTCACCACTGGGCTAGGGTGTTCCCAGGACAGGGCCAACATTAGTCAGCTCACACCCAGGATTGAGGGCCACGAGGATGGCACCCCTGCACTGAGACTTATGCCTCCCTTTTTGTGGCGTTAAGTCTATTGAGCTTTCCGGCTGTGGGGGGGGAGGTGTTTCAGAGTTTTTTCTTGCTCTCTGCTCTGCTGGAAAGCTCTCTTGGAGGTGGTGAGGCAGTGCTACATCGGTGTAGTGTCCCACCCCCTCTGGGTTTTGATGGGGCTGTTTGAGTAATTCCTCCATGTAAAGCCAAAGATTGTATAGAACCCTTGAGGGAGAAATTTGGGTGGGTTATAGAATTTTCTTTTTTTCAAAAAAAAATTCCATATACCTCATTGCTACAATTCATCATAGGCCCTCAACTTATTTGTGTTGTGTTAGTGGAGTCGGTGCTCGGCTTTGCATGAGCTGTGGGTCAAAGTGGATAGAATAAGATATCTAATTGAAGCACTTTGGTACACTTGCTCAAAAATGCACAAACTCAAAAATAAACAAAGAAATATTAGTACTAGTATTATTAGATGTATATTCCCCCATTTCTCAAAGAAGCTTGCAAACTCCTTTCCCCCTCACAACAAACACCCTGTGATGTAGGTGGAGCTGAGAGAGCTCAGAAGAACTGTGACTAGCCTAAGGTCACCCAGCTGGCATGTGTTGGTGTGTACAGGCTAATCCGAATTCCCCAGGTAAGCCTCCACAGCTTAGGCGGCAGAGTTGGGAATCCTCCAGATTAGAGTACACCTGTTCTTAATCACTATGCCACTGCACTTATTGACAAAATTCTCTGATTCTGTCCTATCAGAGAATCTTAAGGGTCAAGGAAAACCCTTCCTTAGTGTAGCTGTTGCCTAAAGCTTTTGTGATGTTTATTACATTTATTTCTCCTTTCTTCTATCATTGGATTTACAACATGATACATAGAATACCTAAGAGGTCTTTTTCAGAAACACAGTGTTTCAGAAACACTGACCATATTTAGCTTCTGTAAGGTTGCCTTATCATGTATGCAAGTACATATCTATTGAAGAGGAGAGACTAAGAGAGAGCACATTTTATCTTTTGGCAACATTACATTTCTGGAGTGTGAATGCTGTTTTGTGGAAACATAAGTGTAACCTCAAGATGGGGGTCAGACTTAGAGCTGCTATTCTTATCCCTCTCATCACTTTTCATTTCACAGCTCTATACACATAAAGTCACTTGAAATGCGACAATGTGGCAGAAAGGTGTTTTGAAGGTAGAGATTAGAATATGAAAAGGACACCGCTTTGTCCGTGGGAGGGTGGCTGGAACCAGCTGAGCCACCTCACCCTACCTGGTTGGGCAGATGGAGTGCTTGACACCCATAAAGGAGTCACAGTTCTCTCAGCTAGTGGTTATCAATGCTCATGTTTTATGAATTACATATTTCAATGCAGAACTGTTTAGGAGAAGAGAGTTAGAAGTATTGTTCCTCTACTTTAAAAAATGAAGGCACAAATGTATATCACAAACTTTAGCAACAATCTGTTTATTTACTTATTATTTTAAAAAAGGAAAAATAATTTAGCACCTAAACATTTTTAAAAGAAAAAAGTTATTCATAAAAATAAAAATATAACAGTGGTGGAGAATCTACACATCACTTTCTATAAACGGTTTCCAAATATCTAAAAATAAGTTCATACCTAGTTGCTTTGAAATGCTGATAAAAGTCTAAGGTCTTCAATCCAGTCATTCACTGGAGGTGGACTGTTATCTTTCTAGTGCTGTAATATGAGTCTTTTAGTTGTAGTAAGTATATGGAGTGTCCATTTTTGTTGACCAGCAGTTAGCCTCCAAGAGATGGGCAGATAGTTTGAAAATACATTTGCATCCTTAAAAATCAACAAACATTGTAATACAAAATTGATATGTCATAACTTCTTCCCAGAAAAACAAATGACTGGACATGTCCATAATATATGCTTAAGGAACATGCCCTGTGACTTACAATGCCAACAGTTAGACAGTTTATTCAGTCCTTTGATAAGGAGCCACTATGATGCACAGTGTATTTCAAGTATAATTGTTTTGCTCCCTCCATGGATCTTATGTTAGCTCATTCCATTTATTCCTGAGACAGTATATATCTCATTCATTAATCAACATCAAATATTTTATAAACAAATATTGTAGGTTTTGTTCTCTGCCTTAATTCAATTACAGTTTCCAGAAGAAAGGGGACTCTGAAAAACGTAAAGCCAAAGGGCCATATTTTAGATACCAACAAATGTTGCAACTTTAAATATTGTTATTCTATTGTCAGATCTAGACCTCAGCTGAGAAAATGTCAAGAACTCATCACCATAATCTATCAATTGGTACAATATAAAAAATCTCACTATCAGTCCAAGCTTTCTATAAAAAGATTTCTTCCCAATTTTTAGATCTGGATTGGCCATAATGTTAATTTACCATGTGAAAATTGATCAAATTGATATTGTCATGTCATTATGCACTAATGTTCTCCAGTTGCAGACATTGTAGGAGAAAAGGAATCCATTCCTGCATAAGTAGCCCCTAATGAATTCTACTTGGTATTCAAAGGAAGTCTGCTTCTGAATAGACATTCTGTTTAGTCAAAATACAGTTTACTGTACATTTACTCTCCTTCACAAATTTACTTCATCTTCTTCTAAAGCTTTCTCAGCTAGTGGTTATCAATACATTATATGGCAAATTCTGTATCATAAATTATTCACCATGGAATCATTAATTTTTCATTCCAGCTGTAGCCCCTCATGTAACTCCAAGTGTTGCCATGGATGGTTCTCCAATTTTCAGAGGCTGGTTTGGGGAGGTGAAGGTTCTATTGAAGGATAAGTGGCTTGACTGAATGTTGCTTGACTGAATGCTGAAGGCAGCAATTTAGATTTTGACCATTCCCGATTGCTTGCTTGGTAGGAATGTACTTTTCAACACTGTTTAACACTATTTACCATTCTCAGCAAGTACAATACATCAACCAATTAAAAGTTTGTAGAAATATTTGTTCCCTCTGCAGTGATTAATGACCTATTAGTGTGTTTTTTCTGTATTACCAGCTAATTAACATTAAAGCCATAACACAATACAAAGTGAAATGTACTTAAAGGCACATCAATGAGATTACAGTTAGAGCAATATAATGGCTAAGAATGTGAATCATGAGCAGAAAAATCACCAGCTGAAATCTATTTTCAGTCACAAATGCACTAGGTAAGCTATTAATTTTTAGCATTGACCACTGAATCATACTGGATTATCATATTTAATTTAATGTCCACCCATACCCCAAGATCTTGTTCACACATACCACCACTCAATAGTGATCCCCCATTCAGAGAGCAGGGGAGAAGAGAAAGGGGGAGAGCGGAAATACCACATCACCCCACGCTGCCTCCCTCCTGCCACTGCTGCAAAAAAAAGCCTCCAGTTTAAAATTAACTTGCTCCCAGGTGAGCACATTGTGGCTGCAAGGAGTCTGGGGGCAGGGACAGGCCCAGGAGGGTGCTTTTTCCCTGGCCTTGTCCCTGCCCACAGTCTCCTCCCAGCCACCACTCACCTGGAAGTAAGCTAAGATTAATTTCAAAGTAATCACAGGCATTTTTCCCTGGCAGCAGCAGTGGGGGGGGGGGCGCGCAGGACGTGGGCACATCTATATACCACTTTCCATCATTAAATAATTTTTCCTGCATACCCCCCCCCCCAGCTCTGCCACGTATCCATGGGAGTACATGTCCACCAGATTCGGAACCAATGATATAGCAGGTGGGGACTATGTGTGCTGCCTGGATTACTTGGACAAAGGGTGGAATAAAAATGTAAAGATAAATAATTATGTGAGGTCTCTGAAATAACTGAAAATAATTTCTACATTTTAAGTATTATTATAATGAGGGAAATATGAAACTCTGTGGAAAGTGTGTTTGTTTGGTTTGCAAGACCAACTAGACTCTTCTTACAACTCCTACAGCAATCCAACCAGTGAGTTAAATATAAATGTATTTATTTGCCTATCAAAAAAAATCTGCAATTAATTTCTATAGGTCTGAATCATTCTTAATTCTCAATTTAATCCACCACATTTATTATTTCCATTGTGGCAAGGCCAGCTGTTGCTATTTCTTCATTTTTATGTTGCATGCTGTCATGGCTTATGGCTCTTCTATTTTTGGATTTTACAAATTTTACAAAGCATGAAGAGTTGTGTGATATAGATTCAAAGCAATCACTATTTGATGCAGGCAGGAAGATTTGCTTGTGTTTTTTGCTATGCTGTTTCACATCACTCACTAATGATAAACAGATAGACCCCCCTTTTGACTTTCTCTTTTCCTACATTCCATATTTTATGAGGCACTGAGACGTGTGATAAAGTTTCAGTTGACAATTCATTCTTTTACATTTATGTGCACTGGACTGTCTTTCTCATCCATTACTCTTTCAGCATCCTTGTCACTCTACATTTATCTATATTCTTCTCTTCTTATTTACTATTGCTCTTTCATCTCAGCCACCAGAACCTCGTCGTTTTTGACCATTATTTCACAAACCAACTATCAGTACACTTTGTAATCGTCTACAGGCTTCATTGTAATCTTCACAAGAATCTGTTTCCAGATGAACTCAGTTTGATACCTATTGTCTGTGCACTTGCAACCTTAAGATTGCAACCTTAAAATTACTTTGGGGGAATAGAATAGAAACTTATACAATTATGCATAAGAAGAAAGTGGGTTAGATCCAGCCAGCTTTTTCACTCACTTGCATTTAATTACCTACTTTGTTTTAGATCTTGTCCCACATGACTTTTGTCCTTACAGGTCCCATGATCACCAAGATTAGCTGTTTGGTGGGTGGAGACTCCTCTCTTCACTTTTTCATCATTATTAGCATTGGTTGGATCCAACACAGAAAGCAGATTTCTTTTTCTCTCTCTCCCAAAATATTATAACCTGGGACCTATCAAGGAAAGTACTTGTATGCACAATGTATAATTAATTTGTGGAACTTGCTGCCACAGACTGCTTGTGATAGCTACTAGCTTAGATGGTTTTAAAAGGGAATTATGCAATTCATGGGGGATGGGTACATCAGTTTCTATTAGGCATGATAGCTAAATAGGACCTCCATATTTGAAGACAATATTCCTCCAAATTCCAGTTGCAGAAGGGGTAGCAACCAGAGTAAATATTAGCCCTCCACTTCTTTCAGCATAAGATACAGGTATATAATACAATGTCACATGTCATGCATGCATTTTACACTGCACACTTTTCAAAGAACATAGTGAGTAATGCTGAGGATGATGACAGTCAAATATAAATGATGCATTTTGCCACCAGTTATCCACAAAATCCACATAAATATTGAAGAGATAAAACAGGAAATCAAATAGAGTTGAAGAACATTGAAACCTATTTTTGGCATAAAGAAGCTTCCAGTCATTCAATTCAAAACAGGGATCTATGAATGTGTTTCTTACTTATTTAGCAAATTATTTTTTCTCCCCTAATTTATTTGGCAAAGTTCCCAATTTTGATTTTTTTTCTACTGACATCTGTTTAAGAACTATGTGCATTTATAATACATATGACAGGGAGAAATTACCTAGTATTTATACATAATTGTTTAAGGGTTGAAACGTCCAACAACAAAACCTTAGCCAATTACCACTCTGTGCGTCCTGCACTGCCATTGGCCATTGCCACCAGCAGAGCAGCTGCCCATTGCTTCCTTTTCTACCCTTTGCTAGTTGTGATATAAAACAGTAACAATAACAATTGTGAGATCCTTTTTTTAATAGCAAATGATGTGTGATTAGCACCTTTTTCTGTTATTGTTCTTATCCCATTTCTCTCATTGATCAAACCTTGGAGTAATCTTATCTGGTACTTAGCTCCAAGGAGACTAGTTAGTTCAGTTCCTGTATCTCAACCTGTCTAACACTATACCATTGCAAAAGTGTTGCTTACCTTCAAAAGAGTGTTTTGTCTTTGAGGTTCTATGCATATGACTTTCTTCAGAGAATATGCAACTTGGGTTTGATTCCCATTGCAGGAGAGAAATCATACTGGAGTTTTTTAGCTTGTTCTTAATATTTGCATGATTTCCAATCTAAATCCAAACATGTGTTTGTCCCTGATGGTCTCCCTCAGAAGCTGCTGGATGGTTCGCCCCCAAATTTTCACAGGACATCCCTCCCTGTTGCGGGCAGGTAATCGGACCTTCAAATCACTGGAAGTCCATACCTGAGCCAGGTAAAACATCTTTTTCCTGGCGCACCAGCCCATGAAGCTGGCTGTGTTTAACTGTCACCCTTAGAATGTTCACGCAGATGGTCAGAGATGAGCATTGAAAACGGTAAATAGGTAATACTGTTAGGTAATACGAGTAGAAGTGAAACACATACACACTTTGCCGTGTGAGACGTCAGGTGGGGTTCCCCCCCTTCACATGAAGGTAACTTTCACTCTCTGTGCCTCACCCACTACTGTACCTCACCCACTACTACCACACAACACACATACTCTCATACATATCCAGCTCATCCTCACACACCTCACTCTGCCCTCCCTCACATCCAACCACCACTTCCTCACCCATATTCGCCACAGCTCTCTTTTACTAAAAGCAAGCTGGAGTTTGCCTTTTTCTTCTAAGAAAATCCGCAAGGTAGGGGCAAACCAACGCTACCGGCTCCGTTTCTTTGGCACATGGCCCTTTAAGAACCCAGGGAGCTGGCCTCGAACTGAGCACCTCACCACCCTGCCTCTGCTGCCTGACTGGGATAGCTTGCTTGCCCCAGTTCTGCCTTACCCGAGCCAGAACTGTGCGTGTCAACCAGCCTCATGGACAGCGGGATTCGCACTCTGGACAGTTCTGCTGTGGAATGGAAAGGGTTACCTTATACTAAAAAAAACAAGACAGCACCATATAAAGATGTGCATTGAAAAGGGAAAGAGGGATTCCATTTGACCACCCCAAAAGGCTATGCTGGGGATCATTGGACCTGCATGGACATCTGTGTGGGTTGCGGACTGTGATGAGAAGGACAATTGCCACAGCAACGCGTGGCCGGGCCCACTAGTCTATATATACAAAAAGCTAACAGTGACTTTGTTACTCATGCCCTAACACGGAAACGGCTGGACGGATTGCCCCCAAATTTTCACATGACGTCCTTCCCTGTTGCGGGCAGGTAATTGGACCTTCAAATCACCGAAAGTCCGTACCTGAGCCAGGTAAAACGTCTTTTTCCTGGCACACCAGGCCATGAAGCTGGCTGTGTTTAACTGTCACCCTTAGAATGTTCGTGCAGCATGTCTGTGGCCTGAGGGGTTGGTATGCCCTTAGAATGTTCATGCAGATGGTCAGAGATGAGCATTGAAAACAGTAAATAGGTAATACTGTTAGGTAATACAAGTGGAAGTGAAACACATACACACTTAGCCGTGTGAGACGTCAGGTGGTGCTTCAGCAAAGTCAGACCTTTCCCCATCTGCTTCTCCTTCTGTTTCTTCCAGTTTCAAGATTGACAGTTGCTACTTGCCATAGCTGGAAGGAATTACCTTCTCCAAGCTCTTGTGAATTCTTAACAGAGCTATCAAGATAATTAGTATCCACTGAGGAAACATCAGGCAATTATTCTGAGCTATCAGCCAAACAAAATAATGGCCAACTAGTTGTTAGGACTTGACAATTAGATCAGCAAAATGTACTTGACAGCTTGGCTGATGCAATCCTCCACCTTTCACCTAGTTTCAGGTGGGTGATGCAACATCTAGTGTGATTGCATCACTACTCCCTGATTGGTTGTATATCTGTATATATGTGCACAGAACAGTTTGCTCTGCCCATGCTTTGGTTATCCAGTTGCTGTGCTGCACTCTGTCAGACTGTTTTGTGATTTTGGAAACAAGGAATAAAACCCTTTTGTTCTTTGAAGTGAACAACGCCTGGGTTCCTGCATTTTCTTTTCCTTAACTGCTTCTGCTGTTACCATGACCACTGCTGAGTGGATCCTTCTCACTAGTTACTACAGGATCAGACAAAAAATAACAGTCACATTAGGATTTAAGTTCAAGAGACATGACGAATTGGGTAGAATGTAGGAGTTTGGCAGTACTGCTGGATCAACCATGGGCAGAGGGAGATATAGTCTAGAGAGGAGGAAGGGACAAGTAAGATGAAGGATGCCCAAATAAATTTTGCCTGACTTTGCATCTTTCTCTTAACCAGGACAATCTGTAAAATCCAACCATCATATTTGAAAGTTCTGTTGTTGAAGTCTAGGTCAACCCAAGTTAAGTCAACAATCAGAACATTACATGTATCATCAAGATAAGTTGAAAATTCAAGAACATAAATAGTGCCCTGTTGAACCAGACTACTGGTCCATCCCATCAGCATTTTATTTTGTACATTGGCCAACCAAATGAAGAAGCACTTCTTTCATTTGTCCTTCACTGAAGTAGAGGTTTCTCTGAATAATGTGACTCAGGACTTCATACTCATAGTGACATTCATGGAGATTTCTGAAAATATCTCAATCCCTCCCCCCACCCCCATCCATAAAATGGCATATGTTTAACATGGCTATCTTTTGTGTTCCCAGTTCAATATGATTCAGGAGCAGGGAAAACTACAATTATTCCTTTGTCAAGGATGTAACATTAACTGATAATGTTTAGTCTTCAGGGTAACAGTTTATCCTTTTGGAAACTCAGAAGGGGTGGGGAGAACCATGTGGCTGGTTTGCCCCAAAGACATATAGATTCTAGATATATTCTGGACTTACCTCAGGGAATTTCTAGCTGACATAATTGGTCTCTTATCCATGTTTTGATCAGTTTATGGAATGAGGAAATGTCCAGGGTTATTAACAGGATCATTCCCAGACATCTTCTGTTTTCTACCAAGCCAATGCAGTGCTGTCTTCCCAAGGGGCATTGATTCATATCCTCTAAGGAAAGGGGACCCTACTGTGATGCCCTTGGGTACCATGGAGCCCACCAACAAATTTTCTGGCACCTGCTAAGTGTTTTTTAGGAAGTGGATGGGGCCAGGTAGGACTTTGACCTTCAAGATTTCTGATTTACTGGATATTTGACTGGCTGTGCAGCTTTTTAAAAATGTTGATCTGGTCGTAGCTGCTACCATAGCACAAGAATCTATGCTGTGTTATTGAAGTTAAGCAGTGGCAATCATTTTGTGACTGACTGCCTCCTGCAGCAGTTATTTTATGGCAACTGTTTTATTGCTGCACCAACCATGACATGTCAGAATTCCAAATGTCCCCACTGGATCAAAAGGTTGGGAACCCCTGCCTTAAGAATATGGAGGCAATGAGCACACAAATGGTAAAGGAAAATAGATTTTACTAAGCAGCTTAAGCAGTCAACTCAACTTTACCTTTATTGGCATTGAGACAAAAAAAGTCAGTACAAATAATATACGGTGTTCAGGTTAAAACATCAAAAGATATTTAAAAACTGGCATGCCTAGGCCAGATAAGAATAATCAGGAAATGCTATATTGTGCTATAAGTTGGGGCAACATGGCTTCTAAAACTTTTGCCATAATATCAGTTGTAAATGAGTAATCTCTCTGAAATCTTATTAATATATTTTCTTTTAGACTTTTGAGGCCCTTCTCATTTATATATTGTTCCAGTGGCAAATATCTACAGATAAATTGTTTACCATTAAGCAATAAATGTAAGAAGGAATCTGGAGTATTTCAGCCAAACAAGCATGATAGGTGCTGGAATAGTATCAGTCTGTAACTTCCACTTGTAGCATTTGATGGAAAAATGTTAAGTTGGGCTAGCATAAATCTTCATTGATGGAGTGAGGATGTCTAGAGAAGATAGGTAAGGCATTGAGTTGCTTGGCAGTGTTTAGAAGCTAAGGCTCATTCCACACTAACATATTTATATAATGAGTTGGCCCAGCCGTCTATGAAATAAAGTTCACCCTGTTTATAATTATTGCAATTGATTATAAATATACTGTGTGTAATCCACATAATTTAGACTAAAAAACTGGGAGCACAGATTTTTTTTAGTAGATCCTATAAAAGGTTGTCTCTCATGGTCTAACCTGTCAACAACAAGCCTCAGAATAAGTTTTTCTTCCAAACCAACCAGGGAATGTATATCTAGCCCTAAATGAAGGAGCTTCTTTAAAATAAATTTATGCCAGCTAAAAGTAAAGGGGTCACTCAACATACAGAACAAGAGGCTTGTAGGTTGTGAATGAAAAAGAGTGCTTAACCAATAACAAAATGTTGAGGTCCATGCTTTTGTCTCTAATCTTTGTTGATCTAGTTCTGAACAGATAATGGTGTTCATTACACTTTTAGGTATACCGAAGAGCTTTTGAGGGAACAATTTGGGTAATACATACACTCAAATGACAATGACACAAATATTATGTAGGAAATTAAATGTAAAAGAACAAGTGGCGGACTGCAGTAGAAACATGATTTTTAAAGGCAGTTCTGTATAAGTAAAATACTGTTTACTTCCAGAGTGAGACACAGAAAGGCCTTGGAACAGGGGAGCTGCCTGATTGGCTGAGGCCTCCTACTCTGGTTGAACAAGGTACTGCATGAGGCGGAAAAGGAGGAAGTTAAATTCCTTGTCAATACATTCTGAAAGGCTTTTGGTTTGAATCATTTATGCAGTTAAAAACTGTCTTAACTGAGTATAAACAATTCTGAGGTGATGGTTCTGTCAAAGTGACAGGAACTATTGTTAACAGCTGGAGTGCTGTCTGAAAGCAATCATACACAGACCCCGTATACTGGTGGGGTTACATTTATAGGAGAGCCAAGTTGAAAGCCAGATAAACCAGGATAACAATTGCTTCTAAAGAGAGGAATTCTAGTGTACCAGTGGATCTGGAGTATAAGGATTTGCTTTAAGTTTACCTCAGTAAAGAGTTTATATTTTGTTTTTGAGGGTTTTACCTAACTGTGAGGGCTGTGGGAGGTACAGTGAAATAGTACCAAGCCAGTGTTAGGACCCTGTATGTGAATAGTCATAAGCCAGAATGGCTAAGCAAAGGAACTAACTTCTATGCTGAACTGAATTAAGTAATCTTAAATGCTGTGCTGAAGAAACCAAAAAATGAGAAGTCTTTGTGCCAAACTTGCTTGTGAATTTGTGTGTGTGTATATACACACACACATACACACTTATACTTCTTGTTTCCTGTTTTATTTGCTTCATCCATCCATCTCCCTCATCCATCTCCAAGTTAATATTCCTTCCTTTACCATCTCCTCTTTCTGTTAAATAAAACTGAGTTACGGCTTAAGTTTAATTCTGCATCAGTATATTTCTTTTAGTGAGCCTAGTGAGGGGAGTGCCTGGAGAGAAATAAAAAGTCAATGGACATCCTTCACCTTCTTGGAAG
This sequence comes from Sphaerodactylus townsendi, assembly GCF_021028975.2. NCBI lineage: Eukaryota > Metazoa > Chordata > Lepidosauria > Squamata > Sphaerodactylidae > Sphaerodactylus > Sphaerodactylus townsendi. The sequence continues at coordinate 79,960,637 of NC_059428.1, forward strand.
CATAACAGGGCTGAAGGAAAGGGCTTCTTGTCACCAAATGCTACCATTTCTGTAGCAGTCCCTGAAGGGGAAAAGGCATGAATTGGGATGTTATTTAAACTGACAAACCTGGCTTCACAGCCCAAAAAAATATCGAAAGTGAAAGGGGTGCACATGATTAAAAACCTGAAAAGGAAGGATACATTCCAGTAAAATATTTTTTTGCATGTTTTATTAGGAATTTTAATGTTTTCCTTCAATCCTGTAACAAGTTTAAAACAGGTTTTGTTAAACCCAATCCCCAAAAAGAGAGGGGAAAAGGAATTACCCTTCATATAAGAAACTCAGTTCATTCATGTACCTTTTAGCATGAAATAGAAGGCAAAGTAAAACAGGGAAGACCTCCCCCCCCAAAAAAAAAAATCATCTTACTGGGCTCTTAGCAGCCCAGGGAGCCAGCCTGTGGTGTAGGGGGTGGTAAGCTCCTTTCTCTGACCCATTCCACACGGACCAAAAACCGTGCCCATGGAACAGTAAAAACACCATTCCAGGAGCGCTGTTGGCCCAGGTGCCATCTCTGTATCAAGGCAGCACCGTGCTCCCCCCCCCACCCGGTGGGGCAATGCTGTTTTCCTGGGAAACAGCATTTCCCAGCTGGTGCTGTGCAAATGGCACCGGGTTGGAAGCGCCACTTTTAGGTGCCTCCTGCTTTCCGCACACTTACCTTCTCTCCCTGCAGAGCACCACAGGGAATGAGGAGACATGCCCATGCCGCCCTTCGACCCCTGGGGGCATGTCTCCTAGTCCCTGCGAAGCTCCTCAAGGAATGACGGTAAGTGTGGGGAAACAAAACTGAGTCTCCTCCATGCGGAGGCACCTCTGTGGGCCGCAGCCACTCTGGGGCCACTTGTACCTCAGTGTGTGAAGGGCCCCGGGGCCACACTGGCATCATATATGCCAGTGTGCTGCCACTATGGGGGTCTGTGCAGAACAGGCCTTTGTCTCTGAAGCAGGCTCTAAAGTGACAGAAGAGAATTCCCCTCAAGTATATATTCAAATGGAAAATTCACCCCTCCCAAAGGAGGAAAAGATTGTCTTCCTTTTGAATAAATTTGGTGAATTAAAAAAATACCCGCAGAATGTTGTTTACTATAATCTATTAGCTGCAAGTATAGAAGAAATTGTATGTTTTTCTTGCATCCAAAGATCACAAACCAAAACATAATATCTATGAAAATGTATAGTTAATCTAAGGCAGCAAAATGCTATCCAGCAGAGCCATAAACAAAGACTCTGCACATGTAAACTTTGCATTCTTTTTAGCAGATCAAAGACAACTTGGTGAACACAGAAGTCACTACCTACTTTGTCATCTCATATTAGTTGAAGTGACCTTGGCAATAATGCAAAATCATGTCAGGAAAGTACAGATTAAATTATTCCATGTGAAGATATTTTACCAAACTGAACATAGTAAATTTAGCTGTCTACTAGACTGGAAAATACTGATGTACACAGTTATATGTTATTTGACCAGTAAACGAGGTCAAACACTCTATTATTGAATGAGAGCCCTTCAATTGACCTAAAGCCTACTCCTCCTCAACATATCAACCACCCAGTTCTAATATTAAATAACATCCCAACTCATGCCAATTAAGTCACCCATCCAGATTATATTGCAGAAAAGTGGAGGGGAAAAAACAAAGCACAGCATGTCAGAGGTGATTTCCTGAGGAAAACAAAACTATTTAAACTACATGGACAAGAATGCAAATGTAGAGACAGGAAGGCCATGGGAGAGAGTATGGTGATCAGGTAAGCAATACAATCTGAAAGGAAATATTATTTTTAGTTCTAAATATAGCTATCACTCACATCCTGAACCAAACTGAGCTGCCCAAATTTATTTGTGTGCTTTTATATTGCTTTTATATTATATTTAACACCTGTAGATGTAGCTATATGAATTCAAAATGGTTACAATTAATCTCACTATGATGGCAATCACAGAGAAAATTTAATCAGTGTCATTTCATTTGCAACAAAGAGCAAAACCCAAGTCAAAGAACTGATAGTTTTGCTGTCTTACAGGACTGTTGAATCCTGCCTTGAAAGCCTTCGACAGTTCTGTCTCAATATACTGGAGTCCTTATCTGTCTTGACTGTTCATGAATTAATTATCCACATATTTGGCCATGTTAAGCATTATATATACTGATAGTAGCATTATTTGACTATTGAGAAGTTCTAGAAAATGGAACAAATGTGTCAATATTGTTATAATAATCCTATTGTATTTTTATTTTTTGCTTTGCTTTCAGGTTGAAGTTAACTTGTAATGACCCAATGGAATTTTCAAGGCAAAAAATGTTCAAAAGTGGTTTATCACTGTCCTTCTTCAACCCTGGTATTTCTTGGTTGGTCTCCCATCCAAATATTGACCAGAGCCAACTCTGCTTAGCTTCTGAGATCTGACAAGATTGGGTATAGCAATTGGGGGATATGTGAACTGCTGAATTTGAGTCAGAGAACTCAGTCATGAAATAGTAGGTCATAAGCATGATAAATAGTCAAGAGTCACTGATCTTTTACACTGCTTATTGTAATTGCTGGGGAGGAAAGATCCCTGGAGTCAGCACCTACAAACCAGTAATCTGAGGCTTGTGACCATTCAGCTGCATATGCACAGTACACCTGTTTCTTATGTGTACCATTTATATGCAGGATTTTTCACTACCCATTATCTTTATGCACATGTGGGTTTCACTCAAAACAGCATTATCTGTGGAGATCTGCTTTAGTATCACCCTTGATAGAACAGGACAAATAGGTTTCAGGCCATTAGAGGATCAGCTTGTAAAAAGAGAAGTGGAGGCTGGAGACAGTTCTATGGAGCATTTCTCAATAGAACAATATTCATCAAATGATAATTAACAGCATACACATTTGCCAAACAGCTGCTCCTCTTCAAGCCTGAATCTCTACAGGACTTTCTAAGCACACTGTGACTGTCTGTGAAAAGCCCAACAATGTAGCTGTTTATGAAATAGGTTTGAGGGCACTTTTACTGCTCATCATTCATTCAAAATTAACAAGATATTTGATTCTAATTCACATTTAAAATATTTTAAGACATTTTATTTTTTCTATAGGAAACAACTTCCTCCCAAAAAGTTTCACTCAGTTTTAAGTGATAATTTCCTGTAATAAACACACACTGTTGGCATCAATCTCCTGCAGATTTATATAGAAATAATCTTGAAGAAACTAAAAGCTTAGAGACAATTCTAACTTCAGGACTCATGGCAAGCCAGAAATGCTTGATAGGAAATTGGGAAAACAAGGTGAGGTGCTTGAATGTGATTTTTTTCACATTAAAGACAATCAATACAACTCAGTGGAAGTTAGCTAGGCATGTGCTGTGGAAAAATATGATTTAATATCTTTTCATACATCACTTTTCCCAATGACAATAGTTGCAAATTTAGAAGTGAAACAGGTCAGGAAGAACCAGTTTCACTTCTGAGCCTGAGAACTTCATGAGTCTGGCTTGGGATAGAATAAGCTCTGGGGTTTCTTTAAACCCACTCTTAATTCTGCCAGTTAAGCTAACACACCCTCAAGAACTCTCTGGTTCAGTATCTAGGTGTGATCTCCCACTGAGACAAAAACTAAGCCCTCTGTGTGGTCTTAGCAGTGTCCCTTTGAAATAAGTTTCCTTCTTAGCAGCAGTGGAGCAGAGGAGCAGCAGTGGCGTAGGAGGTTAAGAGCTCATGTATCTAATCTGGAGGAACCGGGTTTGATTCCCAGCTCTGCCGCCTGAGCTGTGGAGGCTTATCTGGGGAATTCAGATTAGCCTGTACACTCCCACACATGCCAGCTGGGTGACCTTGGGCTAGTCACAGCTTCTCGGAGCTCTCTCAGCCCCACCTACCTCACAGGGTGTTTGTTGTGAGGGGGGAAGGGCAAGGAGATTGTCAGCCCCTTTGAGTCTCCTACAGGAGAGAAAGGGGAGATATAAATCCAAACTCTTCTTCTTCTTCTTATCTTCCACCAACACCAGGTCTCCTCAACTCTGGTGAAAACAAGGATCTTTCCTCTCAGTCTCTGAGATTTCTTAGAGAACACTGGCCACCTAGCCATTCCCCCTCTGTCTCTCTGTATCTTTCTGCCACTAGACACTATCTCTTGACTGGATCTGAGGACTAATACAATCTGTGTCACACTCTCTCTGTGACAGGCTCGATCTCTGCATCACACAATCTCCCAAACTGTTCTCCGACAGACTCTCTCTGCTTTTTATATTAAGGCGAGCACATCCTCTCTGTGGCTTCTGGCATCTCAGCTGGCCAATCAGGTGAAGTTCTAGTTAACTCTTGAGTGCTCCTCAATTAAACACTAATCCATCACAGAAGCCAACTAGCATTAGGCCTTCCCCTGGCTACAGCCCTGGATCACCCCCGCTACTCTAGCAGCAGGGCCACTGGGATGGCATTCAGCACCATGTTCCACTATTATGGAGGGCCACAGCAGCCACCTGCTGACAGAGCCACCCTTCCACCAGGGCAAGTGCCCCAGGGAGGGCAAATCTGCTGGAGCAATCCCATGTCACTCCCACCAGTGGATTTAACCCTCACCCTTGTATGGGGGTATGAGTAATCTAGAAAGCTCAAAATCACAGATGTTTGTAGGGTCTGATCTCTCAAAGATTAAAAAAACTGGATGATTTTAACCTAACACCAGGGAAATATGTGTTGTTTGGAAAAGTTTCCTGGGGAAGATCATCATGCCTCATATCTGTGATTCAATGGCTCATAAAGGGTTGAGTCATGACCAGCTTCTCTAGGGAATCTTTTATAGAGACTTTTTATATGCAAAGATCTATAGTGTTGTGGTCTGCTGATATGTGAGAGTATTATATTATATTGAAATTGTAGTTGATTGGTGTTTTGTATTTTTAATTTTAATATTTATATTAACTATTTTAAGAAACTCTTCTTCATGGTAAATTCTGCAACATTTGTGTTATAATTATTAACATTTTCATCTTAGACCCTCACCTCCACAAATATACACACACATCTCAAACTACTGTGAGTGGATGTGTGACAGTATTATCAGCCATAGCTTGCAAGTTTTCTTCATGTATGTTTTCTATTCAATTGTAAATGTATAAATTTAAAATTAGGAAAGTTTTTAACTGTGCAGAAAAGCTGTGGTTGGTTTTAAAAGAAACCACAATATCTGATTGTTTTGATGTGCAACCTATACTCTGCACAAGAGACTACTGTTAGGATGGGAATATGGAGAAGCAGAATGATTACCAGTTTGCAAAAGTGTTGGACTGCAACCAAGAAATCAAAAGAAAATTAAGACTGGGAAGGGCAGTCATGAAGCAACAAGAAAAGATTCTTAAGTGTAAAGATGTTCCTTTGGTGACCAAATTCAAGATAATTCATACTGTGTTCCTCATTGCTATGTATGGATGTGAAAGTTGTACAGCGAAGATAGTTGACCGGAAGAATGTTAATTCCTTTGAAATGTGGTATTGGAGATAAGTTTTACAGATATCATGGATCTCCAGAAAGACAAATCAGTGGGTTCTAGATTAAAACAAGCCTGAACTCACTTTAGAAGCTCAAATGACCCAACTGAGATTATCATCCTTTGGTCTCATGAAAAGACAAATGTAACTGGAAAAGACAACAATGCTAGAAAAAGTTGAAGACTGCAGAAAAAAAAGGAAGATCCAATATGAGATGGATTGATTCAATCAAGGAAGCCAAAGTCCTCAGTTTGCAAGACCTGAGAAAGGCACTAGGACATTTTGGAGGACATTAATTCATATAGGATCACCATAAGTCAGAAGTGACAAGATAGCACTTCACACACACATATACAAATGTAAAGTTGTAGGGCAAAAAGAATAACATGAAGCAATAGCTTGACAGAAAAACAAAACTGATCTGTTATAGGCAACACAGCAGCAGAGTCTTTTTGTTGCTGAGACCCTCAAGTACATGTCATCGCTGAGTTTTTAAAGGGATGAGAATGTTCCACAAGGTCCATTCTGGCTTACTGCTGATTTGAACTTTTCCCGATGCTCCCTTTAGCTTGAACTGAGTCCCTGCCTTGATATATCCCAAGGATTTGATTCATGCGTCCTTGTAGGATTAATGCTGACACTTTTTTGTTCTATTTTCACTCCCATGTATCTACAGGAAATGACTAGAAGTAAGACTGCAGGCTGTGGCTCGTTTTAGAGGCACGCAATTTATCTGCAACATAGACACAGGTTGGATATACTAAAAATGGTGAATAGGAAATGATGCTATTTGCATGTATGCTGCTTTATTAAAACATGCGACTTGTTCTCATATGAATGCCATTTATGAACCTAGCCATCCTGAAAAGACACTGCATCAGTAGAATTCCATTTTTCACAGTCTCAGTGTTTTTGCAGGCATAACATGAAGGGCAAAAATGACTATTTTAACTTTATCCCTCTAGCGTGTTCAAAACATTGGAATCAGTATTAGTGTTAAATCCAGTTTGTGCCATTATGCAATAAACTACATGTGATAAAAGACAAACTGATGCTGTTCCCCAGGCCAATTTTTAAGAACCATGTTCTACTGGTGCATCTTGAGATATATCCAGTGCATTTTGGATTATATAAGGTTTGCATTCCCCAGTGTCTCATAATTACAGTCCAACAGTGCCATCCACTGCCTTTCTAAGTTATGTTCTCATGCAACTTTCCCCCCCTGAAATGACTCTAAGTCCATAACGTCTCTCTACAATCCCCACTAGAAATCAAAATAAGCTTTTATGAGAAGCAAAGTCCATCAGTTCAGGGACTTGATCTTTCTGTAGATTAGGAGAATTTTGAAAAAAAAAATTATGCTGCTTTTCTCTCCTTTATCCTCTCAACAATCCTATGGGAGTGATTTGCTTTAGACATTATGGTGGGCTCAAGGTCACTCACAAAGCTTTCATGGCAGAGTAGAGATTCTGGCCCAGTTTCCCCAAATCCCAATTCAACACTATAACCACTATTACAGTTCCACAAGAAAATATTGCAACAGAACCTTGGAGCATTTTTTTCTTGTCTCATGTGTCCCCTGCCTAGAAGTACTGACTGAAGAATAATTTGATATGTGATATTGTTATGTGATATAGTTATGTTATAGTTATAGTTATGTGATATAGTTCTATTTCTTAGTTAGCTAGGGACATGTTTCAGCATATTTTTGCCTGATCCAGCAGCTAGAGCTGGGTATGTAGACTATACTAAAAAATGAACTGTTTTCATCATTGCATGGTTTTCCTGCAAGGACAAAACTTGAAGTGTTGGCATGCAGTTTCAGCAACGGAACATAGTGTGCTACACCAGAGTTTATTGTTGGTGCAGAAGCAGCTTATCATAGGGATGAAATAGCACAGTTCATCTTTTAGAGAATATAGGTCTCTCTTAACCCCTGGATCCCAGGATTAAATGGATCATTGAACCAACACAGTAGACTTCTTGTGATCTCAAGTTGCATTAGACTCCAGTATTTTGCAGTAGACCTAATTTAGTTTCCTGGCCAATAGAGAGGGCAGGAATTTACAGTCAAACAAATAAACAAACACTATATTGCATACGTGTTAAGCTTTCCACCTGATAAAACATCAAATACTCACTTTAAGCAACTAAAATCAAAGTCAAGTAATAATTGTTTCAGGAGGTTGCAGCACTCCTCACACTGGATAATTAAAAACATTACAGGTACATTGATGCTTTTCTGTCCACAAAATAATGTAGACTACAGGATATACAAGATCATTGAAATTTGACACTTTTGTAATTACTTGTATAGTCTATCTAGCACAACAGTATTGTTCTTATCCAGTGTTTGACTGTAATCTTAACAGGGTCATATAAACTGAGTTGACTTCAATTGACTTAAAAGGTTGGCATCGCAAATCTTGTATATCCTTTTTGCTTGCAAAAGGGAATCCAAAAAGTAATGAAAGTGATCTGAGATCTTAAAATAAAAGATTAAAAATCTTGTTTATCTCTAGAACTCCAATTGCCATTAACACATTACTTCCAGAAAACTGAATCTCTACAAATCATCAGAGGCACTTATTTTTCCCTATGCTATCTAGGTAGTCTATTTAGTTTTACTACCTTCCACAAAGATGATCATGTAAATCTTTTCTTATTTTGTGTTGCCAAGTCTTTTACAACATTTCAATATTTTATCCTGAGTTTTAAAATTCATTACTCCAAAACAGAAAGCATTGTCTAAAAACTAACCTGTGGTCATCAAACCCAATGTACCCAGTTAACAATCACACTAAAATATCCTTCCATGTACCATATCATTCCATTAATATAGATATTGATTATGCAAACTTCTTAGGCATCTTACTTTCACCCTTGACAACTGCACATCTGAACCTGATAGGGTGATTATACTTAGATACATTATTTAGAAGGTGGCTAAGAGTGAAACACCATTAAATCATAATATGATTAAATGTGGATTTCTGATTATTAACTGCTTTTATGTGCGTTTATGGTTAGTATCACCAGAATGGCTTAATGACATATTTGTAAGTAATTATTTATTCGCTTTAAGTGCAATTAGGCCTCCAAATGGCTTCACCTATTATAATACCCACTATTTAAATAAATTTCACCTATCAATTCAGCTCCAAAAGAATAGCTCCACAAGAATAGCTTACAAAAACAATTGGGCTTCCCTTTTTTGCTAAAAAATATGATTTTATATTCAATAGACAAAACTGGGTTCATTAAAATTGTTCACTGGTAGGTCGGCAGCAAACTTTCTAGGGAAATGTCAGCAAGGCTTAGAGCCAGATTAATACCCAAACATAATTAGAAGAGGGCTTGGTGGTTTACTACCTGCTGGAATGAGAAAATATGCCAGGTACATTATGGATATTTGTTGCTGGGATTTCAACTCATAAAATAAACATCCTGCATACTGCCAGAAAAGTGCTGTAGAAGAGAGAGTTATTTTTATTGGGGTAGTTTTACAGCACTCCCTATTCTCCACAAGTATTCAACCCTTTCATTTTGCTAGCGAGTGACTGCAAAGGAGAGTCTTCATCCTACCTTGAGAAATAGAGCTTTTTGAAAGCTATGACTCCCTGCCGATGCACATCAGCAAAAAAAACCTACCACAGGCTTCAAAGTCAGACAACTTCAAAACCAAATGGGGACTTCCCTTTTGGTATTATAGGTGCAGTTAGGCCAGTGCTGTGTGCCTTTGAAAATCCCACCCATGTTTTACCGTGATGGATCCATGCTTGCTAATGCTGTATTCTCTTCCATCAGGCAAGTGTATGCCAGAATCTTCAATCTGTTAAATTAGTCATATCATGCATAGTGAAATTTCTCCCATCTTTCCTTAATCTTTCTTTAACATTTTTGTTAACTTTTGTTAACTTTACCCTCCATTGCCCCAAAATTACCATAGAAGAACTGTGAGTCAGTTCTCTTCTAATTCAGGATCTTCAGGAAATCCTGGGATGTTAAATCCTGGGATGCTAAAATTCAGAATTATTTTAGCAAATCTGCTGCACAGTGATTAACACCTTAATTTTTTGTAGTTATAATAATGTCATGGATATGGCCAAAATGTAGGAGAACAGTTTCTAGGCCTGATCAAAAAGTTCATAGAGAATGTTGTGGCACATATAAACAGAACAAACTTGGCCTTTCAGGGAAGCATGCCAAGAAGAGAATCTGGAGACCCAGAATACAATAGCCAATAATAAGCCAATTACAAAGTTGTAACAATTATATGGCCTTGTGTAGATTAGAAGCCATCTAACCTGTTATCAGTTGGTAGAATTTGTTGAGGCCCAGGTGTAGAAATGTCTAACAAATGCAAGAACATCCAACTTCACAGAAGTGAAGATATGGTTTATGAATGGGAATATTGGTTGAGGGCCAAAGATATGTATATGTATGAGAACCCTTTAATCACTATTTTGAATAGATTTAAAGATAGAAGTTGAAAGAATGAATTAACTTTTTAAAATATTCTATGAAAATATTTTAACTATGTATAATTTTGTATGGTATTTGAAGTTTTAAGATAAAGAGTTAGCTGAGAATGTGATCTCTGATGAAGTAGGGCAGTAGGGCAGTTAGTTATTGTTAGGAGATGTTTTAAAAGGCTATAAATAAGGGAAATTGCAATGATTGAGAGTTTCTTCTCTGAAGGGGCTCCCTGCCTGTGACCTGCTTACTTTTGGCTAAGAAACCTTTATGGACTCATGTAAGTGCTCTCCTTTACCTATGTAACAATGATGGCTGATGGTATCAAGTTTTGTGGATTTAGTCTGTATCAAGAATGCAACAAGTGAACCCTTGCATGAGGCTGTTCTCCTCCCCCCCTCCCCCCCCCCCGCTGTTGTGCCTTCCACACTGGAGTTCTTTAGGCCTCAGAATGGGAAAACATAGAAGGAGAAGGAGAAGAGTTGGATTTATAGCCCCCCTTTCTCTCCTGTTAGGTGACTAAAAGGGACTGACAATCTCCTTTCCCTTCCTCCCCCCCCCCCCCACAACAAGCACCCTGTGAGGTAGGTGGGGCTGAGAGAGCTCAGAAGAAAGATGAGCCCAAGGTCACGCAGCTGGTGTGTGTTGGAGTACACAAGTTAATCTGGTTCCCCAGATAAGCCTCCACAGCTCAGGCAACAGAGCAGGGAATAAAACCCAGTTACTCCAGATTAGAGTGCACCTGCTTTTAACAACTACACCACTGCTGCTCCTTTTCTCTCCAGAACAGGAGGCCCACTGTCCAGCGTCAGTCCCTCCTCTCTCTCCGGAACAGCATTCTGCCTCCCTCTCTAACATTGTACTGTTTCCTTCCTCCCTAACATTGTACTGTTTCCTTCCTCCCTAAGTTGTCTGTGAGGTCTGCCTTTTATTTCCCTCTCTGGTTTTTCTTCTCACCACTGTCTTTGAGAAGCCAATTATCCACTCTTCCCCATTCACCCAATAGCTTCAACATCTTGGATCTATAGTGACATATATATATATATATATATATATATATATATATATATATATATATATATATATATATATATATATATATATATATATATATATATATAAACCTTTTAATGGTATAATTAAACAGCAATATACTCAGAAAAATGGCGCACTCTACTGTAACAACATACACCGTGCACATATAACCGCTATTGGATGACAGAGTACAAAGTTAGCCAGCTTCCAATACACTTGCAGAACCACAATCCAACATCGCTACTACAATTGATAGATTAATATTATCAATGGGGGTTTAACCACGGGCTTAGATATTTATTCTGGCTAAACTGTGTAACGGGCAAGTAATATCACGCGGTTGGATTGATTCTCCGTAAGCTGAACTGCAGGGACAAAATTCATTAGTGCTAAGCACCTTCTGTATTCTGCCCTGAGTGGTAGCTGAAGGAGAATATTGCACCTGCAAGGGTCAGGGCTCGGCTGCACTTGGGTTCTAAGACCAAATGGAAATACTTGGCCATGGTATATTTTGAACTGGTATACCATGCAAGGGAGAGTAGCATTAGGCCTTGCTGCATCAGGGTGACTATACTCGAGGATCATACAATCTCTTTTTGAGAAGTCAGCTTTAGCTCATTGGCATTCATTAAAACCAATGCATCCGGGTTGATAGACCCTATTTTCCTCATGGATTTTCGCTTCAACAAAGCGGGACTACCCACCGGTTTTACAGGAAAGAAAGAGCCTGGTAGGTGCTTTGTGACAGTTGTTGAAAAGCACAATCGTGATCCAGAATCAAGTCATGCACCATGCCTTGTATGGAGTAGATGTTGGCCCACCTCCAAACAGACCGCAGTATATATGGGACTGGAGTGGAGGTGTTTAGCATACTATAGAAAGCATGACTGAACTCTTTCCCATATCAAAGAGGCTCCAAGCAGTTTGCATCCACAATGGATTCCGTGATAGTAATTGTATGGTGGTTTTAGCATTAAACGCCCTAATGGCTGCAGGTACAACCATGACCTTGGTGCTAAAATAGCTGCCAATGGCCTTGCAACTAAGTTTGCTTTGATTCATCGGCCAATTTCCTTTGCAACCCAAGAGGAGTTATAATTGAAGGGAGACCCAGGTATTTAAAATGTTTGTCCTGTTCAAGCTGTTCATTATTTATTGGCCAACTAAATGGTCTCCAAGAATGCTAAAACCCATTATTTTGACTTTGCAAAATTAAGCTTGTGGGTTATTATGACTGCTAAGACTAACACAGCTGCTAAAAGCGCTTCAAGCCAGCTTCTTTGTAATGAGAGTAATATAGCCGCCACCAGCATACAAAAGCAAAGGTAATGGTCATATGATTCAGCAGGCAGTGCAGAACTCCCATCAAAAGAAGCCAAACTACTCTAAAAAAGATTGGGATTAGGGACCTGGCAGTAGTGTAGCTGCCACTTGGTGGGGAAAGGACACTGCGCCCCGGGCATGTGCCATTGGGGTCACATGGGGTGTGGAAAATTGCCCCCCACCCCACCAGGCCCAGCAGAAGCCTGGAGCACCCTGGAGTTCAGCCGGCTGCAAGGAACAGTCAGTTGAACTTAGGTAAGTGGGGGGCGAGGTGGAGAGATGTGGGGGTGGGACCCCATGGGAGTCCATGGGGAAAGCGGGGTGCTGTGGGGAGAAAAGGGGCAGTGCCCAGGTACCAATTTGCCCCAGCACCATTCCCCCCCCATGCCACTGGGGCCAGGCCTTACCTGTTTCTCTGATTGACATGTTCCTCTTCAATCATCTGAGGTTGCTTCTATAGATTGTATAGATATGCAGGACTCCTCTTTGTCCTGGGAGATTAACTCTCTTAGCATGGCAGAGAGCCCAATTTCCCCTATAAAGTAGGCCCTCACCCAAAACTCAGTGTTCAGTACATCTGGACTGCTGGTCTGGCCACACTGTTCTGCTCAGTACTTCTGAGCCAGCAAATGGTTCAGTTGCTGCTGCGTGTCACCTTTCTACCCTGCTTCCTTGTAGCTTAGTGCAGGTTGCTGACTCTGCTTCAAGGACCCAAAGCTATTTCAGGATCTGGTACAGTATCACCCCTAAGAATTCCCCCAATTCCTCCACTATTCCAAACATAGCCTCTCAAAATTGTTTATATCCTAGGACTGTGTGGGGGTTATGCTGCTTTGATTATTGTGTGCTTGTTTATCCCCATTATCCCAGGATCTGGTACAGGATCTGGTACAGTATCACCCCTAAGAATTCCCCCAATTCCTCCACTATTCCAAACATAGCCTCTCAAAATTGTTTATATCCTAGGACTGTGTGGGGGTTATGCTGCTTTGATTATTGTGTGCTTGTTTATCCCTATTATCCCCAAATAAAATTGTGAAACTTTATTTGCTCTCCTACATAATTTTTTTGCAAAACCTGATCTTGATATATAAAGGCAACAAAGAATCCAAGCTTGTCTAATCTTTTGCTAAGCCAAGAGTCTACTCTCACTAATTCCTCACTTTAAGGGCATTTCCGCGCACGAGTAAAATAGGTTCGACCTAGTTCCCTGAGAAGGGTGCTAACCTAGGTTGAAGCCATTGTTGTTCCCCACTGCAACCAGCATGATCCCAGCTCGGAGGGCGGGATCATCCTGTGCCTCTTCACCGCTCCATTCCGATTGACTACTGTTCTACGGCCATGTTCCGTCTATCCCCACACACATTATTAAAAAACTGCCACAGGAATGGAGGGACGAAGGTGGTATTTTTTGATTGGCCGCTTACATTGGTATGTGGAAATTGTGCACCATTTGTGTGACCAGCCATCGCTTCGAACGCAAGAAAGAAGAGGGGGGGGGAATTAGGTGTGATTTTTGCCATGGCGGTTCTCCAGCTGTACGCATGCCCGAAACACTCAGTTGTAATTGGCTGAATGGCACCAGAGATTCCTGGCACCAGAGATTCCGCACTTTACTGGAATCGAGCTGAGTTCAAGCGTGGTTCCCTGAAAAAGTAGTAGTTCCCGACTGGAGTCGGAAATTTGACCATTACATGGGGCAAAGCTGGTACAAAACTATGTCGATCCCAGTGGTTGTGCGGAGCACTTAGGTCAAACGCAGCTCGAACTTAGGTCGATAACACAAGTGCGGAATCAACCTAAAAGGGAGAGACTCCCACCATTTTGGGTAACTGGTTCATAAAGCAGGTGTTTGTTAATTGGAATGAGTGTACTGTCTCTTCAAAGTCATCATGTTTCTTAGAGGGTATGAAGTCATCTTCATAATTCCAACCAGCTGGAACTGATCAGCTAATTGGAATGTTTTCATTTTAGGAGGGAGGGGAAAGTTTACTCTTCATCCAAAACTTTCTGATCAAGGTATGCCCTGATTGGTTAATCAGTGATTACTTGGTATGGCCAATCAAAATAATAAATTAGCTCTATTAGTGTTAGTAGTTACTTTTTTTTTTACTTTGCTCTGTGCTTTGCCTCCATTTTGCCTGAAATGCTGTTGGAACGTTGCACATGTACTGAAGATATCTAGTACCTTTTGCCTGCAAGTATTTCTTTTGGTATGTAGACTTTAGCTTCTATTGTTTCATTTGTGTAACCATATTGCACCTTGATTTTGTGTTCACTGTTATGTTTTTAAAACCTGTTTTACTTTCTTTAATAAATTTTAAAAAATATTTTGCATTTGGAGTTCTGTTGCAGAGCCCACAGCTCAGCACTGCTACCACCTCAAAGACTGAGTCTGGTACTTGACATTCTGTCATGGAGAATGACACCCATGAGTACCCATGACATAGTGGTTGGTGTGTTGAGCTACAACCAGGGCCCAGGTACAAATCCTCACTCAGCCATAAACCAAATGGAATGACCATTGTCCAGTCATCCCCTCTCATCCTATCTGTGGCAGGCCATTTTGGAGACAGGGTGGGATAAAAAAGTGTACTATATATATTGAAGCCTGCTAAATTCTGTCATGGAGTTGAAAATCCAAGGAGGAAAAATTTTTCCCTACTTCTGAATAAGTAATTGCTGCAGATGGTGAGACCCCCTTCACTCAATAATCACACCACAACGACAGGCTGGAAAGGAATGGGCCGCAGCCCGTTTATTAAACATCAAACATATCAACAAGAACTATTTACATCAGAGCTGGGCGGCAAACGGGTCGCACATCACATCCCCAAAAACATGGGAAACTGGCGGGAAGGGAAGCCCCAGAGATAACACTCCTGCTTGCTTCCACACTTCCCGCCCATGCTGAGGAGACGGGCACCGGCTGAGCCCCAAGGCCGCCCCACAGCCCGTCTTCCTCCCTGTGCTTGCTGGGGTGTCGGGCACCCGGCTAAGCCCATGGCTGCCTGTCGGCTCAACCCATTAACAACCCACTCCCTAAGGGTGTCGGGCAGCGGCCCGGCCTGCCCGGGTTCGCTGCCAGCCTGCCTTCCGGCTCCCCACCCCCCGGCCCTACCACAGGGCGCGCAAGCCTGGGAGCCCCAGCCAGAAGGCCTGCGTTCTCTCCCCCCCAGATGTCGCTGGCACTTGCCGTTGCAAACCCGCCAGGATCATCGCGACAGTGCAAGTGACCCAAAAAAAACCCTCGCCAACCCTAGTTTAAAGAGGGAGGGTGTGGTGGGCCACTTGCTGCTGCTGGTTCTCGGCCGCCAGGAAAGGGTGCTTGGACCGGGGAAGGCGTCTTAATGATACTCCAGGTTCCTCCCGTAGCGCTTCTACTGCTGGGAGCCAATCATTGCACTCCGGGTTCTGCAGCATGCCGCCAGGCCATGCATACCCCTCTATTTTGCTGCGTTGCTCACCCCGGCAGCGTAAACTGTATTGCCCCTGCAGTGATTCAGGGTGCATCTAATTTGCTGCAGATGGTGAGACCCGCTTCACTCAATAATCACACCACAACGCACAGGCTGGAAAGGAATGGGCCGCAGCCCGCTTATTAAACATCAAACATATCGAAAGCAAGAACTATTTACATCAGAGCTGTGCGGCAAAGGGGTCGCACAGCACATCCCAAAAACATGGGAAACTGGCAAGGCGGGAATGGAAGCCCTAGAGATAACTTACTCCTGCTTGCTTCCACACTTCCCGGCCCCATGCTGAGGAGACGTGGGCACCGGCTGAGCCCCAAGGTCACCCCACAGCCCGCTCCTCTCCTCCACGTGCTTGCTGGGGTGTCGGGCACCGGCTAAGCTTCCATGGCTTACTGTCGGCCCAACCCAACCCCACTCCCTAGGGTGTCGGGCAGCGGCCCGGCCTGCCGACCTGCCAGCCTGCCCGCCCCACCCTCTCGGCCCTACTCTACAGGGCACAAGCCGGGGAGCCCCAGGCCGGAAGGCTGGTTCTGCCTTCCCCAGATGCGCGGCTACACCGTTGCAAACCCGCCATAGAGCTGCCCTCCCTCGCAGCTCACCGCCCAAGCTCCTCAAGCCTGAGCTCTGTTCCTCTACCTTAACCATCAAGCCGAAGAGTAAACTGAACTGGACTGAAGCCACAAGTCCACGCCTCCCATTGGGACAGGCCGGATGCCATCCGGCTGGAAAAGGTCCATAACGTCCCGGGTGATTTCTGGAGTGTTCTGGCCACCGCTCCCCCGAGGGAAAGTGCACCCTCACCTTGGCAGCCAGCCTTGCTTCATTACTTTCGTGCAGGCCCTGTCCACTGCATAGGGATCCACCGCTCCGCTCCAATGGGCCTGCTGCAACATCTCGGACCAGACCAAAGGTCATGCCAGGGCGATGCCTGGCAAAGCTACTGAGCGGAGCGGCCACCACGAGAGGGAGGTCAAGGCGGGACCTGGCAGGGAGATCCTCCTCCCCCAGGTGGATGACCAGGAGGTCCAGCGTGGCCAGTTGAAAAATGTACTCTATGATCTTGGGCTCCAGCTCATGCCAAAGCATGTGCCCCTGCCCCATCCAGGCAATTCTTACATGTGCCCCAAGTCCGAGATGCCGTCCCCGACCTGAATTGCAGAGGCTGTAGTCCCCGACTCTGTTGCTGACGAGGTTGTGCTCCACCACCCACACCTGCCGATAGTACGGTCTGCGGCGTCCCTGGAGTGCACTGAGAGGAGGGAAAACAACAGGTCAGATGTGGGCGGATGTACGGCCGAAAGGCTCCCCGGACCGCCACCTGCCCAGGTTATGGATGTCCTCCCTGGGCCTCTGCCCTCTTGTGCCACGTATCGTGGCAGCCCCTATTCTAAAATGAGTGCAAGCCGAACCTTCGGGCGGCCGGTAGCCCTTCGCCCAGGAGCCAAGCATGCCCTGAACAACACTCTCCAGCATCTGGAACTCTGGTGAGGGGACCCATCCTCGATGCACCAGGAGCATACCACCCACCCGAGAGGCCTGTAGCCGTAGCCGCTCCAATAAGGGGGGGGGGCAGGTGGTATCGCCATGGGTAGAACCGGCATGGTGACCCAGGCCCCGCTGACCCTCTCTTGGTCGGTTTCTTTTGAATTGGCCAGCCATGCGTAGATCTATGTCCCCCGGACAGAACGAGAGTGCTCCATTTGCAGCAGCGGTGCTGGAAGCGTCAATCCCCAGTAAGGGGCGACCAGTTCACCAGGCCTGAAAGGGCCCCGTGGGTGTGCCAGGTGAAAAGCGGCTGAAAAAAAAATGAAGAGCAAAGCGCTCATAATGGCGCCAAGCGCACACCTGCCCTAACGCACTCCAGTAACCGCCCTCAACACTTCCCTTGGTGACTGGAAACGTACAGAGGTCCCTCTGCCTGGGCCCCACCCACCGCCACTCCAGCCACTGAGGCGGGCCGGACTACGAAAAGCCTTGGTCACGTCAGGGAAACCCGAAACCCTGCAGGCTGGGAAGGCAATGCTCGCCAGGTGCACCCCATGGTGCAGCGCTGGCATCCCCTGCCCATGGAGCCGGACCAGATAATTCTCGAGGAGGAGGCCAGTGTCCACCCCACCGCAGACCGGACGCCTGGGAGGTCGCAGCGAAGATCAGGAAGTCGCCGCACGTCTGGCCGTCATTACTGCCTTACACGTGGCGGGTCAAAGCCAACGAAGTTCAAAACACCACCTGTGATGACGTCTCGTTGCCAAGGGTTCCAGAGGGGACGCCTGTGCACTGTCGCCGGGAACAGCTCGCCCCGGGGGCCAGGCGCCAGAAAGCGATCCACCTGCTGGCGAGATAAAGCATGGTCAGCAATCGTCATTCTGTAAACCTGCAGAACGAAAGCAGCTTTGAAAGAGATATTATAAGTGAGAGCAGGTAAGAACCAAATTGGCTTGAATCCAAGCTGCGATGACCGGCGCCCGATTTTAGCTTTCGGCACTGTCTGTTCACCACGCTGCATTACCACTGCCCTGGTTGTTGCAATCCAGAAAAGCACCCTTTGTTAAGCCAGAGGTTGTGCCAAACGCACCGCCACCAGGATGGGAAACAGCTCCAGAAAGGTGAGATCCCCTGGTGATACCCCTGCGCGATGCCAGTCCGGTGACCAGAGGCCCTGCGCCCACTGCACCCTGAAAGTACACCAAAACCAAAGGCCCCAGAGGGCATCAGGAGTGCACCTGCAACTCCAGCAGGCCAGAGTTCCAAAGATTGAACTGCCACAGGAGATGCCGTTGAAGCTTCGGATGAAGGGACAGCCAGACCCGGTGCAGGTCTTCTTTCATGCCCGGGAGACCCTGATGTGATGGTCAGGGGACTTGCAGCCCGCCAAAGCCCCTCACCAGCCCGGGAGCAGAAGGCCCTACCTGGGGCCACCACCCTGCAAGAGCGAGATTGAGGTGGCCGAGTAAGGACTGCACCCAGGCGCACCCTGCATCACTTCGGAGGAGGAGGAACGGACTGGAGCAGGGCGGAGTGGGCTGTAAGTTTGTCCGCCGGGAGCTTGGCGGATGACGTGCTCTCAGAACCGCGTCCAGGTGTGATGCCCAGGTAGCTGAGGGCAGTGGAAGGCCCCTCCGTCTTGTTGGGAGCCAAGGGGAACCCCTAGCTCGGGCGGCCAGGACTCCTGAAAGCGCTCTGCAGAGCAAGATCACACTCCCTGGTGCCCTGCCTGCCCGGGCGCATGAACAAGAAATCGTCCAAGATAATGGAGTCACCAGCCCGGAGGGCACTCACTCTGCCTGAAAGCCCATTCGAGGGAAAGTGCTGGAAAGTCCTCAAAGTAGCATTGGCACAGGCGAAAGAGCAGCCCATGGGCATGGCCTTATCCACGTACTCAATTTCCTTGGAAGTGGATGCCCAGCAGCTCAAAATCGAGGGGGGGAATGGGCAGGAGCCGGAAGGCGGACTGAATGTCGCGCGACTTTGCCAGGGAGTGCACTCTGGACCTCGCTTCTGCCTGATAAAAAAAGGATGGCTCCTCGTCCAGGGTGGTATACTCAGACCGAAAGCAAAACCTCAGGATCAATGTAGGAAAATGAGTTCCACGGAATGCGCCCCCCGGGGTGGGAGAGGTGCTTGAATTAGGCTGGAAACTCCCCCGGGGCTTTCTTTGGCACAACGCTTCAATGGGAGAAACCCTGAGGTTTGGGAGGGGCGAGATTGGGCTAAAAAGGGCCAGCGCTGATGCGCGGTCGGCCCTGACTTCCTTTGGTTAAGCTTGTCAGCCACTCACGCCAGGGAGAGATCAACGGACTGATTGAATTTTAAATTGCTTCGGCTTGTGCCAAAGCCCTCCCTCGAGGGCCTTGGTAGGGGATAATGGAAACCGGAGGGAGTGAAGCCATCCCCCCAGCATACACGCAGCCCTCCTATCGGGGATACCGCTGCCAGCCACTCCAACAACGCACCCCGAGCTGAACGGGTGTAGGAGCCAAAGACTGCAGCTGAGCGGGCAACTCCAGTGTTTTGTGGGAGCCCGGCAGGAGTGCTGCCCTGGCTTTCAACCGGCTTCTTTTGGGAGGGCCCGGCGCCGGGCCTTAACCGGGCCTGCTTCGAAAGGGAGAGCGACCGGCCGGCTTGGGGCAGCCGCACCCCGCTGTGGCTGCCGGAACAGTTGGAGCAAACGTGCTCAAATCTGCATTTTGGCCGCTTGGCAAGTGCCTCTGTTGAATTCCCCAGCACAGCCTCCCTTTGCCCCCGCCTTCGCCCCTGGTAGAGCTCTGCCAGAGTTTCCCTGGGGCCCGCGATGGTTCCGGCCAGCCCCTCCCATGGCGGGCTGGACCCACGCACTCATCCAAGTTTGGTCGGAATAAGAGATCCCCCCAACGGAAATAGCGCGACTTTGTCGCGAAGCATTTCCTCGCGGATGGCCTCGGCATCGTAAGCGATGGCCGCGTATTTGTATCCCCGGCCAGCGCCCGAGCCCGGCATTTTCATGGAGCCATGTGGCCCCCTCCAGGTGTACCAAGCCCGCAGGGGGTACGCTGGCCCCGGCGAATGAGGGCCAGGAATTCCAGTGAAACTCCTGCAGCCAGTTGTTGAAATTCCGCTCGGCTGCCGCCGGGTCCTTTTCGCTTTTGTCGGCCTTCCTGAACCGAGCAGGCCCAACTCCCCTCCCG
Organism: Sphaerodactylus townsendi; assembly: GCF_021028975.2. NCBI lineage: Eukaryota > Metazoa > Chordata > Lepidosauria > Squamata > Sphaerodactylidae > Sphaerodactylus > Sphaerodactylus townsendi. Next base: position 79,981,138 of record NC_059428.1, read on the forward strand.
CCAAGCAGGGAACTTAAAGATGTCCACGTAATACCCATCCAAGCTGCCTGCTCCCCGAGCTTCCTGGGGAGGTGGGACCCGAGCTGGTTTACTCTGCGGGTCGCCTTTGGGTCGGGCCAGGGATGATGATGCTTCTCCACTTCCCCCCAAACGCCTGGCGCTTTGCAAGCCAAGCAGTGGAGAGCAGGCACCCTCCTCCCCGCGACTCCAAAATTCTCCTCGGTAGCTCTGTCGCCGTCATCGGCCCCTCGGGTGGACTCACCCGGACGCATGAAAAGAACTGTTCGGCTTCTGGAGGAAATCGGGAACGCCGACGTTTTAACGAGCGCTTCCTCCTCCCTGCCCTCGCGCTCCGAGGGGCCGGCGGATGCATCCACCCGATGTGGGTGACGCTGACCGGTGGCGAAAGTTGCAGCTCCTCCGCTGCTTCACTCGCAACGCCCTCCCGCGGCGCACCGGCCACCGCCGACGCGGTGGGCTCAGGGCCCCCGACCCCCGATGTGGGACCAGGCTCGCCAGCCGCACCACCGAGGGCCTGGGAGAGGTGCAACAGCGTGTCCGCCAGGTTGCGGACCAAGGCGGGATCAGGGCCGGCGGCTGTGAAACCTGTCACGACCTGAAAGGCGGTGAAAAGAAGAAAAAGATGTAGTGAAAGAAGCGAAGAGAGCCAGAGAAAAGGAAGGAAAAACAGCTAAGAGGCCGTGACCAGTCTCCTTCCAGGCCTTACGCGAGACACCAAAGACACGACCACGCCTTGCTGGTTCTCGCCACCGGGAAGGGCGTGGACTGGGGAAGGCGTCTTAATATACCCAGGCTCCTCCCGCCTTTACTGCTGGGAGCCAATCATTGCACCCGGTTCTGCAGCATGCCGCCAGGCCATGCATACCCCTTATTTTGCTGCGTTGCTCACCCCGGCAGCAATGGCTGCCCCTGGTGATTCAGGTGCATCTAATTTCTCAAAGCAGTTTTGTTCATGAGAATTCAAAGCGGTACTGCACAAAATCCAAGGATCAAGGGAATTTTTCAAGTTTGCTAATGCAAGTTTGCTAACATACCAAGGTCATCATGGAAAGGCCATGCATAATTTCAAATCAGTAACTTTAGAATACATGTGCTACATTTGAACCTGTATAGGCAGCAGCATAAATTACTGTAGGTGAGTGTTCAGGTTTTATTGAATTGAACAGTTCTCAAGTTACACAGCATGAGCCCATCATACCAATTAATATAAATGAATGGGCACATTCTCCTTTAGAAGTCAGGCAAAAAAACCCAAAATGGACATGTGTACAACACTAAAAAGACAAGTCATGTATCTTCCCTTTCCGACTTCAGCAGGATTTCACTACACATCTCTTGCCAGTTATTTTTTTATGTCAAGTATTTTGAATGAATAGATAGGAAAGGGGACAAGCATTTCAAGGCAATACCATATTTGCTATCTGAATTCAAACAGTGACTCAGATGAGCGAAATAAGCAACACTCGCATACAGAGACAAGCCATGCAGCTTCCTATTTTGAAACACAAAAAATGATTGATGGAAGTGGGGAAGTAGTATGAGAAGTTCAAAGGTACTGTTCCCAATTTGGGAACAGAAGAGTGACAAAACATCCCTGGTTACCGTAGAAACACACAACTCTGAAAGTGTTTTCCCTGTGGGGAAACTAACTCTGGCCAAGATCTTATAAGATGTTTGTGTTATGGAATAATGGTCTGGTATTTGAAACAAAGAACAAAAAATCTCAGTATATCCAATTCCTTGTAAATGTCCATAAATACCAACCAGTCACATACCTTCATGAGCCTTTTATCCTCATAGCAATCAAACGTTGAGTATTTTCTTGTTTCACTCTCAGAATTTTTTTCCTGTCTGACTTATGCTTTCATGCATTTTTTTTAGCATTTTCAGCCAGATGAGAAAATGTTTCCATGGGAACAGTGTGCAAAGCAATAAAAAAGTCAACTCTTGCCAGAGTAGCTGAACATGTACCTTCTTATTTACTAATCTCCATTAATGAAACTCAGCCAGAAGCACTCCAAGGGACACTGGAAAATTTGATTAGTTATCCTGTAACCAAACTAACAATGGCATCTGGGTAGCTTTGCTACTATGGCTGCAATCATGAGAACGCTTTCCCAGAAATAAGCTCCAATGAAGAAAAAGGGACTAATGTCTAAATAGACCTTCTTAGGTTTGTTGTGTAATGTATTATTTCTGAGTAACTGGTCTATTTTTTTAGTTTGACCTACTTTGTGATAATTTTTTGTCTCTATGGATTACGATATAGAATGTTGTCTTCCACTGAATGTCCATACAGAATCTAGCTCAGTGAACAATGCTGGAGAAATTCAAAAACATTTTGGAAAGGCAATGAATGCACATATAGCAGTTTACCTTGGCAGTTCCTCCAAAATTAAGCCACTTTTGAACCTTGCTCCACGAGTGAGGTTTTTCAAAAGTGGTGCCTTCCACCCACTGCCATACAAATGGCAGCGATTGAAGGTGGTGCTTCCTTCCCACCTTCCCCCGCCGGCTTAACTTCTCCTGCTGGCTGTCGTCGCATTGTGGAGGTCAGGGGTCATGCCCCCTGGCTTCTGTCGCTCTGGCCAGGGGGGCGTGTCCCCTGGCCTCCACCAGCAGAAGGTAAGCCAGCTGGGGAAGGCACAGCCTGTGTGAAGGCTGTGCCTTCGCCTGTACTCCTACCAAGACCGTCTGTGCGAACCATCTCGGGGGGTGCATCGGCATAATTTATGCCGATGCACCCCCACTCGCTGGCTATGCAGAAACAGCCATAGTTTCCCCCTCCTCTGTATCATTTAATTGCTTGGCCCAATCAACCATGATGCTGAAAGAGAATCAATTTCACCTACTGCTCAGATGCCTAAGTGTCTTGCAAGGCCACAAAGCTGCTCAACAGTTGCCTGAGAGAGATCAGTTGTGAGGCAAACAGATCTGAGCTTCACCTCACAAGTGAGCACAGCTGATCAAGCACGTTCACTTGCTGAACCTGTTCACAGGTTAATAGAATCCCTGCATGGGAGAGTGGTATGGTAAAATTGATCAAATGGAAATATGGAGAGAACTGGGGTATCTCTACAGAGTAGTTCCAGAAAATGCGCACATATTAGATAGAACTGAAATTTTCAGCTGCAAAATTGTACAACAAAAAAGAAGTATATGTGTTGTATCCTAGATTTTATTTTAAAGATAGTATTTATTGTTGCAGAAAACACAATAAAGGGAAACTTATGAAATGGTTTCCATGGTAGGTTATGCCAACAGAGAAGGAAAAGTTAATATGTAAACATTTATTTGTAATCACGGCTTTGGATGACCATGTAAACAGTTTAAGAAATATATTTTTTGTGTGTCCATATTGTGTGTCCATACAGTAACGTATCCATTTTAGAAGTTTGGCAAGATTTGCCAGTTGATTTAGAATAATTTGTATGATGTACTGATGAAAATTAAATTTGTGGTTTATTTTTAAAGATTCCATTATTGAATCCTATGTTGCTTTCATTGGACTTTTGATGTGGTATAAGAGACAATTCACTTTTATAGTGAATCCTCTGAAGATGCAAGTCACAGATGCAGGCGAAAAGTCAGGAGAAAATGCTACTGTAACATGGCCATACAGCCCTGAAACCCCACAACACTCCAGTGATTCCGGCCATGAAAGCCTTCAACAATACAATTCACTTTATACATTAAAAGATACAATTAAAATATTAGGTAGTGGCGCAAAGACTATGTATATAATAACTATGGAACAAAAGTCATTTTCAAGGATATACTCAGCTTAGGTTGTTTGCGTGAATGGGAAACAAAAACAACCTCTCTCTGCCGGTACGTTTTTAATTGGTAACCACAAAATTACTTGTTAATCTTCCAGTCTTGAGAACCTTGACCTCTTTTCTAGGAGCAAATCAGATTGAATCAAATCAGAAACTGGTGATCCTGCTAACCTCTAGCCAGAGCAGCCAATAAAAAGGACATAATTAAGTACAAAACATTTTTACAATCCAAAATGTATTAAATATTATGTTGCCCCATTGAGACTGCTATTATTGAATGTGCATACTTTATTTTTTCAGCGCTCACGGCAAGAACTCCAGTGTGTTTTGGCTGACTGGAATAGGATAGATACTTTTCTTATTTTGGATGTTACATATTTGTCAAAAATTGGTATTTTTAAGCTTGCTCATGTAAAGAAAGAACTGTAAACTTGTGCAATGTTTTTTTACAAAAACAGAAATATCATGTCTATTGCATAAACAGAAATATAATGTCTACTGCAAATTATTTGTACCTACATTTTTCTTTTCCTTCCTTGTGATGTATTACCTAAGTTAACACATTCAGCCATTTTACACCATTCTAAGGAAGCTGATGCTAACATGTATTTCCAATGAGAATCAATAAACTAGCAAGTTACTACTTAGAGATTGTCATCTACAGCAGTATATTTTATATATCTTTCAAACCATATCTGGGAGTGATAAAGACTATCATAAACTGTCGTCTCGTTTCCAGACAGGTTTCCAAAAAAGTAAGTGAGAATATCAAAATAAATGTGAGAAATCAGTTTGATAAGTTATCATTCTTCAGGAACAATCCGACCTTTCATTTCAGAGCAGTCAAGTAGCAATAAAAGTGTGTTTTATATTTTTTTCATAACAGATTTAACATTAATCAAAATTCTGGTTACATTTCTGATAATTTCAAAAAGATATTTACTTCTGTGTCATTCTCATTGTATATCACCAAATAATTTTATATAAAATGTTAATGGAAATTTATGCCATTCTCCCATGAGACCTTAAAACTTAATGATGTCTTTATACATTCATATTATGGCTTTTTTTCCATAGATGTGTCAGCTTATGGAGTAAAGTATAAGCAATATGCTTATCTAAAATAGAGATGGTTTTATGCCACCCCTCCATCTTATTAACTCTTCTTGAAATGTTTCACATTATTATTAAAGATCAGATCTGAGTCTGACAAAGTTCTTAATTTGGAAGTATTAACAGCATGGGAGACTCAGTAGCATAACAGAGAAATGCCAGAATAGCTGGATATAACGATGTTGGAGGGCACGAGCGCCCCAGTACGGTGGGCACACCCCCAGAAAAGGGTCTCCCACACTTCCCGACACACCGGGACCATGCGCCGTTCATGCAGCTGACCTCTCCTTCCAAAATGTGGCTTCGGAGAAACCGCTGAGGTTGCAAGACCTCCTGGCTCCAATGTGTACGTGCAATTGCCAAATTCCCTGCCCAAAGCCTCCTGCGCCCTTTGCCCTGTTCATTGTCTTGTATCCCGGTGCTGCAAACCCCTGCCTGCCTTGTTTGTTTTTCCTCTTGTAAACTGTCAATAAAAGGGCTTGGGGAGAAACAGGACGGCAGAGTTTCCTCTGCTTCTCTACCCCTTGCTGAAACGACACCCTGTCTCCCATTGGTGTAAGACTACATAACAACCTGCTAATACCTTGCTGATATAAACCTACACAGTTGTGGCTTTGTCAGCAAGGGGACCACATCTGGGAACCACTGTGGCCTTGGGGCCAAGGCATGGGGTTACAAGTCTGTTGCCTCAAAAAGGTGCTCAAATAGAAGTACTTTGCATAAACAGTCAACAAGGAGAACGAATGCATATTTATCTCACTACTTTGCTCAGAAACTTTTTGAGTACTCCACCAATCTGAAATTCTCCTCTCAGCAACTAGAGATGCAATGCACTTTACACAGAAGGGGAAGGAAATTGCTTGTCTACAGTTTTGACTGCCACATATTTCTATTCTTGCCATAATGTACCTACTGTGTAATGGGTTTCAATTTCCAACTTACAGAAGATAGAGGAAATAAACAGCAATAATTACCAATGTTACATCATTTAGATGCATCAAGACCAACAAGTCTATTGGAGGTGTTTGGGTGATCTTGTTGGAGCAGCCATGTTTTCTTTCAGGCATGTCCATCTGGCAAAAGGATATAGGTTTCCAGGGTGGGATTTCAACCTTCTTCTGCAGAGTTCCCAGCAATGTGTTAGTTTTATGCCTGCTACTGGTCATGCAATATTCTTCCATATAGTGGAAGGTAATATATTTATAGATGCTTTTTTAAATATATCTCTTAAATTCTAAAAGTATATCTAGAGTACAATTACTGTAGTAACAAAAACAAATCATCTGCCCTTTAATCCTTATATATCTGAGTTTGTTAGAAACATAGAAAATCTGACTTGGAATCGTGTATTTATTAACTGCAGCTGGCATCTACAGCTGTCTTCTAAATGGAAACTGATATAAGCTCCATCAGTTCATCATGAATGGTTTATTAAAATTTTATAAGGAAATGGTACAAATAAGTATTAAAAATGAATAGACAAAAAGAAAGGTAAATTGCAAGTGTTTAACAGAACTTCTCTCAGTGTAAGTGTAAGTAGATCTGTTTCCCTAAGTGCACTGATCAAGAGATTGAGAGATCAATCTCTCATATGTACAGTGGAAGGAAGACCCCCCCCATCTTTCTAACATCTGGGTTCAGTCTTTCCTCCACCAGCACAACACCACCTCAGTTGAAAAGATGACCTGGAGCCTCCCCACTCCCCATGGTCTCCTTCCTGCTTCTCTAAAATGCACATACTGAGAGATCAATCTTTCAGTATAAAATACCATATATATTTGAGTATAAGGTGACGTTTTCAGCACATTTTTAATGCTGAAAAAGCCCCCCCCCCCCCGGCTTATACTCGAGTATATATGGTAATTCCAAGATGGTGGCCGGTGCTAGGGCTGCTGTGAGGATCCGGTAAGCATGTTGCTGCTTTTTTTCTAACTCACCAGAGAGCCGTAAAAACAAGCTGTAAGGACAGCCTGCACAGCATTACAACTAGTGTGTGTGTGTGTGTGTGTGTGTGTGTGTGTGTGTGTGTGTGTGTGTGTGTGTGTGTGTGTGTGTGTGTGTGAGAGAGAGAGAGAGAGAGAGAGAGAGAGAGAGAGAGAGACCGAGGCATTTGTCTGCTAAGGGTTATTGGTGCGTTGCATTCTAGATAAATACAATTCTTCATACAGTAGTTTACTGCCAAATACTGATGTTGCTGAAGACAAAGACTTTCTTTGGAGCAAAGTTTAGGATGTCATGGCTATGAATCCCAGAATTATTCTACATTTGGAGGAAAACAGTGGTTGATTTGTGTTCCTAGAGTGCTGGAAAGCTGTTCATCCCTAATGCAAATTCTCTTAAGCAAATCTATCTCATCTTGCTCCCAAATCTTCTGTTTTTAGCTGCTACTGAGTCAGTTCAAAGGCTTGTACTTGAGTCATTAAGTTTCCCAGTTTTTTGTGGTAAAATTAACTGCCTCGGGTTATATTCGGGTCGGCTGATACTTGAGTATATACAGTAACAATAGATAGGGCTTCTGAAAGCAATAGTACAAGCTCCACCCCATCTCCCCCGCTCTGCTCCTGCCCTCCCAGATGACTGAAAGGTCTTTTAAACTTTATTTTAGGCAAGACTCTGTTTTAAAAAATCCTCTCTCTTCTCTTGCAGCAGCGGCAGAGAGAGAGAAAGAGAGAGAGAGGATGGGAAGGTGGTCGAGATAATACCAGCTCTGTGTCTTTAAGACTGTTGATGGGTTGAGTTAAGAGAACCAGGTGAAACCAAGGCCCAGCAGAGTTCAGCAGACTGTGCTGAAGTCTGTGGGCTGTGCTGCAGACTGTGTCCTTGCATGTAAACTGAAAAATTGGAGGAGAGCTCACTATGAGCCCACTGTACACAGAACAGGCTTGAGGTAAGTGATCAATGTGTAATGGGGCCTTTTTTCTGCATGATGCATTCTGCTACCCTATGCAGTCATGCATTCGGTGATAGAGGCAACAAAAGAGGGCAAATTCTAGATCCAGTTAGCACAGAAATATTCTTACAACACAGTAAGCTTTCTTTCTGTTTTATACTGAACAACTATAACACCTTTGCTAGAGGTCACCCTAAAAACAAATACAAAATGACAAGTTGCTATAGAACACCTAAGGTGGTGAAGAAAAAATGCCAGAGGCAACAGGCCACAGGTTGGACAAATTAGCTCTGAGGAAAGTTGACAGCTTGATAGTTTGAGACTTTAATGAGCAAACAAAACCCCAAATCACTGTCTTTTTTACTTCAAGCTTTTCCCAACAGATTTTAAAATATCCACTGAAAGTCATTTTCCAATGTTCATTTTTAATAAGCAGTTTGGGGGATTCTGCTGATGGTTTGGGGCTGGTAAAAAGGCTGCTACTTCCATTTGTACTGATTTGTATTTACTGATAACTGGTGTCAAGTCACTTCATTTAATGTGATAGACCCTCAAGGGACAAATCTGTACTGGCCTGTTACCTGCCCTCTAGCATCGCTTCTTTCTGTTCAAGAAGAGATAAGTCACACACAAATTCCCAGACGCTTCTAGATATAGTGTGCAGATGGATAAGAAATGAACATTCAACTGAGAGCTCACATCGTCTTTCACTTACCACATCATTAGAGAAAGAAAAGCCTGTATATCTGAGTGAACAAAATCCTACTATCATTTCAACTTGCATTGTTCTAGTGTAGTCTTAGGTGAAAGAAGGAGGGGTTGTTTATCATAAAACAAGACCACTTTTGCCAGCAAAGGATATATGAAATCAAACTACCAATATTTTATTTAGTATGTCCTTTTTTCTCCTTCCTTTTTTCCAGTCCTCATTTTAAATCATTTAACAGGTACACAAAAATACTTTCTTATCTAGTACTCTGCTACTAAGAGTTCAACTATGTATGGCCTTTAAACACTTCTATAATGACATATCCCTTTTGGTGCTATACTCTTTATGGAATTAGTCATATTATTTTTCATATCATAGATGTCCCACATCACACACTGTTTTCTCATATATTGAAGCCATTTCAGGTTATTTCCATATGAAGGAGACTTCAGTCTCACAGAACCATTGTCAAGTGACTCCTGGAAAAGCAGAGCTCTCTTTCTATGTTCATCACCAACTTTTTACCAAAGTATAAGTTAATGTATTGTCAAAGGCTTTCATGGCCGGACTCAACTGGTTGTTGTGGGCTTTCTGGGCTGCGTGGCCGTGGTCTGGTAGATCTTGTTCCTAATGTTTCACCTGCATCTGTGGCTGGCATCTTCAGAGGTGTATCACAGAGAGAAGTGTGTTACACACTGTGTCCAGTGAGAATGGAATGTTTAGTGGGGTATATATTGTCCATGTCTTAGGGTGGGGGACCAATCAGAAAATGTTTAGGTGGAACTTGCTATGCAAAGATGTGGTTGATAGTATTGTATTGTGGGTGGGGTTTTTCTGTCAGGGAGTGATTCACCTTTTCATGCAGTAGCAGCAGAATTAGTGAATGCAAATCCTGTGTCTGGGTGGAGTTCATTGTCCATGAACCTAGCATGCCCTTGGCCTTTGATTCTGGTGTTTTTAAATACTGGTAGCCAAGTTTTGTTAATTTTCAGAGTATCTTCCTTCTTATTGAAGTTGTCATGGTGTTTGTGGATTTCAATAGTCCCCCTGTGTAGTCTGACATAGTAACTGTCCGAGTTGTCCAGAATTTCAGTGTTCTCAAATAAAATGTTATGTCCAGTTTTGTTTAGAGCATGTTCTGTTACTGCAGATTTTTCAGGATGGCTAAGCTGACAGTGCCTTTCATGCTCTTTAATATGAATCTAAATGCTTCATTTTGTAGTCCCTATGTAGACCTTTCCACAGTTGCAGGGTATGCGATAGACTCCTGCAGAAGTGAAGGGGGCTCTCTTGTCCTTTGCTGAGTGTAGCATCTGCTGTATTTTTCTGGTAGGTTTGAAGATTGTAGGTTATATATTTTTTCATCAGTTTCCCCATTTGATCTGTGAGTCCCTTGATGTATGGTAGAAATATTTTTCCTGTAGGTGGCTTTTCTCCGCAGTCCTCTGGGTTTTTCACCTCTGAAGATGCCAGCCTCAGATGCAGGCGAAATGTTAGGAACAAGATTTACCAGACCACACAGCCCGGAAAGCCCACAACAGCTAGTAGAGATTAGATTAAGAAAGCTCTCAGTAGGCATCTGAATCTAGAATAAGATTGCTGTAACTGGGTGGCATAGTGGTGTCACAGGTGGTCCACATCCTCTTTTAAGCTGTCTTAACTTTTGGATATATTTATTTAATTTGGAGAGTTTTGCCTAGCCTGAGAAGTGTAATGTTAAGTGCAGTCAATCAATCCTGCCAAGAAGTAAATTGCAAAAAGTAAATGTTACATTTATTCCAGTGGATTCTGTTCACATTCAAAGTCCACTTGATAGATAGAAACTAATATAAAGAGTACATTTCCCTAACACAAATGGCCAACTACTCTGGCATCATGTGTGTGTGTCTATGAGCTATTTGTTTCTACAGGAGATACCTGCTTCCACTGTAGTCAATATGGAAAAGGAGTAAGATCAGTGGCTACTGAGAGAGAAGGAAGAGGGGGCAGGGGGCAGTTCCCAGGTTTACATCCCATTTAAAAGATAATGCATACACAGAGGGTTTTAGCACCCCTTGCCCAAATATCCAGTCATGCTGAGTTCCTCACTCAGTCATAAAATCTGCTGTGCTGCCATCTGCCATAAGAAAATATTGATACTGTTTGCTAATCAAATAGTTTATACTAATCCAGTAGGCAACTTGGCCAATTCATAGGAGAAATGATCCACATGCACAAATGCACAAATGTGCTCTGGATGATGCTAACCTCCATAAAAGGGGCAGATTCAAATTCCTTTTATATATTTAGGTTGACAGTGGAAGCCACTGCATTCTTAAGTTTGAGGGCAAATTAATACAGATAAGATTCTGATATACATTTGGCAGTTCATTCCCTGTTAATTCTGCACAGCATGGGTGAAATTCCATATTCTTTACTGTCACTTGACACTTTAGTTGATGTGTATTTCCACTGTAGATTCTATGTACAAGCATACTTGAATTTAGTGGATCCTGTGTTGGTTGACTATGTAAAAGTCTTTGAGAAACAGACTCTTAAAATCTTATTGGCAAGGGTTGATAAAGCACGGCCGTGCCGCAAACGCGGCCACCATTGCAGGAGGGGAGGCCCAGCAGAGAAACCATCTGTTCGGCACCGAGTCGAAGAGTCGATGTTGTGGCCCTTCATGCACATGTGCGCCCATTCTGGCGCATGCACAGTCGGCTGCCAGGAAGTCATCTTGCCGAGAGAAGTGCAAGATGGACATGTATTGGGGTTGGTGTGCTCTCGTGAGGCACAAGAGCATTCCGTTGGTATGGGGGCTGGGCTAGGGCTTATTTAAAGCCCTGACTTGTGGACCGGTCCCATTCAGAGCCGAAGCAACACGATTTTCCCGCCCACCCGATCCCTGTTACTTTGAATGTTTGAATGATGTTCTTGTCATAGCCATTGGCGGGTTGCGCATGGGGGATGATCCACTGGTAGGGGGAGCTGGGGGAGCTTCCCTGTTTAGCACACCTCATTAGGAGGTGGGGGGTAGCAAGCCCTCGGTAGGAACACCCTGCGGGGGGCTAAGAAGCTTGCGCCCCTATCTTGAGTTGGATAGGGCCTCCAGTCATGGGCACTTTGCCGGTCTGGTTTTTGTCTCACTCCAATCTTTCGCTTGATTTATTCCTCCAGCAGCTGGGCTGAGGAATTGGTTTGCTCTGGGAGACAGCACTAATGCTGCCCAGATGCTTGGATCACCCCCCCCCCCCATGCTGTGCCATCTAGTTTATCCTATGCTTTCTGTGAATAAAGTTCTTTGGCTATGGCCAGTTTTCTTATCCACTTAAATTGTGTTGGTGTGTTATTTTGGAAAGGGTAGCTGAGCGGGAAAGGCCATACATCTACCTGCAAAAATACTATAGTATGTGTAGCTAAGTTTCTTTTCTTCTCTTATTTTACTAATTATACTCTAGGTCACCAAATACATGATTGTCTATGAATTGGGATTATTTATTGATTTTTTTTCTTGAGGCTTTTAGCTCCCCTGTTGTTAGAGCTGAAATTCTAACAAGAATAAAATATCCAAGTAAATGTCACTCCGAAATGTATTTTCAAAGTCAATAGCCAATAGAAATCTCATCCTGCACTGGATAAAATTTGTGTCTAGCTTTGAATGCAATTAAGACAATTGATTGTTTGAAAAACTGGGTATAGAATTGCCACATAGAATCCCCTCCAACACCATGTGCTTTGAATTTTACACTTCCCTTTCCCCTTGCCTTTTTTCCTGAATCTGCTATGGCCCCTCCCTGTCAGCTACTCCCCTCACTCCATTTTTGAAAGGATTTCCCACTACTGAAATTCTCTTGTGTGCTCCAGTAACTAACAGAAATTTGCATTATGATCTCTAGCTCCTCTTCATCTCATGTTTGTTGGCAAATTATTTCAGGATTTTGATAGACTCTGTTTCAATGCCTTGGAATAGCTCTATTGATAAACCATCTGTTCCTGGCAACTCATTTCTCCCAATTGCTGTCATTACTGATTTTACTTCACTTTCTAAAACTGTAAGCTCATCTTCAAAAGATTATTCTTGGAAGGAATCTGTCAACTTTTCATCTCTTTGATGTATTTCTTCAGTGTATTGTTCCCAACTTAAAAAAAAAAAATCTTGTCCCGTTCAGTTAATGTATTTCCATGTTGATCTAACTGTGCCTTAAATTTCCCTGATTATGAAAATGCCTGTTGAATCAATACATTTTAGTTTGGCTGTTGAAAAACCTGCATCAAAGAGATCTCTACTTCAAGTTTATTCCAATGGAATAGTGCTGCTATTGGTCCTTTCTGCACAGTAGAAATAAAACATCCTGCAGACGTTTTAAAAATATTTGTTTTGGCATATTGTATTCCCACACCATGGAGAACACATGATTTTGCCAGCCACAATGGTTCTTTTTTCCCGCCTGCTGTCTGACAGAGCTCTCATCAATTTCAGAATTGCACCCACCATTTTGTGTGCTGATGCCCAGATTCCTGCAAGTCAATTGAAGGACAAACTCACTGTGAGCTGTAAGTGCATAAATAGCCCAAGTTAAAGAGATTCACTCATCTAAGGATATATGTAAATGGAACCTCATGTGGTGACACCATCACCAAATCTCCAGGAATTTCCTAAAGTGGATTTGGCAATCTTATGTATATTGTACCACTCTTCCATTTAAAAACAACCATTAAAGTTCATAATGGGCAATCATGTTAATCTGTCTGTAGCAGTAGAAAAAATCAAGAATCCAGTAGTGCCTTAAAGACTAACAACGTTTCTGACAGCTCACTTCTACTGAACTTCTGTTCTATTCTACCACTAAGTTCAGTAATTACTATAATTCTCAGCATGGCCAAATCTGGTGGATATTTAAATCCAGTGACTGAAGCCATGAACAGACAAAACAGATCTTTCAGCAATGCTAATTTTGTTTCCAGATCGACAAATAAATCTGAAATCTTAAAATATACTTATATTGGGCATTAACACCCCCCTCAAAAAATAACAGGAGCAGTTATTTATAACAGAAGTAGCTTTAAGATACAGATACTCTTAGTTGTGATTACTATGTAACCATAACAGTCTTTTCAGTTTTCAAGCTTTGGGTTCTGTCAGCAAAAGGGAGGGACAAGGGGCAGGGCACTTTCCAGGATGGTTTTCACATTAAGGGTCAGGACACATCAGGGCCAGGCAACATGCTACCATGCAGCTTGCATGACTCACCTAGGCCTGTCTGATTGCAATTGTCCTATGTTAGCCACTATGGTGTAATGGCTATAGTTTCACAGTAACATCCTGGAGACCTAGATTTGAATCCCTCTTCTTCACTAGTGCTCACTGGGTGACCTTGGCCCAGTCAAACACTTACAACTAACTTACCTTAAAGTGATGTTGGGATGATAAAATGGGGAACAAGAGAATTATGTAAGCTGTTTTAGGTCTCTGTTAGGCAGAAAGGTGGGGCATAATTGAAGTAAATAAGTAGTAAATATAGCTGAAGATTTGGAGCTCAAATAAAAGGTAGATAGGCAGGCAGGCAGGTAGATAGTACATGTGAGGGTGTGGAGATTATCAGGAGGAAAGAGAGAAGAGTGAAAGTTGGATATGGGAAAAAATAAGGTTCTCCCTTTAAATCTTCATACTTTCCTCTCTGCACAGTTGGGGCTGGCAGCCAGCACAATATACCTAGGGCCAGCCAGCACAATATACCTAGGGCCATAGTTTTCCTGGGTAGAGGCTGCCAAGGAGAAGAAAGGAAAGATAAATACAGGACAGCAGGAAAAGGTAAATAGGATGGTGGGTGGGAAGGACAGAAGGAAGCAGGAAAAGAGTGAGGCCATGGAGTCTTTAAGGGAAAAAACAGGAAATATTGGAGGAGGGGGAAATAGAATGACTCCTGTAAGTTCTTGCAGGTCCTCCACTGTATAATATATCTACTTATCTTTATCTTTCAAGGGAAATGTTTTTGTTCAGGGCCATAGCCAAGATGAACTCAAGTCACTTGTAATATAACAATAAATGATTAAGAGACAGCAAGGCTCAAGTTTCAGAAAATGTGATTTGAGCAAAGAGAATTATGCTCGTGAGGCAAATTATCATGTGAAACTATTTTTCTTATGTCTAGGCTGTTCAGGGCAATTGGATAGCTCTATCAAAACAATGAAAATGTGAAGTGGAGATCCGAACGAAGTCTATGAGGAATATAAAAAGTTACTTCTGGGAAATACACATTTTGTGAAGTGAGCTAGTAATGCTTTTTTAAAAGTTGGCTAGCTGCCCAAAAGGCAACTTAGCATATCTTGGTAATGGGAATTTTTTTCTAATTCTGCCCATGAGGAAGTAACCCTTTTAGCTGAATAAACTTTAATTTGAGAGTAGTCTGAGCGGAGACCTCAGCATCCTTTTCTTCACAGAAAAACTCATTGTTTCTCACATGTACTGAGATATTTAGAGACAATTTTGCTTTCTCATGAAAAATAGGGTACAATGAGAAATAGGCATTATTTGGATATTTGCATTTATAACCAGTACCTACTGTGTCCTTCATGCTTGCTAGAAGCATATGCTTCTAGTAAATTATTGAGTATTGGCCAATAGATTTAATCAGAAAGGTTTAGGACAATTAAGACCAAAAAAATTGTGAAACCTTTTATTTTTCATTAAGAAAACCAGTATTTAAGGACTGTATCATTTTAGGGAAGCCTCTATAATGTATTTAGGAAACTGCTGTAATATTACTACTGAAGGAAATTTTGTGTATTGTCTTGTGTTATGGTAACCAAGATTTGTGTGTGTGTGTGTGTGTGTGTGTGTGTGTGTGTGTGTGTGTGTGTGTGTGTGTGTGTGTGTGTGTGTGTTGGCTTTGCAAATCCAGGCCCACCAGCCCTCATTTCAATATTTATGTATAAATATATGTATAACTATGTAAATATATGTATAACTAGCAGGGCACCCGTGCTTCGCTACGCATACTTCATCACAGCCTCTCTATGAATTTCGGGATGACATTCAGCATACTTCTTTGCCGCCTGTTTGTGAACTTCGGGGTGACATGCAGCATATTTCCTCACAGCCTGTCTGTGGACTGATGGGTTGGTTTTCGCATATTTTGCAGCAGCTTCCTATAGCTGTCTTTTTTTAATTGAATCTGTAAATCGCTTTCTGTGTTTAATCCCTCTCCTCCTTTTAGCTGTTTCAACAGAAGGAACAGGTTTGTATGCGGTGGGGAGGTCGGTGGTAGAATCCAGTTGGGCCACCATTGGCTCAATTGTGTTTGTTGTTTGGTGGGCATTATCAGAACTTGTCGATTCGACACATGGAAGTAGAGCGTCAAAGTGCCCTTCATTAAAATTTCCTGTGAAACGAATAATTTTTACTCCCCGTACTGCATCCGTTAGCTTGGCAAACAGGTTTTTAACTGTCACCTTTAGAATGTTCGCGCAGATGGCCAGAGTTCAACAGTAACACAGATGGCCAGAGTTCAACAGTAAATGTGTAATAACTCGAGTAAAACTGAATATTTTGAAAAATCCTTTCTTAGTGAGCACCTAAACCACATAATGAACCGGTGTGCCAAATTTCAACTTTGTAGGTTCGGTGGTTTTTTAGTTCTTTTGATGAGTCAGGCCCTTTCTGCACATGCAAAATAATGTGTTTTCAAACCACTTTCACAACTGTTTGCAAGTAGATTTTGCCATTCCGCACAGCTTCAAAGAGCACTGAAAGCAGTTTGAAAGTGCATTATTCTGCATGTGCGGAATGAGCCTCAGTCAGTGAGTCAGTCAGTGGTATTTCGCATTTATAGATATAGATAGGATATTTGGGAAATGCCTAATGATACCTCTGGGAAAATGAATTCTCCATCAAGAAAAAAAATAGTGTTGGTAATAATTTTCCAATATATGTTGTTTTGTTTATATGGAGAAGTTATGTAAGGAGATACTGTGATTGTTTTAAATTGTTACAATGCATTCTAAGTTGGTAAAGCAACTGATTTTTTATAAGGAGAGGTTGAAAAGTAACTAAAGATAAGCTTTCAAGCTCAGAATAGGTTTTAGGTTAAGAGGGATGATTTCAGGGGCACGTCTAGTCTGGACTCCAGTGCCAATAAAAGGCTTGTCCAAGATCAGCAGTTTTCTGAATGGAATCTTCCTGAGAAGCATGCAAGGGAAAGCTGAGAAAAGCAATGGGGGAGAGGCAGCAGAGAAGCAGTGTGAAAGTGGTTCTTCAGGAACAGGATCTTCAGGAAGAAGTAAATGAAGTTACCAGCCAAGGTCTTCCAAAAGCTAGGTGAGTGAGAGGTGATGACAAGGAAAATTCACCATTGAGGAAAAAGCAAGTGAAAAAGCATGAATAGCCTATGAAGAAGCTAGAAGATGTGCATCTGAGTTCACCTGATAAGATGGGAACGGTGTTTCAAAAGGACCAGAGAAAAGACTGTGAAATAGCCTGAGGCAATCTTATACCAACATTAACAGAAAGCTGCCAGGTCAATCAGGATGTTCTCTGACAGTAAACCTATGAAGTACTGGTTGTGGTGGGTTTCTGGGCTGCGTGGCCATGGTCTGGTGGATCTGGAATGAGAACAATAACTGGAATGAGAACAAGAACAAGATCCACCAGACCACAGCCACACAGCCCGGAAAACCCACCACAACCAGTTGAATCTGACTGTGAAAGCCTTTGACAATACTATGAAGTACTGGCTGGGGTGGAGGAATACGGAAATCTGACCTTTTTATTTTAATAGGGAGAGAGACTACCAGTGCCTATCTTGACAATTCTCCTTTAGTGAGGGACAAAATGGGATAAACATCTGATTTCCAATAAATATATTTTCCTAAGACTTACGTTTTTATTTCCAGGGGACCTGACCGACAACCTGGGGAAGTTTTACCAGGCCATCACAATACCATCCCACATAAAATTGGACAAGGGCAACATACTATTCAGCACAGGTCATTGAAAATCAAGATGCAAATGACATGACATGGATATCCTTGTTGTGGCATGCCAGGATCTGTGCTGTATGCTACATGGATGTGTTTTTGCAATCATGCTTTTCTTGCCTTAGGTATGTAAATAGAATGTTAAGTGTCAACAATAACACCTCTAAAGATTTTCATGAAATTACACAGTCTTATGCAAGATAACAAGCAGTATGTGTTGACTATGGAAACTTTCTGCTGTCCTATGAAACTCATTGGGGACCTTTGCCTAATCTCTTTCTCCACTGAATCTATCTCATGAGATTCAACTGGAATGAGAACAAGACACATTAAGTGTGAATTTATGACAGTATGATTAGTTAATCTCCCTATTCACTCTTTAACATTTATTAATTTTATCTAATATTTCTATTATTTTAATGTTTTCATTTTATATTATTGTTTATATTGTCAGCCACAGTGAGTTCTGGTGAGATAGAAAGGCAGCTAACAAATGTTTTAAATAAATAAATAAGTAGATAAAAGGTGTATGTCTGTGTGTTCACACTTGAGAGTGAAAAGAGGGACAAAGAAACATGGTGTGGAATACAAAGGGAAAATTAATGGGGATTTACGTGGGAATTACTGACAGAAACCCAAAAATATGGACAAGGAGTCTTT
Organism: Sphaerodactylus townsendi; assembly: GCF_021028975.2. Lineage (NCBI taxonomy): Eukaryota > Metazoa > Chordata > Lepidosauria > Squamata > Sphaerodactylidae > Sphaerodactylus > Sphaerodactylus townsendi. The sequence goes on from NC_059428.1 coordinate 79,999,268, forward strand.
CCTCTTCCTTATGGAAAGCCCTTTTCTACACAGTTTTCTTACATATTGTAATCAGTGTGTGCAATGAGTACTTTATTATTTCCTCTATGTTGTTCACTTAACCTTTGCAATGAGAACATACTCTCTGTGAGATTTGGTTCTGCTTTATTTGCTTAAAGAAATATGAGTTATAGTATGCATTATTCACAAGTTGTGCATTACAAAAGATATTTCACTACCCTCATTAACCATCACTTAAATCTAAATGAAACTTCTGAATTTCCAACTCAGTGAAAGGATTAGAGGATCAAATATAATTAAATCACTGAAAGTGCTAAAACGAACAGCACATACTAGGTCTCTTGCAAAGTTCGGTTCAGCAGTTTATTTTCCCTTCCATTTAAAGGGTTTAATCATTTTACTGAAACTAATAAGAAATTAATAGATTTTAAAACTACTGCAAGCAATGAAGATCTTACAAGTCTGCATTAATCTTAATTACAGAATGTTCTGGTTGAGTTTCTTCCATGTGAGTCATTGCAACATGGGCAGAACTAAAAAAATCTTGTAAACTTTTCAGCAAATATACGAGAAATATATGGGACAGAAGAGACCAATCCTAGGTGCTGGACTGCTCAGTCCACCACCCAGAAATGTGCACCCCTGCTCCTTTTCCAAGTACCAAGGATCATGACTTGCATCTCCCTTCTCAAGACCTGCAGGCCTGGAACAGAAGTGTAGGGAAAGGAGAGCCTGATCTTGGGTTTTGGACTCAGTACACTCAGTACAGCATACAGGATCATGCCCCAACCTCCTTCTCAAGATCTGCAGGTCTTGGAAACAGAGCTGGGAAGGAGGAGGCGTTCCTCCCATTGGGCAAAGTGGGCAGTTGCCCTGGGCGCAGCCCTGTGGGGGGCGCAGGTTTGTTTGTGGGGTTTTTTGTATTTTCAGTGTTTTTTCCATTTTTGACCTGCAGAGGGCGCTGTTTTAGGCTAGAAGCACCAAAATTTCAGGGATGTTTTGGGAGACTCTCCTGATGCTATCACCCAGGTTTGGTTTGGTTTGGTTCATGGAGTCCAAAGTTATGGTCTCCCAAAGGGGGTGCACCATCCCCCATTGTTTCCAATGGGAGCTAATAGGAGATGAGGCTACACCTTTGAGGGTTGATAACTTTGGACCCCCTGAACCAAACTGCACCAAACCTGGGAGGTATCATCAGGAGAATCTTTTACTGATACCACCCAGGTTTTGTAAAGTTTGGTCAAGGGGGTCCAAAGCTATGGACTCCCAAAGGGGGTGCCCCATCATCCATTGTTTCCAATGGTAGCTAACAGAAGATGGGGCTACACCTTTGAGGGTCCATAACTTAACCAAACCTGGGGGGTATCATTAGGGAAGTCTCCTAAAGATACCCTAAAATTTTGGTGCTGCTAGCTTAACAATTGCACCCCTGACAGCAGGCACCTCCCAAATTTCCCCAGATTTTCCTTTTAAATCCCCCTGCCTTTGACATGGATTTAAAGGGAGAATCTGAGGTCCCCAGTTTAAACATTGCAAGTGATGCTGTTTCAGGGTGGGGGAGGATCAACCCCAAAATAGCATCACTTCCAGTGTTCTTTAAACTGGGAACCCCAGATTCTCCCTTTAAGGTGGATTTAAAAGGAGAATCTGGGCTCCCTAGTTTAAACACCATTGAAAATGATGTTGTTTGGGGGTGGATACCAGCATCACATCATAGCAGTAATAAAACATTTTGAAAGCATTTTGAAAATGTTTTCAAAAAATTATTTCTGCTGTGTGGCATGGCTTATTGCTGTGCTCAGATTTGTGAGTTGGGGCATGTTCTATAATGTGATGGTGACTTTGAAACAACCTGGTGTAAAAAAATCATTGCTTGGTCACAGTGGGGGAGGGTGGCTGCCCATGGGGGGCGTCAAACTCCAGTTTGCCTAGATACGCTACTGGGCGTAGCTACAAGGGGGATGCGCGTTGCATTGGGCACGTGCCTGGGGGGGCATCAAACTCAGGTTTTGCCCAGGGCTCCAGTTTGCCTAGTTACGCCACTGCACTCAGTTCAGCACCCACCAGTCAGGATCATGCCACCCACCCCTCTTCCCAAGACCTATGAGATTTGGTAACAGAGTTGAGGGGAGCAGAGGCCTATTCTGGGTGCTGGACTAATTGCACTCAGTTCAGCACCCAGGATCTTGCCTCCCACCTCCCTTCCTAAGACCTGCAGGCACTGGGTACAGACATAGGGGGAGGAGTGGCCAATTCTGGGTACTGAACTGAGCGCACTCAGTTGAGCACCCAGGATCATGCCTCACCTCCCTTCCCAAGACCTGCAGTCTTTGGGAACAGAGATGTGGGGAAAGGAGAGCCTGATCCCAGGATTGTGTCCCAGGATCGTGCCCTCCACCGCCCTTCCCAAGACCTGCAGGTGGGAGAATGACAGGAACAGAAGTGGGGGAAAGACAGTCTGATCCTGAGTGATTTTTTGACTGAACTCAGTCCACCACCCAGGATCGTGCCTCCCACTTCCCTTCCCAAGACAAGCAGGCCTTGGGAACAGAATTGAATGTGGAGAAGAGCCCAGTATTGGGTCCTGGACTGATTACGCTCAGTCTATGACCCAGGATCATTCTCCTCAACTCCCTTCCCAAGACCTGCGGGCTTTGGGAATACAGCTGCAGGGGAGAAGAGCTTGATCCTGGTTGCTGGACTGAGCACGCTCAGTCCAGCACCCAGGATTGTGTCCCCCACCTCACTTCCCCAGACCTGCAGGCCTTGGGAACAGAACTGGAGGGAAGGATAGTCCGATCCTGGCTGCAAAGTTGGGGAAGCAGGCTTTGGTACAGAACCAACCACGATTGGTCCCTTTTATAAACACCTCAACCCCCTCCAATCATGGGAATAGGATCCACTGTAAGATAACAGTAAGAGTGCTGAGTACTAAATTCAGGACAAGGCATGTGAATTTCAATGTAGTGAATGAGTCACCAGGACGGAATGGGAGACTGGCTTGGGCTGGTCTGACCAAGGCTAAATAGTAGTTTAGTTATATTTTCTTGTATTCAGGATTGAATTACTGGTGTAGAGAGAATGAAGGTTCTGTAGCCTTCAGTTACCTGCAAATTGTAGTCAATCGGTCCCAAGGGTTTTTAAAAATTAATTATTTCAAATGAAGATCAAGGGGAAAAATTCAAAAGTTAGCAACTAAGTAGAATATTAAAAATGAAAAAGATAGAGACCAAAATACAACAACAGTGATGGAACATCTCTACATGTGAGTTTCTATGGAAAAAATCCAAATATCATATATCTATAAACAACTGTCATCTATATACCATGCATTTAAATAGTGACATAGTTCTTAAGTCTTTGGTTTATTCATTTACCAAAGGTAGACATTTGTATTTTCAGTGTTGTAAAACAAACCTTTTACCTGTAGTAAGGACATGAAGGATTAATTTTTGCTGATCATTGGTTATTCTCCAAGAGAGGGGGGTGTTGTTTGGAAAGAACATAGACATCCTCAAAAATCAATGAACATACTAATACAGAATTGGTATGAAACATAACTCCTTTCCAGAAAACCAAATGACTGGATAAGCCTAAAGCAACCCAGAGAGCAAAAGGTGAGCTCTTTTTTGGGGGGAGAAAGGGGGTTATCCTTAAATCTTTAAATCTTTCACTGAGTTTGCTTTTGGAGGGCTTGTATGCTTGTTTTTAAAGGCTTGGGAAGGCTTTTGTTTGTGTGGGGGATTTTGTTTCCTTTTGGCCATGTGCTTGTCCACAGACTTCTGAGGGCCTTTCCCCACTCTTGTCCATCCCCCCTATGCCGCACGCTGCTCTCAGCGCGTGGCATCCCAGGCGCGCGCCCGGGCATCCCCACAACCCCGCGCTCTGCGTGGGGTCATCAAAAGGCACCCTTAAGAAGAGCGCCTGGGATGCCATGCGCTGAGGGGGCGCGACAGTGGCAGCGTCGGGGGAGCTGCACTGTCGCCACCCCTCTCGTGGGGAGTGCCGGGGGACCCCGCGCTACTCTGCTCAAATAGCGCGGGGCATAAGGTAAGTGGGGAAAGGCCCTGAGAGGCTTCTGGTGAATCACCAGGACTATTTAACTGACAGTTTTAGCAGTAATAATCAATCTTTCAGGAAAGAGTAGAAGGTAAGTTAGAGACTTGGGCGGGTTCCGCGTAGGCCAAAAACACTGGTGTGAAAACAGTGTGAACCCTTTTACACTATTTTAAACCCTTTTACACCATTTTCACACTGTTTTCACACCGCTGGTTTTGACCCATGCAGAATCTGCCTTAGTTCAGGGCAGCAGCCACTAAATCCCAGTCTCTTGAGTTCAATGAACAGGAACCTGTTAGGCACTCATTTTGTGGGGGAGTTTAGTGGGGACCTTTTTGAAAGGACAATTGCTTTCCTAGTAAATCTCATACAGAAAACTCCCCTGATAAATTGGGGGGTGATTAAATGTTCTTTTTTTTCTCTTCATGGGGAAGGTGAGCCTGGTACTTTTCCAGAACCATTTGTTGACAAAGTGCCTCATTGTAGTCCATTAGCACTTTTTTCCCTGCTAAGCATTTATCAACAAGAAATGTGACACTTCTAACAAAAAACAATTTAGGATTTGGGCTGCCCTGTTTGAGCTTTTGACATCATTTTAAGGCAGTTCCTTGAAGCAAGTGAGCCAATTTCACACTGGGAGTAGCATTATCTTCCAAATGAAAATCAATGAACAGGTACCATGAAAGGAGAAATAAATTAAAATCACTCCGTTGGTTCAAGAATAAGCTGATTAGCTTAGCAAGAAACCCTTTCCATGTGCATCAGTAATACTCCCCGTCACTGCCTTAGCCTTTCGTCGCAAGATTAAAGAACTGGGACAGTACACAAAGGACTAAATACCTGTGTTAGGAAAAAGACCTCACTATAGGTTGCAGCTACTCCTTTGAGAAACTCCATTACCCACTGCAATTAGTATGGTAAAAGTGCATGAAGGTTAGGTGTAAATATTCATCAGAATGATTACACTGACTGGAGACCACCAACTAGTCCAGGACCCAGTTAAGGTTCAGTACATTGAAATAGCTTACCACTTTCAGTGGGGCAATTACTCTTGCTTAATTGGTTGTGAACTGTCTTATCTTCCAAATCCCCTTGCATATCCATTAGAAGCATGCGGGAAAGTAGTATCAGGAGAGGTTTTTACAAAATGGAAGTGGCAACTGTTGGTTTCACTGAATAGTTTAAAACAACCCAGTAAACTATGGAACTTGTATATCTACAGATGCAACAATTATCTCAGGTTTGGGTATTTAGTTATTTTACTGCAATTTATACTCTTATTTTTCTCCCAACTGGAAACCCAAAGTGGTTTCCAAATTCTCATTTTGTTCATTTTATTCTGCCAACAACCCTGTAAGGGTTAAGATAAGGTGAGAATGTGTGGCTAGCTCAGGTTACCAAGCAAGCTTTCATGGTAGAGGTGGGAGTCAAACCTTGGCCTTCCAGGTTCTCATGTAACCACAACACCAAATTGAGCATGTGTGACTCCCTGCATGGATAGGTATTTGGCCTGAGAACCCCTGAGGCAATATGCAACCATGCAACACATCTGAAAATAAAATCACATACTATACAAAATGTCACATAGCGCTCTCTCTCGCTCTCTCTCATTATTAAATCACACATAGGCTTGATCAAAATTTTATAAATTTTATAAAATTCAGATTCGGATTTATTTGGGTATAAAATTATCTGTATGCCCGAACAAAATAAATAACATATTCGGATATACCTGAAAATTTTGGGTCTGTCTGATTTTTTTGTATTTTGGGGGGGTTTTCACATTTGTGCCTTCAGAGGGCGCATTTTTAAGGCTAGTGGAACATTTCAGGGTATCATCCAGTGCCCGTCCTGATGGTACCAGCCGAGTTTGGTGAGATTTGGTTCAGGGGGTCCAAAGTTATGGACCTCCAAAGTGTTTGCCCCACCCCTCATTGTTTCCAATGGGAGCTAACAAGAGACGGGGCTACTCTTTTGGGGGTCCATATCTTTGGACAACCTGAACCAAATTTTACCAAACTCAGGTGGTATCATCAGGATAGTCTCAGATTCTCCCTTTAAGGTGGATTTAAAAATAGAATCTGGGCTCCCTAGTTTAAACAAGTGATGCTGGAATCCACCTGCAAACAGCATCATTTTCAGTGAACCTCAGATTCTCCCTTTAAATCCATGCCAAAGTGGGGGGGGGTTTAAAAGGAAAATCTGGGGAAATTTGGGGGGGTGCCTGCTGTCAGGGGTGCAATTGTTAAGCTAGCAGCACCATATCATTAGGAAACTCTCTTAATGATACCACCCAGGTTTGGTGAAGTTTGGTTCAAGGGGTCCAAAGTTATGGACCCTCAAAGGTGTAGCCCCATCTTCTGTTAGCTCCCATTGGAAACAATGGGTGATGGGGCACCCCCTTTGGGAGTCCATAGCTTTGGACCCCCTGGACCAAACTTCACAAAACCTGGGTGGTATCAGTAAGAGACTCTCCTGATGATACCTCCCAGGTTTGGTGAAGTTTGGTTCCAGGGGTCCAAAGTTATTGACCCTCAAAGGTGTAGCTACATCTCCTATTAGCTCCCATTGGAAACTCCCTTTGGGAGTCCATAACTTTGGACTACCTGAACCAAACCTCACCAAACCAGGGTGATAGCATCAGAAGAGTCTCCCAAAACACCCCTAAAATTTTGGTGCTGCTAGCCCAGGGGTAGGGAACCTGCGGCTCTCCAGATGTTCAGGAACTACAATTCCCATCAGCCCCTTTCAGCATGGCCAATTGGCCATGCTGAGAAAGGCTGATAAGTATCCCTGTTTATCTGAAGCACCGTTCAACCTTAAAAACTGCATCCTCTGCAGGCCAAAAACGGAAAAACACTGAAAATACAAAAAATCCCACAAACGAACCTGCAGTTTTTGCGCCCCCCAGAAGGGGGCGCCCTGGACAACTGCCCAGTTTGCCCAATGGGAGGAACACCTCTGAAGGGGAGTAGGGAGGAATGGAAACATTTACCTTTTGCATTGGGAAAAAATTATACACTGCTCAAGTATTATCTACACAAGTTTCAAGAGAAGGAATATGGGAAGGAGATGTGGGGGAAACTCCTTATATCCTAAAGAAAACCCTTTCTAGAAGCCCAAAGTATAAATAAAAAATAAAATAAATAATGAGTTACACTCTGCCCAGTCACACTCTCCACACACAAATATACCACCCAAAGCACCACTGACCTTCTAACAATGATATGTCTCTCTCCCACAGGCTACCAGCTAAGACATCCTCCAGACCTGTTTAGCAGCCAGCAACAAAAGCCTGGCTACGGGACAAACAGTTAAAATATATGCTCAGAAGCAATTGATTAGACCTCATTATGGTTGCCCAGTTCAACCTTGTGCTCTTTTTGAAATCATGAGGCTTTAGCAAAATGATCTCCAGCTTTAACGCCAAGAATTCCACATAGGAAAGATTGCAACAGGGAACAGGAGAAATTGAGGTATAGATGTTTGGTGTGATTTCAGGATAGATAACATACATGGAGCTGGAGAAATCCATAGTGATGTCTTTATTATTACTTTTTTCTCTGTAACTATCCCAAATTTTACAAATCACTTTTCTCACATAATGATCCTTAAAATCTTTATGCATGTTTTCTTTTATGTACCATATGTACATATGCCACCCATACGTTAGATCAAACCCCTTTAAGTTTAATAATCCTTTATTTTTTAATGTCTCCAATCCCTAAACCTGCCACTTGATAATAAAGTTTAAAATCAGGCAAAGCCAATCCTCCCTTATCTTGGGAATCACATAAATTTTTACATTTTATCCTTGCTGTTTTCCCTTCCCAGATGAAATATGGAATATATTTTTCCATGCAATGCAATATTTTTGTGTTATTATAATTGGTATTGCCTGGAATAAGAAAATCATTCTAGCAAGTATTTTTATTTTTATGACTGTAATCTTTCCAAATATGAAGAGTTTTAGCCTTGTCCAAATTTTTAAATCTCTTAATTTCTTTCCATAATGGTTCATAATTATTCTGGAATAACACTATGTTATATTTAGTTTTATTAACTCCTAAGTACCTGATCTTTTCTTCTAAATTGTTAAATTTGTTAATTTAATCAGTTTTTCTTGTTTATTTTTCATATTAAATTTCATGTCTTTGTTTTTTATTCATTAATTTTTAAACCCACTACTCTGTCATACTCTCCCAATTTCTTCTTCAGTAGTCCCATAGATTCCATTGGAGATGCCAACATAACAATATATTCTGCAAAAGCTTCTTTATTTACTTTTATTCCCACTATTAAGTCTTCTTCTTTTACCTCTTTTATTAAAATTTCTAAGGACCAATGAAACAGTAAAGGAGATAATGAGCAGCCTTAAGAATATTTATTGATTAGGATAGTTCTTGATTTATTTTTATTTTTTCCATTTGTTTTGTATATATTGTTTCTACCTATTTTTGAGGGCTAATTCCACAATCACCATTATCGCTATGTTATTCATGATTTTTTCAGTATCAAACATAATTTTTCAAATTTCTTATACAATAAACTCATAAACCCATCTGGACTGGGGCTTTTGTTTTTGTTTTCTTTATAGTTTCCTTAATTTAATCAAAAGTTATGCTCTGGTCTAATATTTGCTTAGAATTATGTTAATTTCTTTTTCAATTTTTATTTTAAACATTTTTCTTGTTTATGGCTTTTTGATTTCATAGTTCCATATAGATTAGTATAGTATTCTACAAATGTATTCATAACTAGCGGGGCCCGGCCACGCGTTGCTGTGGCTTATTGTGGTGAAATGGGAAAGGAACAGTAGCAGCAAATCAATTGCAGAGGCCAGCAGTACGTGCTCATGCAAACGCATAGCCTGATACTGTGCGATGTCAGTGATGTGTGTGCCCGCATTCCTTGGGGAGGAGGGAATGGAAAGGCACCCCTCCCACACATCTAGGCTGGCTGGTCATGATCCTTTACCTGGAAGTAAGTTTGGGTGTCGCTTCTATGTCACGGTTCCTGTACCGAGCTTACTCCTGAGTAATGCGTGTCTGGTTTTCTTAACTGTAACCGCAGTATTCAGGGAATCTAGGGTGCCTGGCCCCTCCCTCCTGTCCCTTGCATGTCGCCCCTCACTCTCTTCCCTCCCTCACTTCTCCCCTCCCTCCCCTCCCTTGCATGCCACCCCTCCCCCTCCCTCCCTTCCCTTTCCCTCTGCTAGGGTGGGTGGGTCATATCAAGATGCTGGAGCCCCTGCATCCCCTCCCTTGCATGCCACCCCTCACTCTCTCCCCTCTCTCACTTCTCTTCCCTTGCATGCCACCCCTCCCTCTCCCTCCCTTCCCTCTCCCTTGTGTGTATGTGTGTGTATGTGTTTCACTTCCACTCGAGTTAACTGCCTATGTACTGTTTTCACTGCTCATATCTGGCCATCTGAGTGAACATTCTAAGCTGCACGAACATTCTAAGGGTGACAGTTACACACAGGCAGCTGCATGTCCTTCACCATGGAGCACCAGGAAAAAGGCGTTTTACCTGGGCCAGGTGTGAAATTTCCTGTATGTGAACATCTAAAAACACTCTCACCTGGCTGACTGTAGTGGCTGGGAATTTTCAGAGGAATTGGTCCAGCAGTTACTGAGGTATACTATCATCAACAAATACACAGTTAGCTTTATATAGATATCTTTTTGGCTGGTATATCTTTTCCCAAATTCCTTTGGTTCTGAAATATTTATCTTTTGTTTCTCTTGCCTAAGTCTCCATGACAACTACCTACCTGGTTTATTGCCTTGTTCCAAAGTATTTTGTTTTATGAACTTTAATCTATTTACCATTTCTTCAATATACAGCAGTGACATTTGATTTTGCAACTCTTTCAGTTTTCTAAGATTTTATTAGAAGGTTAATCTATTATTTGCTTTTTTTCCCGTAATTTCTTCTTTTATCTTATGCTTATTTTTTCTTTCTCTCTTTTGTTTATTGCCTTCTTCAATGAAGAAGTCCCTCATGTAAGCCTTACATGCATCCCAGACAATGTTAATGTTAATTGCTGGTTCCCAATTCTCTGATGCCTGTTTCCCACCTTTCTATTGTCTCTTTTTTATTCATTTAGTCTCCATAATAGTAATTTCTTTTTCTTTCTCAATGTCCATATCACCAAATTATGTTCAGACAGAATTTTAGGTTCGATTTCAATCATTTTCATTATAAAACTTAGATCCTTAGTACCCATAATCATATCTAACCTAGAATGAGTCTTAAAATGTTTTGAAACTTTTTCAAACTAGACTTGAGAGCATTTCATGGCTACTACAATGATGATGGTGTTGATAATGATGAAAATGATGCTTAAAGTCATTTAAAAATGTCATGAGGGCACAATCCTGATTGGGCCCACAGCATGGTGAGCTGGGATGATTTTGTTTTTTCGCATCATGTCTTACCAAGTGTTGAAACAGCTGCACTTCCCTCACACTGCAGTTATACTAGCCCTTGAAAAGGAGCCAGGGGCCCTCAAGGCATTTTTACGAGACCTTAAAATAGCGGTGGCATTCTCATGGTGGCCAAAAGAATACTAACACATCTAGTTGGGTTCTCAGACAGAGTTAGTGGCTGAGATCCATGAAAGAGGAGATCTTTTTGCTGTTCATATTGGTTTGAGAGGATTTTGAGGGCTCTTTTCATATGATTCAGAAAGTGGCTAAGGTGCAGAACATGAAGAGTTTTTATGATGTGGGGGTTTAATAGGGGTAAACAGGAAAACATTCATCAGAACACTCCTTGCAATCTGTATAAATAAACAAACCAAAAGTGCATTCTCAAACTTCTAGAGTGCATTCTAGATTCTCAAACTTCTAGAGTGCATTCTCAAACTTGTAGTAATATTGGCCCTAGAATTCAAAAATAAAATTACTGTTAAACACCATATTATTTTCCCAGAAGTTCATATTTTATTATAAACAAAATTGGGCTAATTTTACAGTCTAGAGCCATTAAATTCACTTTGAAGAGAAATGACACATGCCACCATTCTCCAACTTATGCTGCTTGCAAAGAGAAAATGGGCCTGCTCTCAATCATAAATTCAGAAAGAGAAGCAAATGAACTACACAATAAGGAGCAGCAGTGGCGTAGGAGGCTAAGAGCTCATGTATCAAATCTGGAGGAACCAGGTTTGATTCCCAGCTCTGCCGCCTGAACTGTGGAGGCTTATCTGGGAATTCAGATTAGCCTGTACACTCCCACACACGCCAGCTGGGTGACCTTGGGCTTGTCACAGCTTCTCAGAGCTCTCTCAGCCCCACCTACCTCACAGGGTGTTTGTTGTGAAGGGGAAAGGGCAAGGAGATTGTAAGCCCCTTTGAGTCTCCTACAGGAGAGAAAGGGGGGATATAAATCCAAACTCTTCTTCTTCTAAGTAATAAAAATCAGATAATAAAACATTCCTGTCAACATGTCAGTGAGCTGGTAACCAGTGAAGGTTGACTAACAAAGAGGTCTTACAATCTGATTTCTTATTCTCAACAAAGACACATGCCAATATGTTTTTCTGCTGGATAAGTGAGATTGTATAGATCTTATTCCAGGGAAGAGTAATATAGGACAGTTATCAGTGTGGACAGCATGAACTTAGCTAGTGTCTATCAGCACTAGAAAGTAACTGTGAATAGATTTGTGCAGATAAATGTATTTGGGAACCAATATGCACACCTTTTTTCTGCCATAATAATGAACAAGGCCAGGTAGCATTAAAAACTAAGTGTAAATGGATTTATACACGTAATTAAAAGGAAAACTCATGTAAACTTAATGAAAATAAACAATACTTGTCAGAGTATTTTTATCTCAGGGAAATAAGATGTCACAGTAAAACATGAAAAAATAGAAATGCTATTTGGATTGCTATCCTTAATTTGTAGAGCAGTCTTTCCTTATTTTTAGGGGTATCATTCAATCACAAGCTCCCCATTTCAGTTTTGTGTCTCCTGTGAGCAAGTAAAACCCATGATTTGTTGTTTTGACACCATTTTCTCTTTTCTTTCACTGAAGTTTCTTCATGCAAGTTAAGTATTTTTCAACTCTTGATTATCATTCAATAGGCATTTAAATATATTAGATATATAATTGAAGTGTATATCGTATATATCAATATCAAAGGACCAAACTCCTGACAAGCATATATAAAAGGAACTGTCTATTTCCAAGGCTGCGTATATTTCATATACATAACTGTTAATTGTAAAGGTTGAATTGCTGACAGCCTCATCTGCACCAATGTGGGTGCTAGGTAATTTAAGTTTTTTGTTATTGTTGATTTCAATCCTTTCAGTTTTCCACTCTTGAAATCATTGGAAAGCCATCCCTACCAAAAGACAAGGTGGCATGCTAGAAGACAGACAAATCTGCTGCAGGGGAAAATGCAGCAGGATTTTCTCCTGGGCATGCTCCACTGAAATGAATTGTATAGTGTTCTTTACACATTTCAAAAGCTTCAATTTGGGTAATAATGTTAGAAAGATGTTTGGAATTGTAATGAAACTTGGCTGAAAGAGAACACTGATAGACTTTTCAATAGCTGCATAACTTGAAATGTTAAGGCTCTTGGGAACTTGGTTGTTTAAGAACAATTCTATGATGAAATGTCTGAGACATTACGTATAAATGAGACAGCTTCTAATTCTGCGACAGTTGACAAACTCAGTTAATAAATGAAATTGGATCTCAATAAACAGAAAGTAAATATGAATAATAGGTATTGATATCATAGTATAATGACAACAACAATTAAAACAGAGGCAACATATGGATCGCAGAATATGGGAATAATATACAATGTTAGCCTGGCATGAATTCTCCCATCATTCAGAGGCAGAAAGGGCTGTCTACATATTTATTATGAATTCCATTTCCAAAGGAAAGAAAATCATTGTGTAGAGGGACATCAGGTAATTGTATGTCAGGTTTATTTTTAAATCTCTTGATATAAGAATAGGTGAAAGGAGATAAAAACTAAACCTGTTTACTTAGGAAAGCAAATGCAATATTCCTTAAAATATAGGTAAAATGAACATTGATCTGAAAGTTGGACAGGAATTTAATTAAAACCTTAGAGGAGGCACGTGTACAAGAACAGCTTTCAGGAAATTAAAACAATGGGCAATAAAACGGTCCGCATGCAAACATCTGTATAAATGGGGATAGAGGAGCTGGTGCCTTCATCCATTCCAATATATCCATTTCCATCCCTTTGTATTTGATTCCCATAGACTTTTCACCATCACTCCCATTCATTTCTATGTGTTTTGTCATCTAATATGGCATTTAAAGAGAAAAAGTCCCAGTAACCTGGTGTGTGAAGCTTTGACTATGAAGGGAAGCTAGACACTGCTGCTGTTAGAGTGGGCATGCCAGATTAGATCCCTTCAGTAACTGTGGAATATTTCCCCAAGCCTTTCATATTTGGAAGATAACTGGGATATGAAGAAGAAGGAAAGGGTTCTGCTCCTTTCCATGTTTCTTTTGCCTGGCATGCAGATAAATAGTTCTTATTCTTATTCTTTCTTATTATTTTATTTTATAAATATTTTATAAAGAATAAATAATTATTACAGAAGAGAATTTGTGTGTGGCACTTACATATGTCAACATCTAAAATTTACATCAACAAATATTTTGTTTAAAAATTTCAAGCCAATAAGATCTAAATGTAACTTCTGTGCAAATTACCCTGTAAATATTGTTCGCCTAGGATACATCATTATGTAATATCATTCCACTAGTAATTATTCAGTCCTTATACAGGGGACTACCTTTACCTTTGGAGAAAATTGGTTTAAACAGCTGTATGTTTCAGATCATACTCAGAAATAAGTTGTAATGCAGTCACTAAAACTAATGTCTTCATGTCACATATATGGGGATGAGAAAATAAATTCCAGAAGGAATTCCGGAAGGAAACAGCAATAATATCTTTTCAGAAAATTCCACAGAAGACAATTTGCTTGCAGGAATTTGTTCCACTTACCATAAACACATATTGTATGCATTTGATAAGAATTCTACTGCCATCATGAGCATTTTTTCTTTATAACATGTAAACACAAAATCATTTTTAATTTTGTATCATAATTTTTGTCAAAGCATATAGTACAATTGCTGTGATGTAATTTTCTCGATATTATGTTCTGATTAAGTGGTTACTGGATATTAGAGATTTTTCTCTTTAATTTTACAGAAGTGATTGCTCTCTGAAATTTAGAAGTATACAAAGGATGGATACACTCACAGATTGCTACAATGTAAGGCTTCCATGTTTCCAAATTAAGTAGATCAATGTAAAAGCAATCAGTAAAACAAAAATATCTACAAGTTAAAAAGAGCATCATACCCTATGGGGAAGTCCCATTCTGCAAACTTAATTCCAGTTGTAGTCCTGAAGACTTTACCTTTTATGTGTGTCTGAACTTCATAAAGAATATCATTACTATCACTGCTTTTAAACTTCAGTTGTAGTATAGAATCATAGAGTCTGAAGGAGCCATATAGGCTATCTAGTCCAACCATTCAATGCAGACATAGGCATAGGGGGGAAATAGCGGCCAGGGCAAAATGATGCCCGGCCCCGCCCACTTACCTTAGTTCAGCCAGCTGCTCTTTGCCAGGCCGGGGGGTGGGGAAGGGGGAAGGGGGAGGGGTGTGGGTGTGCGGGGAAATCTACCCCCCATGTGACTCACCGGGAGCCACTGGAGCGATTGTCCCCAGATTTCCCCATTATAGCTACACCACTGAATACAGAATCAGCCTAATATATCCCTGACAAGAGTTTGTCCAGCCACTGTTTAAAGACTACCAGAAAGGAGGAGCTCACCCTGCCCCCATTAACTGATTCCACTATTGAACAATTCTTATTGTTTCTTCCCTAATGTCCAGCTGGCACCTTCCCACTGGCAATTTAAATTCATTATTGTGAGCTCTATCCTCTGCTGTCAACAGGAACAGCTTCCTGCCTTCCTCTAAGCGGCAGCCCTTGAAACACTTAAAGAGAGCAATCATGTTCCCACTCAATCTCCTCTTCTCCAGACTAAACATACCCAAGTCCCCCAGCTTTTCCTCATATGGCTTAGTCTCCAGGCTGCTGATCATCCTGGACATTCTCCTCTGCACCTACTCCATTCTGTCAGTAGTCAAATTGGTAACAGCTGCCTGCCTATGTTTCTTTTGTGTTCCTGCCGAGTCAGCTAGTATACCTCATTTGCTTGTTAAGTGTCACATGGTATGTAACTGCTGTAAGCATTGGTTCTTGAACTGTATGTATATGGTAAGGTTCAGTGTACTATTGTGTTTGCTGAGGGCAGGTCTCAAGCCGGAGGCTCTGTCAGTTTACTAAAGGATACTCTGTATATATGCAACTACTTTAATACAACTTTTCTTTGGTTGAACTACTTGTTTCCAATCCTTTATCCTGCACTCTATACATGCTCAGAGGTGCTACCGCTGCTAACTCTGTCACATTCTGTCCTCATCTTTTTTGAAGTGAAGTCTCCAGAACTGCACATAGCACTCGAGGTGTGAGACCTTACCCATGAAGTGTACAGTGGGACTGTGACATCTTGTGATTTGGAAATAA
This sequence comes from Sphaerodactylus townsendi, assembly GCF_021028975.2. Lineage (NCBI taxonomy): Eukaryota > Metazoa > Chordata > Lepidosauria > Squamata > Sphaerodactylidae > Sphaerodactylus > Sphaerodactylus townsendi. Next base: position 80,014,953 of record NC_059428.1, read on the forward strand.
TGCTTCTGATTATAAATCCTAAAACTGCATTAGCCTTTTTGCCACTGCATCACACGATCGATCGATCGATCGATCTGGTTTGTATCCCACCCTCCCCTGGAAGGCTCAGGGCAGCGTACAACAATAAAAAATAACATTCAATATATTACAATAAATAGCATCAATAAAGATGGGCAATAAAATCAGCAAATAGCAGACATCACAACATCATACATTACAAGTCATAATATACCATCAATAAAATTGAAAAACAAAAATAGGCATAACACAATAGGATACAATATAATGATATCAACAAGATAACAACAATCATTACAATGTACCTAACAAAATATCAGTAAATATCAATAAATATTGCACAATTATTTAACAAAAAACAATAATCCTAGCCCATTAACAGTTCAAAATACAGGTAGAAATAGCAACTTCAAAAATGAGAACTACAAATACAACCTAGTTCTATCTAACAGTCTATAGGGTGGTAGGTCAATGGCTAAGCCCAGCACTAACTTAAAGATAAGAACAGCCACTAACTAAGCTTAATTCATAAACATACTACTCTAACACTAACTCTATAAACGACTAAAAATATAGCAGCATTACAACCTAACAAACAATTAAACTAGCTAATGCAATCAAAGTCTCTAACAGCTGTAAGCACCAAACCCAACCCTCCCCCACAGTCAACATACCCAGTAATAGTAATGCTGAACTCTGTTCAATATGGGGTCTGGTAGTCTGCCACTGTGTTTTTGCCATGACTGTCGAGCAAGAGAGTTCTGTGCATGATAGTTCCAGCACAATCATTCCGAGCAAAATAGTTCCAAGCATCATCATGCTTTGCATTCTGTGGGAGCCCCTGCCACTAGCCCCGATTACAGATTCCCCCCATCACTCTCACTCCTGGTGGATTGTTGTCATTGCCGCCCCCATGGGCCCAAACGCTGTTGCCTGGAAATCTCGCCCCGTCGGTTGCTGCCTGTGTGCCTCAGTCCAATGCATGATACATTTCTCACTATTAGCTGGTGGTGTCCTCCTGTGTAGTTCTGAAGTCTCTGTCGTGTGACTACATGGGCTACAACTTCACACAGGGTTTTTGTCAAGCACCTTCACAGTGTGCTGCCCCAGATCACTAATCGTGCAGACACCTTTGACACACCCCACTGACTGATCATATTTTGTTTACTGTTCACCTGTGTCCCAAGATCTTGTTCACATGCACAGAAGTGTATCCACCATCCCTGTGTGTTTCAATTTTTGTTACCCAGATGTAGAACTCTTCATTTATCTTTGTTGAATTGCATCTTGTTCACATTTGCTCCCTTTTTCAGTGTGTTCAAATCTTGATGAATTCTATCTCTACCTTCTGGTGTGTTGCTGCTCCACCCAGCTTGGTGTCATCTGAAAATTTAATGAACAGTCTCCCTACTCCCTGTCTATTGTTGTGTACTGATTTGCTCAGCAGCCAGAACACGGTGTTAAATCAATCCAGCATGTAAACTGCAGACAAGGGGGGGGGGGGGCTGTGCTTTTAAAAATTCTGGCTGTTGTTTATTTCTGTATTTCTTCATTTTGGCAATAACTGCTAATCTGTTAGGACTGGGAGGTTTTCATGTATACGTAATTTACAAAATACAATGGGAGTTATAGTTTCCCCTGTTATAAGCAGGACCCCTGAAACCACAGCAATTACTTATTTCCCCAAGACAGGGAGAGTCAGAAAAAACAGGAGTTAGACCTTAGCAGGAAAACCAGCCCATTTGGCCTACATTCCAAAGGAGCCGATCAATGGGCATCATAAAAAAACCTGATGGGGAGAGAGCCATGGGATTTGTGCCCAAAGACATCATTGGTAGAATTTAGGGTATTTCCCATGAGGAGCAGGATTCCTAAATCTGTCTTGAGAGATGAATTTTTCACCTAAGCAGACAAATATTTTTGAAGGTGAAATCTTCCTTTTTGGCCAGTGGGACCCTTCCTCCTCTGTCAAGGAAGAAGCTCCATCTAAAGTAACTGTCTTGTTAGGTAACTTAGCAAATCAAATGATGCATTTTATTTCCTTGGATCTGTATTTCCTTACTACAATAGCAATTTTCCATTTATGTGTTTTTGTTTAATCTTTAGTAATAAAGCTCCCTTCCAATTTAAGAAAGCAGATTCAATCCTACTTACTCACTGAAGGTCACTTTTAAATGCTATGGACACACATACATGTGAAGAGTGAAAGTAATTGGAAGGTCTCCCCTTGTATTTGCTTATTGGTGCTTGCAATTTACTGAAAAGGTAAGTGATAAGGAATAGCAACAAAAACTTGGGCACCAGACACATCACCCACTTACAGCGTGATAATTGGTGGTTAACCACTCTGACCACAGTCTGGTTATCACACCGGACCAATACTTGCTTATTCCTGAAGATATTCTGCCTTATAATCACCTCCACAAAATTGTGAAAAAGATTCCTCAATATGTTGGGTTCAGCCCAATGGGATGGCCAACACTGTGAACAGCAGCAAACCCATGAGGTAAATATCAAAACCCAAAGTGCCTGCAGTATTGATGTGAACCTGCCAAAAATACCCCAGTGTTAGCAGTAACTGCCATATGCATATCTTCTTAAAGCTTGATAAGAAGTGGAGCTAGACTTGTAGCTCTGCCTTCATGTTCTGAGAAATTCTAATATGATGGCACAGAGATAAAGCCCCAGAGATGCCTTGTGCAAGGTGAGAGAAATCATTCCACTGAGGAGGAACTGCCACCACTACTACTATCATTTTATAGGAACTGCTGCCAATCTCCCCACAAAGCTGTGAGAAGGGCAGAGAGCTGGAACAACAGAGGGCAAGGCCCCTGAAGCCACTGGACTAAATAGGGATAGGGTAGACAAGTTGGAAGCTTCCAGGTTTCAGGTCTGCCTGGAGGTTCACCCTTCCTGCTCCACCCCAAAGGAGCTGATTGGCCAGCTTGGGTCTCCCAGTCTCCTTGCTACCAGCTCAGAGTCAATGAAAACCTTCCCCTGACCCACTCTCAGCCTGGTGGCTGTAGCTTGCTATAATTGTTTTTGAGGTTATGGGTGATATTATGTTCAGCATACTGCTCACAATTATTATATGGCATACCAATATGGACAGGTTTCTTCAATTATTCTATGGAAGGTGTTCAATTCTGTGGTCTTTACAAAATTCTTGGTCTACCTCACTGCTTACCATACTAAGTTCTTTGCCTAGAAACTGGCCAGCAGGCCAGCACTTGCTTGAGACTAAATCATGGTTCATTACCCTTACATTCTGGCTAGTCTTCTCTTCAACTTAGATTCTACCAGTCACTTAACAACAGCAGTCACTTAGTAACTGCTCCCTGAATCCCAGTTCTCAGATTGATTAATTTGTGATAAGCAAAAAGTATCATCTATGGATCTATCCCTTGACTCGTTGGCTATGCTTCCATCCAAGGAAGTTTTCAAACCATAAAACACACACTTTTGATACTGAATACCAAAACCTTAGCAGTGTGGCAAATAAGTTCTGTTCCCCTCTTAATTTTGGGATCCCTTTAAATGCAAGCCAAATGGTCTCTTACTTCTATCTTCTTGATGTTCTCAGTCAACGCAGAGCTTTCTCTCTCCAGGTGCAATGTGATGCCATCTGCAATTTTATCAAGGAAGTTCCAAAACAATCCCACATTTAGATAGGACCTACAATTGTTAGAAGAATTGTATAGAATCCATATCCCATGTTCTCTTTCATTGCCCCTTCTCCCCAGTTATTCAGGCTAATCTATTAATGCCTCTTTTTAAAAATCTATTAATGCCTTTCTTTTATTTAGTAAATAAAGGTCGATTCCGCACAGCATAATAATACCAGTTTTCAGTATTTAAAAATCCAGGTCTGTTTTATTCCAATTTTTCCCTTTGCATGAGTGCCTTTTTCTGTGAAAGAATCGAGTTAAAACCAGGAGGTAATACTCCAATTTCTTTCCCATGAGCCCGGCTTTTTTTGTTTTTACAACGCAGATGCAACCATGCATGCTCGAACATCCCAGGTGTGCTGCATTCTGATTGGCTCTTCCCCCACAAAAACAATGCTTCTGATTGGCAGATCTACAACAACTTCAGGAAAACCAAGCTTTTATCTAGCTTTGGAAACGAGTCGGTGCAGTAAGCAATACAGCAAGAATGTTGTGCTATACCATGTAAAAACTTTTGACCAATACTGGGCAGAACATTATGACCCAGACCCATCCACATTTAAAGGTGTGCAAGAAACCACAGCATGAAACACTCATCCCTTCCCCCATGATATACCAAATAACATTTGACTGGTCATTGGGGCTATAATGGGGTGAGAGCATCCTGCCAGGCAGGCTGTTCCCCACTCCTGCCCCCCAGGTCCCTGTTGGGAATGTGAGCTGCAGCATTAAGCTGGCTGGGCTGCAACTCAGCTAGCAAGCTGTGCTTCGTGAGAGCAAGTGAGAATGGAGTGAGCACTCGTACTTTCCTGCATGGGTTTGCTTGCCTGGCTCCTGGAAGAGTTGTCAAAGGGCAAAAAACTTCCTTGGGGAATGTTTTGGAAAAGGCAGGCTGCAACGCAGCAGAAATGAAACTGTCATGACGTAAGACGTGGAGATCAGGTGGCAGGGTAAAAAAAAAAGGTTTTGCTCCCATGGTGTTCCCATGGAAGCAGATTCAATGCAGGATTTTGGGAAAAGATAGCAGTTTAATTTGTTTTTTAAAAACCCGGGATGAGGGAAATATTGCGGGACAAACCCACTTTAGGACCAGGAACAATGTGAACCTCTTGGCCAACCCGGGATATTTCCCTTTCTCAACCCAGGATATTTGAACCATGCGGAATCAGCCAAGAAGGAGTTTTTGAATTCCCAAAAAATATCCTTCCTTTTAAACAACTACAAGTCAGAAATAACTGAAATGGTTGCAAAATTCCTATATCAAATACAACAAATACAAATACAATACCTTTAATGGCATATAAATTCCTATATCACACCATACATTTGTATTCACATAGGATTTCGGTGTGATCCATTATGTATATCTGGCTTTATATAGTGTTATTATTTTACTTTTATGCTGATGGTTTATGTTTGCTTGTTTTATATGATGTGATTTTTTTTCTAGATGTTCTGTTTTATTCATTTGTTATGCCAATAAAGGAAAGATGAAATATCCAGCAGAGTTATAACAAGGCAGGTAGTGTTCCTGGCAGATAATCTTAATCTGAACACAATTATGAAAGTAGTCTTTGTAAAAACCAATGACAATTGTCACAACCGGGCAACATCTCAAAATAAAATTTCCCTCTGAAATGCTGAGAGGATGTTTTCTGTATGCCTGAATACAGCTCAGTTAAATGATAGAAGGATTATTTGAGTCAAATATGACAGAACAAAGCCACAAGGTCATTGCAGAGTTAGATTATATATATGGATGTGCTGGGACAGAAGGACAAAAAGTGAAAAAGATGGCTTTGTTTCTCTAATTACTGTGGTTTAGAGGGCCAACATTGCAAGCAGATGCATCACCATTTAGTAATTAGGAAAGGATGGAAGCATTTTGGTCTCTGAGTTATCTTTAGTCTCAATAGTGCCTAAAAACATAAGTTATGACAGAAACAGAAAAAGACCATCTGGTCTTATTTCACTGCTCTTTTTCTATGTTGGCTATGTCCAAGTCCCTCTTCCCTGTGCTTTTTACAAAAATAAACAAATGAATCTCATGGATTGCTTTATATTTTGATTATTTTATATTCAGATTACTATATTACATTTCCTGGACTGCTCCAGTTGTATTTATTGATTTGTAATATCTTTTTTAATATATATGTATATATATATATATATTATTGAGTTTAATGTATTTTTTTAAAAAAAACGTGAGGTTTCCAATAGGAACGTTTAGTAATGCCATTTTATGCAAGTTTGTCCAAGAGCAGCCCACATTTTTAGGTCACTAAAATGCTGATTGAGCTGTATTGTTCTATGATGGGAAGAAGTACAGCAACTGAGAACAGTTGCAAACAAGTTCCAAGCATTCAAACTGATCATTGATAAGTTGGCTGTCTGATTCCAACTGATGATCAGGATACGATCTGACTTTTACACCAAAACCAGAACTGACTTATTTTACTGAATAACATCAAGGTGTTTATAATAGCAAGAAAAACATACAGCATGGAAAATTAATTCAATAGCTTCTTTGGTGGCAGCAGCAACTTGCTGTTAACATAATGAAGAAGTCTACATGGGGGTGATTTCATTTTAACAGCCGTTGGCTGGTTTTCTGTTAAAGTGAGGTTTCAAGTTGCATGGAACACTTCTATTTGTCAGATCAGAAATGCATTTATACAATGCAGTTTGTTGTGAGATCTTGGATTACAACAGATTCCTCTGCTGTCTACTGGCCTTGTCTTTCTACTATTAAAGAAACACTTTGAACAAACAAAGCTGCCTTCTAGTGACGTATCAATATCAGCACTGTCTACTCTCTGGGCTCTCCAGGCTCTCAGGGTCAGGTCTTTCACATTACCTGTTGTTTTGATACTATTACTGTTTGATACTATTACTATTACCTGTTGTTTGATACTATTAATTGGAGATGCAGATGATCACACCAGGGACTTCCTACATACAAAGCAGACACTTTAGCACTAAACCACCACCCACTTTTTGCTGTAACTCTGAATTATCAGCTCTGTGCATTATCAGCTCTGTGCATTTTAGTAACTTTCATTTATATTTCTCCTGTGCAAAAAAAACCCCAGTCTCCAAAGTAGGCTTTGTGCCATGTCCTCTTGGCTCCTACTATAATTCTGCTTAGAAATCATATCTTTTATAGTGTTTCAGTAGGTTATCTTCATGTTATTATCATCATTATCCTGATTATGGTCATTATTTGTGGATCTGTCATTTGGCAACCATTCTCTCCAGGTGTCTAATTGCCTTTTCCAGCAGTGGGATGATTTGTCAAACACAGACTGATTTTCTTGGTCATAATATGGCATGGTCACTCCTGAAAAACATTAATGGGGTGGAGAAAGAAGGTCATCAACTAAGACATCTATGGGTTATGACTATCTCTTTTTCTTCCAATAAAAAATTAAGGTTAAGAGTTTTTCTACATTATTCTTCCACAAGCCATCCAAAGTTTTCCACTGAAAATGTGAGGCCATCTGGCCCCCATGCATACATAGCCTGAACCTCATGCCAGAACTGATGATATTTGGCAACTGAATACTATAATGACATCTCAGTAGCTATCGTCTACCAGTGTGCTTAGCAATGGATTAGAATTTTCAGTGTATGATAGTTTCTTTTTGGATATACCCACCCATAATCAGAGATAAGCAAAATTCCTCATTAGATACTATAAAGATCCAAATACAGCAAATTGAAATACGTTAAGACAATGTGACTCTTGATCACAACAACGAATTATTCAATGTTAGAATCTAAGTTCAAAGGTGATGATAAAATATTAACGAGCCAAGTGATAACTACAAAACAGGAAGGAATAAAGGTTCTGCAAGGTATTCATCACAAATATTGTCAAGGCAGAAGACCTAGTAATATTCTTTTGCCTTTCTTATGAGCTTAGAGGGTTAAAAAAGGGAGGTGCTGTTAATTGGGAATAAGTGTACTATCTCTTCAAGGTCATAACGGCCCTTTCTGCACAGCACAAACAGGATCCTGAAAATGGGGAAAGGGGCATCTTGGGGAGGAAGTCTGCACAGCTTTCCCCCCAAGATATCCTCAGGACGTTTTATTTTTGTTCAACTTATTTCAAAGTTGCTAAAATGTGGACACTTTTCCCAAAAGTAATCTTAACAAAGTCTCCTGCTTGGCTGTGCAAACGTAAACAGGCAGAAGACATCTTATTTTTCACACACACACACCATTAGAACACTTACTTTCATTTTCACAGCACCTTTGCCCAGTATTTTCTGCCACTGGAGAATCCATGCTGCCACCATTTACGGCATGTCTGTTTCCCAAGGAGGTTTTTTTTTTTTTGCTTGCAGCTCATCCAATTGCTATTTACTTTTAAAATGTTCATGAATAAATTTTGTTTTACCTGACAATCCCACTCACATTTCTTATTATTATTATTATTATTATTATTCCTCTTCCTCCATTTAGAGGGAGGTGTCTTCGTAGCTACACAGACACCCTTTGAGGATTGTGTCTGGTTTACTGCCATTAAGGACTGGTTTTGGAGGACTGGTTTACTGCCCATTAAGAAGCACTGAGTAGCCTGGGCAGTAGACCAGTCCTCCAAGTAGCCACAATTCTCAAATGATGTCTGCATAGTTACAATGTTCCTTCTAAACAGAGAGAGAGAGAGAGAGAGAGAGAGAGAGAGAGAGAGAGAGAACATCATGTGTGCAGGATCACTACGGAAAACAAACTTTATTCATGATTATTTTACAAGAAAATAGCAATCAAATGAGCTGCAAGCAGAGGAAACCTCCATAGGAAACAGACATTCAGCAAATGGGATTCTCAAGTGGCAGAAAATAGCAGGTGCAAAAATGAAAATAAGCTCTCTAACGGGGGAGATGGAAGGTGGGAAAAATAAAACATTTGATATGCAAAAAGAAAAGGCCAAAAGGGTTCTTTTTAAAAATATCCTAAGAACATCTTATTTGTGCTGTGCATAACTGGCCACTGCTTGTTAGAAGGTATGAAATCATATTCATTCATTTCAGCTGGCTGGGACTGGTTAGTTTAGAAAGTAATTGAAAAGGTTTCGTTTTAGAGGGGAGGGGTAGGTCTGCTTATCATCCAGAATATTCTGATTGAAGTGTGCCCTGATGGATTAATCAATAATCACCTGTCATGGCCAGCCTATACCATAAATTAGTTTAATCAGTGTTAGCACTTATTTCTACTTTTTTGTTCTATTCTATTGCCCTCCACTCTGCCTAAAATTCTATTGGAACTTTGCACATGCACTGAAAATATCTAGGACCTTTTGACTGCAAGTACTTCTTTCAGGTATGCAGACCTTAGCCTTTTGTTGTTGTTTTTGTGTAACTGAATTGCACCTTGATTTTGTGTTCAATGTTATGTTTTTAAGTTTATGTTTTACTTTCTTTTTAAATAAAATAAAAATATTTTTTAGTATTTGGATTTTTGGTTCAGAGCCCACGGTTTGGTGTTACTACCATTCCAAAGGCTAGGTTAGGAGTTTGACAAACATACAGCTCAAAAATATTATTGTATATTCACTGATAAGTAAAACTGATCTATTCTAAAATAAGCATTGAATGATGTGGATATTCAATGCATGTTTCAGGTGAATAGAATAGAATAGAATAGAATAGAATAGAATAGAATAGAAATGTTGTTTATACTCTCCCCTCCCCTGGTAGATCGGCCTGAGGGCAACATGAATGAAATAGGCATTCATTTAAAGACAGTTCAGTACCAAAATTACTTCTGGTTTATTAAATACTGTTTGAAAATTATAACAGTTGATGGCCAATGTGAATTGTTAAAGATTTCAGTTCCTTTTAAAGAATGTAATTGTGCAGGATAGTGTTAGAAATGATTTCCACTAATGCATATGAGTGAAAACTTTTTGTTGAAGCTGTACAAAGGCAATATCATATGACTCCTGTCATTTCAATAAGATGTTCACAATGGAAGTACCCTGTGGTTTAAGTTCCCTATCAGTAGTAGTGATTGCACGTATCAAAGGGTACAGCTCTCATTTCAACATGGTCTTTGTAGCTCAAACAAAGCTTTCCACACTCTTGTCTTTCAGCCCCATATTTAATTGTCCCATTAACCCACTGAAGCCAATGTAACACCTTTGAAGCAGGCACTATGCCACCCCAACAGATGGGCAGGGGCATAGATATGAAGTATGCCAGAGAACAGTATGTTCAGAAGGGATATATTGAAATGACTGTCTGTGCAAACTCTCAATGTTTTATAATAAGAAAATGTGTCATTTGTACTATGGTGTAGATGTAGATTAACTTTGAGGAATAGATTATAAGGTCCTATTAGGTGAGCTTTCTGAAATCACAATTACAGAAGATGGCATCCTGCCTCTGCTGTCCTGATCTTTTGCTTGAGGTACTGCTGAAACTCATCCAATATATTCCTTTAGCATTCCTGCCAAAAGCCACTGCATTACCTTCCATAAGCTCCAACATTTTTAAAGACTGCTAAAATGAAAATCACCTGCATTTATACTACTGTGTATTCATTTAAATCTGTTACACAAAGTGAATGGGGTTGAGATATCACTTCAACTGATTATCACTAAGTAGTTCACAAATTAACACAGAGCTGCAAATGAGGAAATAATGTGTCTCTTTGAAGAAAACATATGTTTTTTGTTCTAAACTACTTGTGAAAACTTGGTGGAGCAGTTAATGTACATTGAATGCCATCTGCTGACTAATGTCAAGTGTTTACAAGGGCAAATAATCGTGATAGCTATGTTGGCAATTGGTTGTACAACCCTAATTCAACTTTTATTCAGACAACTCATTGGATCTAACCCAACATCACCTAAACCCTTTACTGTAAATTTGGAGGTGAAGTTAGACATTCAGGATAATTAGAAGTAAATAAAAAGGCAAAGGCAACTGCTGTGAGGCTCAGTTAAATGTTGAGCAGTAGACGTTAATGTGGATTGAACCAATATGAAGGAACCAAGGAATGGTGCCTCTGGCTGCCATTATTTTGAGTCTTTCATACAAATTCCATAAGAAACCAGCTTTTGAGGTTTCAAAACATAAGATTATTTCATTGACCTTGAAACATGGTCAAAACTTTTCCTGCAATACAACATTTCAAGCCTTTTTCAGTATCTCCCATTCTGTAACCCTAGCCCCAGAGCAGTGGCATAGCTAGGCAAACTGGAGCCCTGGGCAAAACCTGAGTTTGATGCCCCCCCCAGGTGCATGGCCGGTGCAACACGCACCCCCTTGGCCCCCTTGTAGCTACGCCCAGTGGCGTATCTAGGCAAACTGGAGTTTGGCGCCCTCCCTATGGGCAGCCGCCCTCCCCCACCGTGACCAAGCAATGATTTTTTACACCAGGTCATTTCAAAGTCACCATCACATTACAGAACATGCCCCAACTCACAAATCTGAACACAGCAATAGGCCATGCCACACAGCAGAAATAATTTTTGAAAACATTTTCAAAATGCTTTCAAAATGTTTTATTACTGCTATGAAAACATCTTATGGTGTTGTATCCCCCCAATTGGGGGAAACAGCATCACTTTTAATGTTATTTAAACTGGGAACCTCAGATTCTCCTTTTAAGGTGGATTTAAAAGGAGAATCTGGGCACCCTAGTTTAAACAAGTGATGCTGGAATCTACCCCCAAACAGCATCATTTTCAATGGTGTTTAAACTAGGCAGCCCAGATTCTCCTTTTAAATCCACCTTAAAGGGAGAATCTGGGGTTCCCAGTTAAAACAACATTGAAAGTGATGGTATTTTGGGGTTGATTCTCTCCCACCCTGAAACTACATCACTTTCAATGTTTAAACTGGGGACCTCAGATTCTCCCTTTAAATCCATGCCAAAGGGGGGGATTTAAAAGGAAAATCTGGGGAATTTGGGGGGTGCCTGCTGTCAGGGGTGCAATTGTTAAGCTAGCAGCACCAAATTTTCAGGCTATCTTTAGGAGACTCTCCTAATGATACCACCCAGGTTTGGTGAAGTTTGGTTCAGGGGGTCCAAAGTTACGGACCCTCAACGTTTTAGCCCCATCTCCTATTAGCTCCCATTGGAAACAATGGGGAATGGGGCACCCCTTTGGGAGTCCACAACTTTGGACTCCCTGAACCAAATGTGGGTGATAACATCAGGAGAGTCTCCCAAAATTTTGGTGCTGCTAGCCTAAAAATCTGCACCTCCTGCAGGCCAAAAACAGAAAACCCATTAAAATACCCCAAAAAAACCCACAAATGAACCCTGCATTTTTGGCACCCACCACAAGGGGGCGCCCTGGGCAACTGCCCACTTTTCCCAATGGGCATTACGCCCTTGCCCCAGAGGGAAGGTAGCATAGAATAGCCTGATCTTGTCATCTCCTAAAAGCTAAGCAGGGTTGATACTTAGAAAGGAGATCACCAAGAAAGTCTCTGCAAAAGAAGGAAATGGTAAAAATATTCTGTTTCTCACTAGCCTTGAAAGCCCCTTGCTGGGAGCACATAAATTTTTGTGACTTGGTAGGTACATAAGCTAGCCCCACTCTATTATTTTGCTTATTAGAGTTCCTTGTTGTTTCAGTCTTCAGACTTGGTGAAAAAGGTAATCTATAAATAAGGTTAATAATTATGAGAAGAAGAAGAATCAGGCAGAGTACTTCTAGCCCAGCACACTTCCATCAGCAGGAGACAATTTGGGATTCTTCATACATTATGAACAAGTGGGCATGGTATGTCATCTTGTTATTGCAACCTGAGAGATGCAAGCACATCTACTTGTTTATCTTGTGTATATCATGTGTGTGTGATGTGAATGCACTTTATATATGAGATGTAGGCTTATTATAGTACTCTAAGGAATATATGTGTCATGAATATGCCAAGAAAAAAAGTTTGTTTTCATATGCCAGAGGAACGCAAAAGAGACACGAGGTATGTATTTTATTTGTCTATGTACAAAATGTGGATCTCACCTTTCTGCCCTCACAAGGACCAGTAAGATATTTAACAACTCAAAAGATACATGATAAAATCATATTTAAGACATTTATAATCAACCCCCAGAACAAAACAACAGGCTCCATACATGTCAACAGTGTAGCTGAACCTGATTAACTCCCCAGGCTCTTTAGATTGAGGAAAGCTGCATTGCTGGATCAACTGGTCACTGGGTGCAAGCCTATATTCCAGCTCCTTGTCTTCAGTTCCAACTCCCAGCTGCCAACTCCTGTCAGTGCTACCAAGTCTTGCATTCTAGGCCTGAGGCCCCTACTCTAGAAGAGGCCTGACAGAGCCTGCCTGCAGAATTCAGGACAGCAAGCAGCAGCTGAGACTATACCTGCTTATACCCCCATTACACAAAAACAAACTCTTGTCTAAAGCAGAGTTTATTTGACAGATAACAAGCAATTGAGGAAATGAAGCACAGAAAGCCCAGATTTTATCCAAGCCAGAGAGACATACACAGAGACAAGATATCAGCTCAAGATAAGTTTTGCCATGGATGATCAAAGCCTGCCTGGATGGGACAGCATCTCAAGGGGAGAAAAGGACTTTTATGTCCTACCAAAAGAACTCAGGAGATCTCATGACTTTTAAATGCCCCTCCAAGGAAGGGCCAATCCTGGACTCAGCTGATCTTTCCTCCCCAACCCATTCCTGTGGAGTAACAGGCCCCTAGGCCAATGGATCCTTGCCTTAGGCTGGTGAGCTCACTGGCCCTTTCAACTGGATTTCTTTAAAGAGCTGGCTGCTCCAACAGACATCCACTGAAAAGGTAAAAACTCCCTGCCCCTTTGTCTGAATATACCTTGGTCTCAGTGCTAGAGTTGTCTCTAGTAGAGACTGGCTTGGCTTGGCTTCTGCCATTGAGCACACTGCTTGGAGCTGCCTGGACTCCTTCCAGTTGACTTATTCTGGTGTAGACTCTGCCAAAGCCATGCCCTGCTAAACATGACAGACAACTTTCACAGTCTGAGGACTTGCTGGCACAGCATGCCTTCAGTGGGGCTTGAAGTAAATGTGAGGGTGGAGGCACTAACCCTGAATAAACTATCACTCAATGTATGCATATAAGTTTATTCTATTAGTTCAAAAATGCTTCTTTTCAAAGGTTGCCGTAGCTGTGGATAGCTGTGGAAGAACAAACTTAAGAAGAATCCAAATAAACCACAAGTTATGCTGGCTGCTGCTGCTCTAAATTCAGTCATTCTCTTTATCATCAGTGGTGAGTGTCTTTTACTGAAAGACTTTTTTAGAGCTTGGAAAATTTTCTGATCATGGTCTGTTGGAGAAAAAATGTTCATGACAGTGAAGCATACTTTTTCCAGCTACATTTGGTTACATACATACATAATTTATTTACGGTCATTGACCAGCAAGATCCAAAAGAATTAAAATCATAAAATTTACAGATATTACAAATATACAGATTAAAACAGTTAACAAAATACAGATAATAGACCTCAGGAACTCAGAACATCAGCTCAAGATAATGAGTGGAAGGTCAGTCTAATAATAATTAGTAATAAGGATTAGCTGGCAGAGCCAGTAGTGCTCTGTCGGGCCTTCCTGATTTTACTTGATATCCAGGCAAACTTGGCAACAGAATACGTTAGATTTTTATTGGTATCTGATAACAGTATTTTAACCTTTTCTTTCTTAGCCAAAGGAATGTTTGTCTGGTCAAAGGACAGAAGCATCCAACGTATCTCATCATAGTATGAGCATGCAAATAATATGTGTTCCGAGTTTTCAACACCTCCTATTTGACAACTGCAAATTCTGCCCTCAGTTGGTACTTTGTTATAAATCCCGTTGGTATAATTAGACGAAAGGGCGTTGTAACGGAGTAGGCTGTAGGCTCTTCGATAGTTAACGTTAAACAAAGAAGTAAGATAAGGCATTATTGAAAGTTTATTCAGCATTATTTTGCTGAAGATTGGGTGTTTGAGTTTATTCAGGTCGTGTTGCCTCTCGACATCTATGATTCTAAGTTTAACAAGATCCCTAGCTCTATCATAATTCATGCTGGTAATTAGTTGTTGGGAGAGTCCATAATATGATAGTTTCCGTAAAACTGCTCTGTAAGCCAATGGGAACAAATATGTCAGACAAGACAAGTCTTGCACAAGACCCCTCTGGCAATCGCATAGCCTGAGCCAATATATTATAGAGAGTGTCCATAGTTTTGCTTTGTACTGAAATTAGGCCAGTCTCTATACGCATGCAGCGTTCGAAATGTTGTTTGGGAGCTGTAGGATGGACCTCAAGAATTTTGACTGAGGACGCTCAAGATTGCAGAGGGAGCCGGTTATGGTGAGTGGTGTACCATATGATAATTGCGCCAATGATTTGGCCTTAAATAATTTGATGGCAGCAGGAATGTGATGCCCACCTTTGTTCTAGAAATAATTTCTAATAGCTCCAAAGCTTATAGACGCATTTGCAACAGCATATTTGATATGAGCCGTTCTAAGTCCTGATGACTGAAATACTATGCCCAGATATTTGTAGAGTGGAACCTGCTCCAATTTTTTTCCATTTAATTTCCATATATGGCATTTAGGTCTAGTAGCCCAAACCATCACTTTGGTTTTTTCATAGTTAATTTCTAACTGGTTTTTTTGAGAATAGTCAGCAAGGGTCCTTAGGGCTCTCCTTAGGCCAATGGGGGTTCTAGAGATAAGAGCCAGATCATCCGTATATAAAAGTAAAGAGATACTTTTGTCAGCAATTTTGGGGGGATGGAGATCTGGGTTATTGAATAAGGCTACAATATCATTGATGTAAAAATTGAATAAGGAGGGGGGCAAAATACAACCCTGTTTGACCCCTCTGCTACTTTTGATTTCATTTGTTAGATAGCCTTGTGGGTTATATTTTACTTTAATGCTGGTATTCTGATAAAGTGCCCTGATTAGCATTAGTAACCGTTTATCTATATCGGTACTAAGCAATTTGTTCCAAAGTAAATCTCTTGAGATAGAATCAAAGGCGGATTTAAAGTCCACAAAGGCAATATAAAGAGAGGTCTGGGGCTTTGATGCGTATTTAGCTATGAGATGGTCCATGATTACACAGTGATTCTGTGTTGAATATCCCTCTCTGAAGCCCCCTGTTCTTCTGCTAAATGGTTCCCTTGTTCCAGCCAGTCTCTCAGTTTCCAGCATAGATGTTTAGCATATAGCTTGCTGATAGTACTAGGTAGGCTGATGGGCCTATAACTCTCGAGGTATTCCTATCACCCTTTTTATAGATAGGGACAATTACAGCTATTTCCCAGCCCTTAGGGGTTTTCCCTGATCTATCTATTGAGGTGAACAGTTTTGCCAGGACTGGTACCCACCAATCAGTGTTTCTTTTAATCAGGTCAGGAGGAACAAGGTCAAAACCAGGGGCTTTCCCATAGTGTAACGTGTCAATTAGCTTGCGCACTTCACAGGTGGTGACCTCTGGCCAGTTAGAGAGGAGAGTTGTTGTTTCTACACCATCAGGGCCAGCCAGTTCTAGAGCTGAGTACAGAGCTTTATAGTGAGTTTCCCAAATATCTGGAGGGATTGTAGCAACCGAAGATGGTTTCCGTGAGCAGTTAGATGTCAATTTCCAGAACAGCGCAGTGTTCTTAGAGCTCCATGGCTAAATTAAGCTGTTCCCAAGCATCTAATATAGCTTGTTTCTTTTTGATTTGTATTGTGGATTTATATTTGTTCTTGGCCTTCCTCATTTCTATGAGGAGCTTGTCAGAGGGGTTAACCTTATAGGCTCTCACCATGGACCTTAACTCATTTTTTAGGTTCCTACAATCTGTGTCAAACCAAGAATTACTTGCTCTAATGCTGTTCTTCTTCTGATTATTACTATGGGTAGTCAACACCTGTTTTATGTCCTCCATTATTTCCCCAAAAGCCTGTAGCAGGGTAGTACTGTCTATGCTATCAAAGAAAGACTGTAGTTTGATAACAGAAGTACTTGAGTCAAATAGCTCATTAATTTTCTTTTCAAGACTAGAGGACCAACGAATTTGTGGTAAGTTGCCCTCCCTGGCAGCAAATCCCTCATAATGGTTTTCTGTCTGAAATAGTTCGAAGGGGAAACAGCAGGTCAATGTTAGAGGGAAATGGTCACTATCGTAAAACGAGGAGACTTCGAATCTGTCAACCAGCTGCACCATTTCTTTGTTGACAATTAAATAGTCTATAGTGCTCATTCTCCCCCCTGACCAATAGGTGTATTCGGCTGGATAATCTGAATCAACCCTCCCATTAATTATTCTTAAATCTAAGTTATTTGTCATTTGAGCAAGCTTATAGCCAGTGTAATTACATTTCTCATCTTTGAAACGTCTGCTATAGGGGAAAAGGGGGACATCAGCATCAGGAACACAAGATTTATGTTTGGTATAAAGCAACTGGTCATCCAATCCCATTCTTGCGTTAAAGTCCCCTCCCATAATGACCATTGTGTTTGGGTGAGCAATCAGCAACCCCGCAACATAGTTTTCAAGGCCCATCCAATCCAGGTCAGACTGGGACATATTTTTGGCTGGGGGGATATACACGTTAATAATCAAGAGCTTGAACCTATTATTTTGAAGCACAGCAGCCATTGCCATATTTTCATAGAAAGATATCAATGAGGAATTGCCTCTCAGTTTGGTAGAAATTAGTATGCACAAGCCTCCTTTAGCTCTACCATGATTGGAGGCTTGGGCTGGGAGGAAAAATAACCTGTATCCATCTAGTGGGGACATATCAGTCCTCCATGTTTCTTGTGCTAAAATGATGTCATAATCTAGCAAGTAACTAAGTGTTTCATTGCTACACAATCTGTTGGTCCATCCCATTACATTTGGTTAGGAAGCTATCTTTTTATAAGCACACGCCTGACCAGGCCTGACTTGTACCTTTTTAACCAGTATTCTTCTGTGCAGTCCATCACATCTGCTATGTTTCCTGTCCAGAAGACCAAGGAGCAGAGAGCAATGCACAACCAACACATATGACTGAGAAAAGAAAAATACAATATCAAGTGCGGCTGAATTCCTATTTTATAAGATGAAATCTACCCTGAAGCATTGGTGATGAATGCGCCTCATGAGAACAATATCATTGAACTTATCAGAGTGTGATGCATGTTCCCAGGGACTTCTGAATGGTAGTCTTGGGTCTTAACAAAAAATACATTAAGCAGCAGGGTGTGAAATCCAGTTCCCTAGAAAATGGTTTTAAGGTGGGGCAAAATAACTACATTCAGATATGATCCTTTGGGCTAGTGGTAATCTGGGCTAAATGACAAAATTTCAATGTGGTCTTTACATGCCTAGATTCAAATTCTTTCTCAACCAAATTCTACTTGTGAAAATAGGAAATATAATGATCTGCTTCATACCAATTTTCATACATGTGAGGCAAATCCATACATGTGAGGCAAATCCGCTGATGGTGGCACATTTATTTCAGTTATACTTTAATAGGAGAAAGTAGTTGGCCATCTATAACATGATTGTCATCTCTTCACTTTAGATGAGAAGAACAGCCAGTATAAGGCTGCCTGCTTAAGCTGAAAACTAATATTCCCAACTTTGATCATCTATACTGAGGTTTGCAGAGAACAATTTTGTTGGCAAAGAAGGGGAATCTGTCCAAGCACAAGCTCACTAGGTCAGATCATAGGATTTCCCAGTAGAATATAACTCTGTGGCAAGCTTGCTATAACATAGCAAAACATATTATAAAACAAAGCTCCTGTTCAAGCTAATTATCTAATTCTTATTGCAATATTGTTAGATTCACAATCATCAAACAGATCTAAGCTGTAGCTGTAGCTTCCTAAAAAGGTTTGCATTTTGGCAGATATCATTCTGCTGGAGGGCTTGCAACAGTCCTTTGTTTAGTCTCAAGTCAAATAAACTAGCTGACAAAAGATGTTATGAGGAAGGGTGAAAGCCACCACTACCAGGCAGCTATTTGTTCAATTGTTCAATTCAACAATGTCTTCAGTGCTAAACAGAGCACAGAACTGTGATAATTTTACTCCTTGTCCAGAGGGTTTTCTGCTTAATTATCCCATTTCATTTTTTAAAGCTATCCACTGGCAATCGGATCACTTATTTATTATTTAGATTTATACTCCATCAATTCAGCAACAAAAATGCCACATGATTCTATACACTTTCACTGTCTGCCACAAGGGTTTATCATATTAATGGATAACTAATCTGTATTCTTGGAGACCCAACCAAAAGGAAGGATGCTAGGTTTTCCATACAGTAAAATTTGGGAAGTATTTACTATACATTTTTGAACTTTATGGCAGCAGTGTCAATATAAACATAGAAATTGGTTTAGAAATGCCTTTTCAAATATTTGACATTTTAATTAACTTAATATGATTGAAAACATTCTAATCCAAAACAGCTGGATAGAGATGAGATGAAATTGGCATTGCTGTGGGCTTTCTCTTTTTGCCTTTGATTTTACTGGTGCCTGGGAATAAGGTTGGTTTCATCAGACACAGAGAAACACTGGCTATTTAATAAAATAGATAGTACAAGCAGGAACTTGGAAGAAATTATGAGGAGCATCTTATTTCCTCACTATTTTCCGCTTTAACTCACTGAAAGCCAGCCCCCTAGCCTTTCTTCCTTCTGCCTCCTCACCTTGCCACCCAACAGTCAGCTTCCATTTATCTGCCCTAATGTCTACAGCTCCCCCCACCAGTAGTGACTTCCTAGGGAAATTATGGTCTAGTTATGCAGTGCTGGCTGTTGGACCACGCCCACTTGCATAGTAGGAAACCCTCAAGGACATGTTGAGGGACATCACTTTCTGTTGTATCCCCTCCCCACATTTTTCTTTCCCTCTTCATTGATGTAGGTGCTCCACCTCTCCACGGGCCTGGGAGGGCCCCAGGTCCATCCCTCCTATCCCTTCCCAGGGGATGTTTGTCCCATCCTCAGCCCCAGTGTCCTGGGACTGGTGTAATTTAGCCAAGTCCTGAAGCCACAGGATGGCAGGGGGCCCTACTATTCCTCATGCTGGTGTCCTCCTCGTCCCCTCTTCTGTGGGTAACTAGCCCTGCTCTGGCCCTTCACTCATCATGGTGCCTCCTGGCCTCACTCAGCTGGTCCCTGAAGGCTTCTTGCCTCCATGGTGGTCTCTCCTCTGCGCCTTCCCTCTTTTCTCCCTTCCACTATAGCTCTCTCCTTCCTCCTGATCCATCCATTCCTCTCTTCTTTTTCCTCTTTTCCTTCATCCTCTCATTCACCCCTTCTTTCCAGTCCCACCCCTTATATCCTCTTGCCTCCTTGACCCTCCCCCTTCCCCAACCAGCCCAGCTGTCATGGCCTTCTCCCAGGCTTATCCAGGCCCCGCCTCCTGGTTCTTAAGGGAGGTTTCGCCCAGCCAGCCAGGGCTAGGGTGTTTGCTCCCAGCTCAGCTGCGGTCTTCCACTGCCTGGCTGTTGTTGTCGGGCTTCCCCCAGCTTTCTTCACTCCCCCCAGGGCCGGCAGGGCAGGGCAGGGCAGGGCCGCTCGACCCTCCCCACAGCCGTCATCCCGGGCATTGCTCAGCTAGCGCACCCACTGATGTTCCCCCCACACCCGGTGAGTCGCAGGGCTGGCAAGCAACTGGGGGGTGGCCGGCTGGGGGGGGAGGCTTTGGGCCAGATGGCCATACAGGGCCGGGCTTGTTCCCCTGACAGCTGCAACCCCAGACAATGGAAATGCTCATATTTTGTCCTTTCCCCTTATTTTTCTTTTCAAACATTCACCAACCTATCATTTACCTCCCATTCTCACCTGTATTTATTTTTATTTATTTCATTTGTACCCTGACTTTCTCCACCATGGAGATCAAAGCGGCTTTCAGCAGTCTTCTGAGATTATTTGAGATTGTCCCAGGTAAGAACTGGTTCATTTAAGGTGAACATACGGTGTCATTTTCATTTTGGACACCACATAGCCATTTGTGTTGATGAAGCCATTGTTGGTAGTAGTATTTTTCTGTAGCACATGAAAAAAAAGATTTCTTTACACACTGGTAATAATTGGTACTAAATATAGTCATATACTGCTTTGTGCCTATAGAAAGGGACTGGTATCCAAATGAACAGAAGAAATCCAGCAGAATTTGAAAGCCACAAAATGCTAATAAATACACTAGGCTTAGGAAATCTGGGTTATCCTCAAGTTCTGTTAGGACATAAAAGGAAATAAAATGCTAGATGAGTGCTAGATCAGACCAAACATATAGCCTGGCATGTAACTATAAGCAGAGCCAACTTGAGTATACTGAGTTAAGTATAGAAGTATAAAAGGGAGCGAGTGATCACTTCTGAGTGGCTGGAGGACAGAGTGCCAGTTAATCAGTGGGTGGTTAATTTGAACAGAAAATACAGAAAAAAAGTTTTGGAGAGGCAGAGGCAACTCTGTACTCTTGGTTGAAAGCTTTGCTTTCTTAAGGGGGTTATCTGACAGACATGGCTGGTCTACTCTGTGTTCCCCTGTTGCAGTGTAACAATATACACTTGGGGATATTGGTTATCTTTAGAAAAGATACACTGAGGGCTTTTTCGCACACACAGTTTGTTCTGGAATAAATATATGTGGTCGTCATGGATTGTGCTATTTGTTCGCACACACTTGAGCCGCAATGCGCTTCGACCCCTAATCTGTCGCCCATTTGAGCCTTTACCTCAGATTTTTCCTGTCGCTTGATGCTTGTGCAACTTTCTGGGATAAAACAATTCCCTCCACATTCCAATGCCTATGTGCAAAACGCAACGTGAATGAGCAACTTTTAAGAATCACGCCCCCACGGTGTTGCAATTTCTCCCAGCCAATCGGAAGGTGCCAGGCAATTGTTGATGTGCACGCAGATTTTAAAGTTTCGTTTCCGTCTCACTTGTCTCCCCCAGTATGGCAGTCGGTCATGCATAAGATTGCTCTGCTCATCAACTTATCTGGTGACAAAATCTAAAATGCGTATAATAACAGAGAGCTCCAGATCTCAATAACTCAGCCACACTTTGGGGGAAGTGGGGGGGATTTACTCTTCTGTCTTTTCAACATCAGCGGGGCTAGTGGGGTGAGAAGCAGAATCAAAACAAGTGAGACATGCCTTTCCTTCCCTGGGCTGGCACTCTTTCCCACAGCCTGGCGGCGGTGGGGTGCATGCGGCTGGGCTGGAGGGAGAGAGGCAGAGCCCAGTTTGCTCACTGCTCTGCCGCCGCCTAACAATGGGGCTGCACTAAGCCGCCATGGTGTTGGTGGGAGCAGCAGCGGGGAAAGTAGCAACAGCCACCGCCAGCTTCCTGCTGAGACCCGCTCTTCCTCCTCTTCCCTTGGCAATGCTGAACCAGAACAGCAACAAGGGCAAGAAGAACAAGTGCGCCAACAGCAGCAGGGACGAGCAAGAAAATGGTGCCCTGGCAGCAGCAGCGGTGGCAGCAGCTGGGGCAGCAGCGGGCACCATAGGAGCCCTGGGTGCTGTGGCCGCTACGGGAAGGAGTGGGTCCATGGCAGCTGTAGGAGGCGATGGAAGTGCAGGCAGAGTGGCGGCTGCGATGGGCTCAGATTCGGCCGATGCCAGGAACGTTAAGGCGGAGGGGGAGGGGAAGGCCTGGCTGAGTAGGACAGGGGGAAGCAGCCAAAGCAGCACGCCCAACTTCCATTGCGCGCCCTTCCTTCCTGCTTGCAAAGCTGCCGGGGCCCTCGGTGGCGCAGCAGCTTGCAGGATACCAGGGGAGCTAGGGCAGGGAGGGGCGCTCTAGCTCTCTTGCTTGAAGTTGGGCTGCAAGTGTCTTTCCAGAAGAGTGGGGGGGGGAGATGTGCAAGGCTGGCAGAGTGGCTGATTCCTGCCCCCTCCCCCCTCGCACATTCCTTCTCCCCTGAGCTGCAAGAGATCCTTGAAATACTACCCACACATTAATTTTGTCAGGACCATGCCTGTCAGTGCCTTGAGGCCTTTCCTTCCCTAGGCTGGCACTCTTTCCCGTGGCCTGGCGGCGATGGGTGCATGCGGCTGGGCTGGAGGGGGAGAGGCAGAGCCCAGCTTGCTCGCTGCTCTGCCACCAACTAACAATGGGGTTTTACTAAGCCGCCATGGTGTTGGTGGGAGCAGCAGCGGGGAAAGTAGCAACAGCCGCTGCCAGCTTCCTGCTGAGACCCACTCTTCCTCCTCCTCCTCCTTTGGCAATGCTGAACCAGAAGAGCAACAAGGGCAAGAAGAACAAGCGCGCCAACAGCAGCAGGAATGAGCAAGAAAATGGAGCCCTGGCAGTTGCAACGGCGGTGGCAGCTGGGGCAGCAGCAGGCACACTGCAGGAGGGAACGGCCCTATGGCAGCCGCAGGAGGAGATGGAAGTGTGGGCAGAGTGACGGCTGCGATGGGTTCAGCTTCGGCTGATGCTGGAACATTAAGGGGGAGGGGAGGGGAAGGCCTGGCCGAGTAGGACAGGGTATCCAATAGGAAGAGTGGAGTGTTGTCATCTCATTGCCACATCACAGCATGAGCACATGATGATGGGGCCAAGCATCACAAACAACACGCCCAGGGACGGCACAGCAGCCAATCAGGACTTCCGTTTGTATTGCATTCCGCGGCAATGCAAACCACAGGGGTTTCTGGAGCAAGAAGAAGATCCATATCAACCAACTGATGTGTGAATGATGTCGAGCGACAAAACTGAAACAAAAAGGTCAGGATGTCAATGCGGATTGCATTAATTCCAGAGCAAACCTTGTGTGCGAAAAAGCCCTGAAGGGAAGAGGAAGTGAGGTTTTTAACTGAGCCAGTACTCAAAGAGGAAAGGAATTATTCTGAGGGACAGAAGGGAAATCCTGATCATAAACCACGTGAAGAAAGAATAATCATATGGTAGTTTGTCCTTAGTCTGGTGTTAGGTCAAACAGCTGAGATTTTACCTCAGGGTAAACATATACTCTCAAGCTATCTAGAGTTGAAGGAATTCTAATAATTCTAGTGTCAGGAGGTGCACAGATGCACAGATAACTGGAATTATACATTCCTAAGAATAACTGACTGTACCTATAAATTAAGTTACTTGTAACCTCTTGCCAGAAACGTGTCCAAATCTGGTAACAGCATCTAAACTGAAACAGCAACATCACTCTGGCTACATTGGATTTTGTTTAATTGTTTTTCTCCAAGACAAACTGAATAATGAGAAACTACTGTTAGTTGCTGGTCTTACAGCACCGGTCTTTAGGCAATGTCAAACCGAGACCAGTAGATACCGAAGTTGGAACAAGGGTGATAAATGAGTCTAAAATGCATGTGTTGAATAATTAACACTCCCCCCCCCATGTTTGCTGTTTTTATTGTCAGAGAAATCAATTTAACATGTTAATTGGATGAAATATTTGAATGAAACTACAGCACTAAAGATAAACCCTAGGTATGGCCATTCATTTCTTAAAGATAGACTGGCTACAAGCAATCTCAGGAGATGTTTAATTAACCTTACTGATAAAACATGAAAATGATAAATGCTTCCTGCTTCAAACATACCACTAAACAAGGTCTTTTAAGAGCTTTTAGATTTGGGGCTCTCAGTAATTTACCTGTTCTGAACTCTGAGGAAATGAAGTACTATGCCAGGTGAGTGACTGCACCTTCATTAATCACACCACTCAATACCTACTTTTCAGTGGTAACCTTTGGCTGTCAGCCAACACTAAACCTGGCTGTACTATATTAATGGAGAAAAAATGCAATATTATTTGACCAAATTATTCATGAAAACACTGGTGAATTCCTCACTGGAGATTAATCCTGGGATAGTCACCTGAAATATCCAGGTTCCCTCAAGATCCAGGTTCCCAAACTTCACCTCACAGTTGAACCATCAAACACAGATCAGTACTAATTCTGGCGCTCTCCCCCTCCCCCCTTATCACGGGATTTTCCTGGTCCTACTTGTATATGCACCTTTTTTTAAAAACACTCCAATGGGAGCTTACAGAAGATGGGGGCTGCACATTTGAGGGTCCATAACTTTGGCTCCCATGAACCAAACTTCACTAAACCTGGGTGGTATCATCAAAAGAGTCTCCTACTGGCTGTTTGTGAAGTTTGGTCCAGGGGGTCCAAAGCTATGGACTCCCAAAGGGGGTGCCCCCATCCCCCATTGTTTACAAAGAGATCTAATAGGAGATGGGGGCTATACATTTGAGGGTCCATAACTTTGGCCCCCATGAACCAAATTTCACCAAACCTGGGTGGTTTCATCAGGAGGGTATCCTAAAGATACTCTGAAAAAATGGTGCTGCTAGCTTAAAAATGCACCCCTGACAGCAGGCACACACACACACCCCTCCCCAAGGGGCAGAGCTAGATGTCTTCACTAGAAACATGCTGCAGTGAGGATGTTGGAACCTGGATGAAAATGTGCCAAATCTTT
This sequence comes from Sphaerodactylus townsendi, assembly GCF_021028975.2. Classification (NCBI taxonomy): domain Eukaryota; kingdom Metazoa; phylum Chordata; class Lepidosauria; order Squamata; family Sphaerodactylidae; genus Sphaerodactylus; species Sphaerodactylus townsendi. Next base: position 80,040,076 of record NC_059428.1, read on the forward strand.
TGAAACTTGGTTGTATCTAGATTAAATTTTCAGTGGGAATTCGGCCACTGTTCAGTTTCAACACTATGAGAAAGATGCTCTATTTCTAATACTGGGCTGGGGCTACAGATCGTTCTTTTAACTAAAATTATATATGCTTCTACGGAACATTCTCATTTAAAACGCAGATTAATGAACACATAATTGCTCAATATCAATGATATGCTTTAATTTTTATGCTAAAAATACCTTAATCTTAAGCATTAAAACAATTTTGTGCAGCTATGAGCGTGATTCTTACCAGCATTGCTGACAGCTACATTCAAAGAAATCAACATTGCACTGGTGCATGAGGGCATATTTGATTATTGGCATGTTACAGTCTTTCAGTCTATTAACCAGCAACAGTTCTAAACAGAGTTACATTCATCTATGTCCATCAATTAAACATTATGGGCTTAGGTGGTAACTCTGTTTAAAATTGCACTGCAAGTGGTCAACTGTGCACTCTCACTAGTTGACATCCTACTTAGATTAAAAGGTTTTAAGTGTCTGATAGCACAAGTGGTGTCATGGAAAAAGAGGTCTGGAAGGTAGACTTGATTTCAAAGAGAAAAGGGCAGTTTGGAAAGTTTTCCTTCAAAGACAGTTACTGCATCTTAACAGAACTTTCCAAACATTCCTTTCCACAAAGCAGAAAATTATCATCTCCTTTTCTTATGAGATTATGAGAATGACAAAAATATTATTACTGAATAACCCCACAAAAAGAAAAGAAAAAAAGCAACCATTTTAGTCAATGTTCTTATCAATGCAGCTTCATAGTTTCCTCTCATGGTCATTGTCATATATTGTAACTATGGAGGAAAAACTTGTCCATGTTGACTGTTCATTGCTTCAGCCTATGGTGACACAGTCATGGGCATCAGTTGGTGTGCTTATTATTTGTCTAACTATGTATTGAAATAAATCTCATGAAGAGGTTGTCAGTTTCAGTTACTTCAATATCAAATATAATCATTTCAGTAATCCTTAATTAATATTAGCATAAGTGGGGTGATTTGGACACAGGGAACATATAGCTGCTACTTTCCTTTTCGAAATATCTACTTGCATTAAGTGAGTACTTCCTCTATTTGGCTACCTTCCCAGACAGCAGCAGGTTCTGGGTATTAGAGGATTAGGTTAGCTACTTTAAAATAAAACTGCAGATTTCTTCTTTCAGCAGGGAAATGTCAGTTAACACAGGCAGGAATACTGTCAGCTCCATTTGCCTAAGCCAGCATTACACTAAGTTAGCAACCTTTATACTGTGCATTATCTCTCTTATAAGTGACCAGTTTTGTAAGCGTTTATCCTTCTCCTTGATCTCTGTCATGGAATATAAATTGGACCAAATGCCAGAGAGCAAACTCAATTTTATGTTCGAGCAGGTTCACAGCAATGTGTCTCTGAAAATCCCTTTGCCAAGAGGGAAGGCATGCTCCTCCTCAATGCATTCACCAGGTGTGCAGAGAATCTATTTGCAATGTCCTGATTTTAAGGTTTAATCATTTAATCTTCCAACAGGTTTGCATAGACAAAAATGGAGATAATACCTTTGGAACAGGACACAGGAAGATAGTAACATAAATGATGAAAAATAAACTATTACCACCACTGAGAAGCTGTAGGGGTTTTACCGCAATTGTTTAATCATATACTGATGTGTAGAAGATTAGTGTGGACTGCTGAGGTTCACTTTAATTTTATTCCTGGTAAAGAACTTGCAGAAATTATTCAATGTGTGAAATTCCATTATACAAGGTCAGAGCATTAGTCCAACTATCACAGTGTTAACTACTCTGATCAGTAGTCCTTCAGAACTCTGACAGGATATTGTCTTTCTGAAGTAGTGGACCTGCTGAACCTGAGACCTTTTTCATAAATATGTGCTTAATCATCACACCACAGTCTGTTCTCCAGTGGCTGCCTGTGTTTAGCCTATTGGTGTGTGGGGCTTCCGGGCCTGTAAGGCGTGTTAGAATAGCAGTAGTTTCTTCAGCGCTTACGCCTGCATCTGTGGCTGGCATCTTCATTTTTGAAGATGCCAGCCACAGATGCAGGCGAAACGTCAGGAGAGAATGCTGCTAGAACACGGCCATACAGCCCGGAAACCACACAGCACCCAAGTGATTCCGGCCGTGAAAGCCTTCGACAATACATTGTCTATCTGCTATTGGTGAGTGTGGTCTTCATTAATTTATAGAATTCCTGTCTGTTCACTGGCAGTGTATCTAAGTAAGTACAGATTGCATATAGCTGTTTCATGATTTTATAGAACTTTCTTTCACTTCTTTAGCAACTCTATAAAGACAGTCCTTGTACATACTATGATAAAAATTGTATTCTCAGGTCTGGCTCTATATTTTTTGAAGGGTGGCAAAAATACAAAATGATGTCCCATCATATTGGAGTTCAGGGGTCAGCTCAGCTGGTAGTGGAGTTCAGGGGTCAGCCTTGTCTTGGCTGACTTCATTTCTCCAAGGCCGGGGACTGCAGGTGGCGTTGGGGGGAGAGAACTCCAGGCACCATCCCATAATTTGTGGGGGCCGCAGGGGGCGATCCTCTCCCTGATGCTTTTTAACATCTACATGCACCCCCTGGCAGGTTTAGTCCAGAGTTTTGGGCTCCAGTGCCATCAATATGCAGATGACACGCAGCTCATGTTCATGATGGAAGGCCACCTGTCTTCGGCCCCTGATGCTCTCCAGCATTGTTTAGACAGTGTTGCTGGTTGGCTGAAGTTAAATCCTACAAAGACGGAGGTCCTGTGGCTGGGTCGGGGAGAGTGTCCGGAGTCCTTTGGCCTGCCTATGCTGCATAGTGAGGTGCTACAGCTTGCCTCATCGGCCAAAAGCCTGGGGGTGATCCTGGATCTGGCTTTGTCGCTGGAGGCCCAGGTCACCTGAGTAGCTCAGATGGCTTTTTACCATCTGTGGCAGACACGGCAATTGGCCCCGTACCTCTTCCGTTCTGATCTAGCGACGGTGATCCATGCAACGGTCACCTCCAGGTTAGACTACTGTAACTCACTCCTCACATTAGGCAGCTTGGCTCCTCTTAGCCATGATCCAGAAATTAAAGAGCGCTCATTTCAGAGATGTGCAGCAGCCAGGCTGCTTACTGGCAAGGTTCAAGCTTGAGGGATCGAATCACACCAATCCTATAAATTTTCCATCTGCACTGGCTTTCGCCCGCATTGAGTCTCCGGATTATGTTTTTAAAGTGTTGGTTTTGACTCTTCAAAGCCGTTCATGCGTCTCTGGACCTGCATACCTGAGAGGGACCAGCCTCTCCCATATTGGCCATTACGGAAGGTCCCCTCCGCTCCTCGGAGGAAAACCTATTCGTGATCCCTGGCCCAAAAATGATCAGGCTGGCCTCCATGAGGGGCAGGGCCTTTTCAGCCCTGGCCCCTACCTGGTGGAACAGGCTCCCTGTGGAGATCAGGGCCATGTGGGACTTACAGAGTTTCCGCAGGGCCTGCAAGACGGACCTGTTCCGCCAGGAGTTTGGCCAGCCTGGTTAAAAAATATAACTACCATGTCATCTGGCCTCCCGTGGGCACAAAAAGGGGGAGGGGGCAGCCAGACGCCATCCACATTTTTTATGGGTTCTGTTTTTATATAACTGATATTTAAATTATGTTTTAAGGTATGTTTAACCTTGTTGTGAACCGCCCTGAGCCCTCAGGGGGAGGGCAGTATACAAGACAAATAATTAAATAAATAAATAAATAAATAACATGCATTATTTTTTATTTATATTATATAATTAACAACTGTTTTAAAGGATAGAATAAAATAAGTTGGCCTCTATTAACTGTTAATGAATAATTACACTTTTATATTATTTTATCTACCTATAATATTTGAATGTTCCCTCAGCCCTTCTGCACACATAAGAACTCAACTCAAGGAGAAAGTTTTTCAGCCTAGCCTTTTCAGATACATATTTGAAAATACACCGCACGTAACTTTGACATGGGAAACAACAAACACCCCTCACACGCCTTTGTATTCTGATAAAGCTTTATCTGGTAATTATGCTGCTTGGAAGCTAAAATGCTACACTGAAGTTACTATACCTTAGTCACTGGAAAAACTATAATACTAAGAAATGTTGAATACATAGGAAAAGAAGAAGAACCACCATGAGATGGAGTGACTCAATAATGGAAACCATGGCCCTTAATTTTCTTGACCTGAGTAAGGCTGTTAATGAGAGAACGTTTTTAGGTTCATTAATAAATCAGAAACAACTTGACTGCACATAACATACGTGAACAGGCCCTCCATTGTTGTTCCTGCTTTCCCAAGGTGCATAATCAGACTCTTTGGGGAAGGTCAAACTTATCAGATGAGGGGGTAAGCCTGCTCATGGCAAAGCTAAATGTGACAGATTCCAGGGCTTTGATGAGTAGTAACCAGAGCAAAGGCTCCTAAAAACAAAGGGTTAACATCAACAGCTTCTTATTGGCTGGCAGTTTGAAAGTCAGAATTTCAGTTAGTGATGTTACTACTCTGTTGGTGACAGAGAGTTCTGAGAGAGCTTCAGAGACATGCACTGTTCCATTCACTTGGTTGAAGCTTATCTCTCTGTATGAGATATTTTAGTCAGACGAGGCTTGTCTTAAGTTCTGTAACTAGCAGTCTAACACTGTAAATGTCACCTGAGCTAAAGAGTTGGGATATTCCATACGAGGTAAAAAAGGCACAATCTTCTCAGATCTATTGGAGAGCCTGAAGCTGCAGGTAGGTCACCTCAGAAGGGCTCCAACTTTGTTATAAGCTACATATTAATATTCTAGGTATGAGAATTTCTTATACTGATAGCTGGAAGGGGGATTGTTTTTATATTAATTGGCCATTAGCCTTCTTTTTTTTCCATTAATTTCAGCCTAAATTGTTGCCCATTCAATAGTCACTTGCAACTCTTACGGAAATACAGTTTTCTCATTTGCTTACATTCTTCTACTACCCAACTTTAAACACCCTGTCACACATTCTTTGCTGCCCTTGCAAAATGTACTCCAGGTTACAGGAGCTGGGGAGACAGGAGGTTCCTTGTTTAGGATATGTGCATGTCTATAAAAATTTGATAAGCAGCACTGTGGAACTAATCAGACACCAGTTTCTGGTATTTGAGCCTAAAGGACCTGTACCAGTAACTGTAGGAACTAGTGTTTTAAATTGGGTAGTAAACTTCAAATTCATACTTTTTTTTTACAAGAAGCAATATATAGAACAACAATTAAATATGTAAAACAGTACAATACAATACAATACAATAGACCTTTATTGGCATAAGAAACAAAAGCGTGAGTATAGACCATCACTAAATTTAAAAGAGTTGTACATGGCGTCTATGAGTAGTTTTACATTCTAAAATCACACTTCATTTATAAAAATAACGAAGATTAAAAATTTTTGTCCATTCCATTGTACACGGGATTGTGAACAGGTACAGTAAAACTACACTTAAAAGACAGGATTAAGATATTCGTTATTCATAGCCTATTTACTAAAAAGGTATAGCCTTCCCCAAGTAAAACAGTAATTAACGTATAACAGTTCAGGCCTGTTATGCTCAAGCAGACTAGCTGGGTTTCAATCCTTCTAGCTTCTGTCTAGTCAGGTCCCTTAGAGACAAATAGATTTGCAGCTCTGGTCTGCCTTGCTGAGTCATCTGTTCTTTCTCTTCAGGAATTCCAATATAACCCTAGAATATTAATATCTAGTTTATAACAAAGTTTGAGTCCTTCTGAGGTGAACTACATGCAGCTTCAGGGCCTCCAATCAATCTGAGAAGATTCATATAACATCCATTGCAAACATTCCCACACAAAAAAATCAAAATACAGGCTAATAATCAATTAATATAAACAATCCCCCTTCCAACAATCGATATAAGAAATTCCAATACCTAGAATATTAATATCTAGAATATTAATATGTAGTTTTATAACAAGGTTAGAGTCCTTTTGAGGTGAACTACTCACAGCTTCAAGTCCACCAATCAATCTGATAAGACTGTGCCTTTTTTTACTTATGTGGAATATCCCAGCTCTTTAGCTCCGCTAGTGGACTCAAGGCTATATAGGAACACCTGATTTGTTCTATGCTCCAGGAAGATATGCTGAAGGGAATGAGCTGGGAGTCTTTAATTTCAGTAGTATCTACAGAGTGGCAAATCCTTCTGAGAAGGATCAGAAGAGAAATTCCTAATATTTTATCAGTGCGTAAAGGAACAGATCTAAAGAATCCCATAGGCAGTGTGTGACTAGTCTACTGCTGGTTTTACCTGAGGGTAAACAAAAAGTTCTCACCAAATAGAGCCAGGAAGGAGTTCTAATAACAACATACTAAATAGTGTAGAAAACCTGAATATTTATGTATTATAAGAAATTACCATCTTCTGGAAAGGACTGAATCAAAACCAGTTACTTGTAAACTCTGGTCAATATCTGGAGAACTTAACTTAAATTGGAAACAATGTTAAACCAAATAAGCAACAATCTTATGTAAATGTGGCTTGTTTGTTACCAGCTTTCATTTTAGTTACTTTGCCAAACCTCTTGATTATTGTTAAATAAATGATTCTAGTCCATTTTTTTAAAAAAACCCTGCTTATAAGCATCTTGTGCCTGTTTTATTTTTCTAAAAGGTGTTTTTAAGGAGATTCTCAGATTCTCTGGGTGATGCCTGAAATCTGAGCATAAGGACCCCACTTTAACATCTGTTTATTTTTGTTTCATATAAGGTGGGTAAACACTTATTTTCAATTTAAAACACTCTTATGCCACATTTTAAATATAGAAACATATAGCAAGAGCTGTTCAGCACCTGAAGGGACATGCAGTTAAGATTTTGGAGGGAAAAATCTCAGGGTACTTGAGGACAGAGAGTGCATCACTGTAGAGAGTAGCATGACACTGCTTCCAGTTTCAAAGCAGCAAGAGGGGAGCAAGAGAAGAGCCTATCTTTTTTCCTTCAGCTCCATTTGAGTCCGGCTGCTTGAGACTTTCAGTGCCTCAGCAGAACACAAGACGGGAGTGGAGGTGGGGAAGAGGGGTGCATGAGTCATTCTAAACCATTAATAGTCATCAACCCCCAAAACTCTTCTTTCCATGTGAGTGTTTAGAATGCATCCTAACAACCAGCCCCCTCCTCATTATTGTGTGCTCAAAGCCTATCATGGCCACTATCTATGCATAGTTCTTGAAAGAGGGGCAGAAAGACAAGGAATTGAAAGATCTTGCAGGTAGAAGAGCAGAGGGTGCTTCAGCCAGGGTAAGGAGGGAGATTAGAAAGGCCAAGGAAGTTTACTAGAGGATCTATTTCTCCCACGGCATAAAATTTGTCATTTTTAAACATCCCCTCAAGAACCTTTAGTTCCCTTTCCTCTTCACTTGCCATAGTATTGCCTAACAGCCACAGCTTCTGCCCTTCAAAAGACTGTGACTCTCCTCTGAGTTCCAGGGTCTGCTTCTCCCTTTCCCCCACCTCCCAGCAGAAGCCTCATAGAGGAACAGGGTGTGCACACTGCAGAACAAGCCATCTCTCCTGAGTAGTCCAACTTCCCCTATCTCCTAGCAGCAAAACAAACAATTTCTCCCATGAAATTGATTCTCTCCTACATCCTAACAGTGGCCAAGTTAGGGAATGGAGAGTACATGCTGCAGAATGAGCCAAATCTTCTGTGCAATTGGACCCTCCCACCTCCTAGCAGCAGCCTAATCATGGAAATGGGGATGCATACCCTGCTGAATAAGCCACTTCTGCAGCCTAATCAGGAAAATGGGATACATGTAGTGCATCTTGTCTGTACAACTGAGCTCTCCCACCTCCTAGCAGCAACCTGATTGGAGAAATTGGGCATGTTTGCTACTATGCTTTCTCACCTTCTGCCACTGCCCCATCTCTGCATGCCACCCAGGTGCATGCCACTCTGCAGGCCCCCTCACCCCCTAGATCTTGATCTATCATTGTATACATATTGTTCTAATTTGTACCTCACTGAGTAATTATTCTCACAGGTGGTGGTTTTTCACTTTGGTGGCTGCTTTGCCTCTGGGATAAACTATTGGTTTCTATGTTTTTAATCAAAAAACAATGTTACTGGTTTTGATTAAACATTCCCCCCCCCTCAAAGAAATCCCTCACAGAATTTGATAAACTTTAGAATTAGTATATGAAGTAAAATAATGTCATAGTACCCATAAGCTGCATGCAAATAACAGAATTAATCTTCAGGAAAGTGTTTTATGTTATGGAAGCTCACAAACAGCTTTGCTTCAGCAATGGTAAATCAAAAATGGTGGGTAGTTCAGTGTGACTGATGGCTGCACATGCCACTGGCAGCTGGGCAGTGACATATATGGTAGAGCAATATATAGTTGTACTGGCAGTTCAGCATCTCTTGCTCAGTGTCACTAGAGGAAGATGGAAGGCTTAAGGAGAAAATTAAAAGCCAACTGGAGAAAATGACTTTGTTTTTCTACAGCTCCTGTATTATTTTTTTTCTTTACAATAAAACAGAAGATATGCACTGAATATATGGAATTGTACATGAACCAAACAACAGTGTCTGTCTACTAACTGACCTTTGTTCTACTGTAATTTTATCAGAGGATTAATCCTTCTTATTGTATTTTATTCTGTATTACTAAGAAGTGGGCATTTAACTTAGGTCTTTAAGATTAGAAGATGTTTCAGCCTACACTGACATCCTCCAGTTACTTCACTGCACAATCCTGACATTCAGAGCACTGATCCCAACTCTATATGCACATGAATATATGATTTTTTTTTCCTGGATCAAACTGAAGTCCTATCTAGTTTACACTAATGTCCGCAAACAACGAATGGCAGAGAGACAAACTCATGTCCCCTATGAGGGTACACATAGCACAAGTTAGATACTCTGAATATCACCAACCAACAGTTCCACAAAGAGGTGGGATTGAGGTCTGTTAATTTCAGCATTATTCAAAAAAATTCATTAGTACTATTTCTGACATTTAACTGGAGCTGTGTATGCACAGGACGAGTGATTGTTTTTGTAGACATGAAACTTGTAGTTGTCCCTCTTCTCTACTCAAGTCTCTGCAGTCCCAAACTCTGATGATTCTTTTTGCTAGTGGCTCATGTCATACCTGCAAGGGTTTCTGCACCAACACTATACTGTTTTTCTCCACTGACCTTTCAAAAGAAATGGCAAATGCAGTTCAATGTAGCAAAAATGTAAAGTGATGCACATAGGGGCAAAAAATCCAAACTTCACATACACACTACAGGGGTCAGTGCTATCACAGACCAGGAAAGGGATTTGGGCATCATAGTTGATAGTTCCATGGGAATGTCAACTCAATGCATGACAGCTGTGAAAAAGGCAAACTCTATGCTGGGGATAATTAGGAAAGGAATTGAGAATAAAACTGCAAAGATTGTCATGCCCTTGTATAAAGCAGTGGTGCAACCGCACTTGGAGTACTGTGTTCAGTTCTGGTTGCCACATCTCAAAAAGGATATCGAAGCAATAGAAAAAATGCAGAGAAGGGCAACAAGGATGATTGAGGGATTAGAGCACCTTCCTTATGAGGAGAGGCTGCAGCATTTGGGACTCTTTAGTTTGGAGAGGAGACGTCTGAGGGGGGATATGATTGAAGTCTATAAAATTATGCAGGGGTAGAAAATGTTTACAGAGAGAAATTTTTCTCTCTTTCTCACAATACTAAAACCAGGGGGCATACATTGAAAATGCTGGGAGGAAGAAAAAGGACTGATAAAAGGAAACACTTCTTCACACAACATGTGATTGGTGTTTGGAATATGCTACCATAGGAGGTGGTGATGGCCACTAACTTGGATAGCTTTAAAAAGGGCTTGGACAGATTTATGGAGGAGAAGTTGATCTATGGCTACCAATCTTGATCCTCTTTGATCTGAGATTGCAAATGCCTCAGCATACCAGGTGCTCGGGAGCAGCAGCAGCAGCAGAAGGCCATTGCTTTCACATCCTGCATGTGAGCTCCCAAAGGCACCTGGTGGGCCACTGCAAGTAGCAGAGTGCTGGACTAGATGGACTCTGGTCTGATCCAGCAGGCTCTTTCTTACGTTTCTTAACACATGAAAAATTAAACCTTGACAGTGGAATGAAGGCAAATAGATAGCTTCAAGGAACAAGAATCAGGCAGCATTAGTACTAGTAATAGAGCAGGATATGGTGTTTGTCTATTTGGGTCAACTTTATGAACCAGGTGCACCTAATGGCAAGCAGAGAAAATGCAAGAATCCTGGTTTGGCTTTCTTCCAGAATAGAAGACAATACGTTTGTTGACAGAGAAGAAAAACAGTGGGCAAGCTTGTATATATATTGTGCCAATGGGTCTGTAAATTGTGCCAATGGTTCTGTAATTCATGATCCTCTTAGCAGATATCCAGCTTTCCCAGTTTTAAACATTGGACCACAAGGAATGTTGCATACAGGAATCTATGTACATGTGTCATTCTCTACCCATCTAAGGAAAGTTCATGAACGCCCTTCTAGCTGAATCTGGGCACTATTATATATTCACATAATATTTTCTTTTAAAAAAAACTCTTAAAAAACAAACGCTTTTGGGTATCAATATCATGTCATTTGGCCTTCTCAAGTGCATTTCTATGAAATTCACCTGTCACTTATAGTAGGCTTTTTTGTAGTTAACTTAACAAAGGAAGTACCAACTGTAGATAGATTTAAGTTCTACAGTCACTATGGACAAAATAACTGATTCATAATAATAAGCCACACACTGCTGTGTCGAAGTCTCAACAGAGACTTGTGATGAGTGGCGCAACAATTTTTTTAGTGAAAGTTTGGAAAAGTCTTTTAGTCACAAGCAATGAATTAAATTGATCTTTCAGATAAAGTAGCCCAAAGGGCAGCCAAGTTGCTTAAGTCCAGAATTCCACTTTATAGTGCCCCATGTCATCAGGAAGTTCCTCCATTATTTATGCTTTAAAATAAGTACTTAGGGAGAGTTTAGTACAGTATGATATTAGTACAGTTTTTCATAGAGCAGTATCCAGGAAGTTTTGACCACCATGAGATTTGGAAGGAGAAGAAAATAAACCCAATATATTATAGGACTCTTTAAATACCAAGTAAAATGCTTCTGTTGTACATAAATTCCTGGTCATAAACTTTGGCTTCTTGAAGGTCTTTATTATATCACATGGAATGGAAGATCATTTGAGCTTTTAATTTTTGAGGTTTAATTTTTCTTATGTTAAAGGTCAGTGGAGAAAACAGAACAGAAATAGAGAGACAGAAGGCCCCCATGGGGAGGGTGAGAATGCAGTAGAGGTGTGCACCATTTTTTTTCTGGGGGGAGGGGTTTTCTGATTTTTGGTAAATCCAGAACAGCTGAATACCCATGCCAGTAAATGGATTTTCCAGCTCTTCTCCAGAATCCCAAAATTTTTCATTTACATTAAAGTCTATGAGGATACTTTTGAGGCTCCAGGTGGGGCGGGGGGGCTGTTTTTCAAAGTAGAGACACAAAATTTACCACCCAGCTGCTGGTGATTCTCCTTAGAAGAGCTCCCAAGTTTCGTGAAGTTTGAGTGGGGGGGTCCAGTTCTACGGGCACCCAGTTTTCCTTCATTTGGGTGCAAAGACTGGTAAGACAGAAAAAGAACCATACAACCTAACAGGAGATTACAACCAGTCCCTTAGGTCTCACAAGGATTTTGGCCTGTCTTTCTCCCATCCCATACAAGAATATAAGGGTTTCCAAGAAATAAGGAAAGAAGAAGTGAAGGAATGCCTGAATAATACTCAAGAATACAGCTCAAAGAGAGAAAAAATAGCAGAGCAACTCACACACACAGGGCTCCTCAAAATATAAAAAAAATTCCCTTAAACAACTTTGAATGAACAAGAAAACTAAACCAAACTCTAGGCAATTGAAAGTATTTTATGCTTCAAAACAGTGGTGGGATTCAGCAGGTTCGCACCACTTCAGCAGAGCAGGTTGTTAAAATGGTGCTTGTAAAGTTGTTAAATTATTCAAATCCCACCACTGGAATCTGTTGTTAAATTATTTGAATCCCACCACTGCTTCAGAAGGTCCTGAGGCCCTATCCCCAACCCACCCACAGGCCAGAGAATAAATGTACAACAGGCACACTTCATAATTTTTTAAACAAACCAAACCAATGGTTTAAAACCATTCAGCATCTTCTCGAGGTTGCCGGCAGGCAGCAGGAATCCAAAACGGGCAAGTAGTGATCCAAGGAGTTAAATATGGTTGAAACATCAGAAACTCATAAGGAGGGGCAGCAGCTAAAACAAAGCTTTGTACTGAACCCTCTCAAACCTGTCTAGAATGGGGTCTGCTGGAACCAAAACTCCTACTTTTGCTGTTTGAGCATGCACAGAAAATTTTAAAGAAATCCAGACCAAAAGCACCTTTTGCAATGGACCAAAGATCAGTGTTGTCCCTAACATGAAATCCTATTGGCCACTCTCTGTCCCCATTTACACCCTCTCCTCTATTAAAGTTTTTGCAGTCTACATTGAAACTGCAGCAATTTTGCAAAACTACAGTGCAAAGTGGATTGCAGCCATTGGCCAAATAGGAACATTCCAAAGAACTCTCCTATTTGTCCCTTCAAGATGACTCTTGCCCAACCTCCTGTTTCCCTGGAATCCTGCCACAAGGCCAGAAAAGAGCAACTGGGTCACTTTTTCTAACCCAGGAGAACAAACCAATGAGGTAAGTTGTTTGGAGAGAAGTTAAAAATTGAAGCCTAATCATCAGCCTCAAGAGTAAACTTCTCTTTTGTCAAAGATTTATTTTTTAAAAAAATCTTAAATTGGTGGTGAGAACTGGGCTGTGGGAAAACCCAAAAAAGCCCAAACATTTTTTGACTATTCAGTTATTCGGCTTCATCTGAATAGCTGGGGGGGGGGGGAGTTTCAACCCCCAAAAAGTGCTTGTTTCCAGTTTGGCTTTATTTCGATGTAGAGCACTAGAATGAATCACACAGGCCCTTTCTGCACAGGCCAATAAAAGCAGGGGAAAGGTGGGGTACATGAACCCGCCCTTGCCCCAGCCCCTTTGCATGGCTGGCTGTCCTATTCACATGAAGGAATATGCGCGCCCTGCCTACCTGCAAAGCACAACTATTGGCCACTCTCTGCTATTGGCCACTTATTCCAGCTCTCTCTTCCTATGACAACACTCTATTCTTTAGGTTTCTGCCACCCACCCTGGAGGGGTGCCATGCAAGAGAAGGGGAGTGAGGGAGGGGATGGGAAGGAGTAAGGGATGGCATGCAAGGGAGGGGAGGAAGGGGGACCGGCATCTGGACATGGCCCACCCACCCTAGCAGAGGGAGCAAAAGCATGTAAGGGGAGGGAGGGAGTAAGGGGTGGCATGCAAGGGAGGGGAGGGAGGGGAAGGGGGACTGGCATCTGGACATGGCCCACCCACCCTAGCAAAGGGAGGGGGAGGGTTGGCATGAAATGGAGGTGAGGAGGTAGGGGTGGCATGCAAAGGAGAGGGAAGGGGTGGCATGCAAAGGAGGGGGAATAAACACAGCTTCACAGGCAGGCAGGACTGACCCCCGGACCATGATACAACCTGTTTCCCTTGTGTGGCTCCACAGATGGGAGCCAGGGAAGTGTTTTTCAAGAATAGCCATTTTCGCAATTCTCTTATTCAAATGCGCCTCTCAGCCGCAGCCATTTGGTTCGCCATGAGTGTGAGGCACATTAAAACAAAAGAATCACGCATAATGTGATTCTTGAAAAACCCAGGTTGAGGGGAAAATGCAGAGCAAATTCTTGTTAGGATCGGGATTTGGGATCAATGCAAAGTTCCTCCCCCACAATCCAGGTTTTTTACTGGTGTTATCCCAGGCCCTTTCCCCACTCACCTTTGCCCGAGGGTTGCTGCGGGCAATTCCCGGCGCGCGCAATTCCTGGCGCGTGCCCTGGCTTCCCCACGACCCTGCGCTCTGCGCGGGGTCGTCAAAAGGCGCCATTTCAAAAGGTGCCAGGAATTACGCGCGTCGAGGGGGCGCAAGAGAGGCAGCGTTGGGGCGGCTGCATTCTCACCGCCCCTGAAGTGGGGAGGGCAGCTGGACCCCGCGCTACTTGAGGAGAGTAGCGCAGGGCTTAAGTTAAGTGGGGAAAGGGCCCCGTTTTAATTGGCCCATGTGGAAAGGAGAGAAGTAGCCCAAGGAGAGAAGTAGCCCAAGGAGGCAGGAGTAAAATGCAGTGACATTATATGTTTCTCTGCCCTTCCCTCTCCTGTAGATACGTCCTCAAAGGTGAAAGCAAAGCAGAGAAGTACTTGACTTCTTGTGCTTCAACCTGTTCTTTGCTAGAGAGAAAGAGAGAGATGTTGAGATGACAATACTGTCTTGGCATTTCTTTCTCTCCCTAGTTGTTGATCAGGTGCCTGCAGCACAAGGAAAACCAGTACTTCTCCACTTTAGTCACTATCCTGGCTTTGAGAAGAAGCACTTGGCTTCCTCCTTCTGTGCCTTGATGGGCAAAAGAGTGCCACTACATACCCCCTCTCTCCCACCTCACAACTGATTTTCACATTGGCATTGTTCGCTTCCTTGAAATATATGGTGGATGCTAAGGAGGACCAGATGACTCTCAGCAGCCCTGCTTGTGACTCAGAACCCTACAAGCTTATTTGTCATTTTAGCTATGGAAGAGGTTGAGCTGTCAGAAAAATAAGGAGAAGTTCAGAAATAAGGAACTTATATTTGTTTATATTTGCAAAAAAAGTTTTCAACTTCCTCTTAGGCCCTTCCTGCAAATGCACAATAATACACTTTCAATCCACTTTCACAATTGTTTGAAAGTGGATTTTGCTATTCCGCATAGTAAAATCCAGCTGCAAAGTGCACTGAAAGTGGATTGAAAGTGCATTATTCTGCATGTGCAGAATGAGCCTTAGTGCATTTATACTTCTGCAAACTGGATTTGGGTTGATCAACCATCCTCATTTTTCTTTGCTGGCAAAGAACGTCTTCTGCTAAACCCAAGGTACAAGAATTTCTTCAGCTCAGATTGTCAAATTTTACCAGTCATCCCATCAAGCTGTTTAAAATGGGAAATAAATTACAAATTCCCTTAAGGTAGGCTTTGCAAATGCAATGTTTTGAATTTTCTTCTATTTGATCATTCTTTCTCTTGTTGTTACTCTTTAGAATCTATCAAACTTGTGTGAGAGCCTGAGAGGGATCAATTCTTGTTCTTTGATTGGCAAAGCCAGTGGGGATTTATCTAGCCCCTCAAGACACCTTCCTCCCTACATCCCAGCTAAGCTGTCTGCTTGCCTTTAGCCATCTCACAACTATTGCTTGATTAAAGCCGTAAAGAACAGCTAAGTTTTATGATTCTTAGCGATGTCAGGGCTAAATAAAATATGAGACAGGCACAGTGAATGTTTCTGTCGAGTGATGCATTTCTCAAATAACTTGGACTATGCACAGGGAGCCACGGTTTAAATTATGTTCTGTCAATATGTCTTCTTTATGGATGCTTATGCTTGCATTTAATATGCATCTTTAGAATACAAATACCAGTAGCAATTGCTGTTACTGTTTGAGGCAGATTTGGTTTTACTACCGTAAGAATAATGTTGACTAGAAAAGCTACAAGAGCTTATTTTGCTTTCCTTTGTTTCTTTCTGTTTTCAGTAGAGGAAATACTGAAATCTTGGTATGCTTCTTTATTTTGTTTTATTTAATTTGAGACCAGCTACTTGAAAACCAGACAACAGTAGATTTGCCACGCACACGCGCACACACACACACACACACACACACTCGCATAATACGATTATCAGTTTCTTTTTCTGCACTTCTCCCCAAGCAGTGTAATTTGGATCCTGTTTTTAGGATTTAGTTGTCTGCAATGGAAGTAAAAAATCACCATTTTTCTAATCCTGGGAGACGTTTATCAGCCAATACATTTTTTTTCTGTGCTGAATAGATTTTGTACCAACTAGGGCAAATACTTCTCTTGCTTAGATGGAATTCTAGAGCACCTGCTAACATCAACAGAGGATCATACGATGTTCTAATGTGCTTGAGTTAAAGCAGGATGGAACCATATTTCTCCCAGACAGCAGTTAGAAGGCACAAGGACAGTAAGATGTGTATTACATGCAGGAATTAGTAAAGTGATCGTTGTAAAATGCAGTCTTTCTAAATCTATAGAGAAAAGATTTCATTTATTCTATTTAACACTTGTTTTCCCTTGTGTGCAGTGTGAAGTGTGACTACATCTACAGCTATTTCAGGAATATTTTGCCTAAACTAACTCCATGGTAGTTATTTAATATGGGCCATGGGATGCACTTTTTCCACAATGGTTGATTTTTTAAATTTCTCTAAGTGTGCATCAGCAGTACAATAAGGTTTTTTTTCCACCCCAGGATAAAACAACCCAGAATAAGTGAAAGCAGTGATTATGCAGCAAGATCACATTAACCCCTGTTTTTTTCATTATGTGGCAGGAATGGATGCACTGAAGAAAGGTGGTTGGCATGCAGGATGGCTATACTGAGATATCCTTTTCGCCTTGAAGTACAAACATGAGGTTCAAAAAATATTCTGATTTATCAGAAAGGAGATTCACATATGTACTATTTGGAAAACCCGTGCATATCAATATTTAATGTTGAAACAAGTAACAAAACATGAGATTGGCAATGGACATGAGAGGGAGCTTGAGTTTGTTTTCCTTAAGGGAGATGGTACCCTGACCTGGATAGCCATGATCTCATCAGATCTCACATGCTAAACAGGGTCAACAATGGCAAGTATTGGATGGAATACCAAGGAATATCAGGGACATGATGGGGAGGAAGCCAATGGCAAAACCACATCTGAATATCTCTTGGCTTGAAAGCACCACCAGGGGTTGTCATAAGTCAGATGTAACTTGACATTCAAAAAAATTGTAGTTGGATGAGGTTAAGGCTGGAAAGTATAAAATTTCCAACAATACAGAGTTAGAAACAACTTTTCTATCTGAGGTGTTCGTTTATCTAATTAAATTATTTCTCTGATTAAATGTGGTGAAAAGCAAGTTATAAATCAGTAACAATAGAACCAAAAGATACAAGTTGTCAGACGTGTAACCCTCCAAGTAAGCAAATTAGGCAGGATACGGTACTTATTTTTTTTTGTTTATTTGCATATTCTGACAGATAATATACAGAGTTGATTAAATCATGTTGATACGTATTGCCAGTTGGTTGCATCCTACCAATTTTTCTGTTGGCCAAAAAGTGCAGAAGGCCCCCTTTTTAACAGCTGAAAAGTTCTGTCCACGTGGCCCATACACACAAAAGTCAAGTGGGATGGGTGCTTCACTGAAGAGGGAAATTAGGCAATATCAACCAGAAAAGCTGGTAAGATCTAACCCATCATCTGGCACTGATATTACAATGCACATTGGAAAGTGCCCCTCTTTTTCTGAAGTATGCTGATAGTTCATACCTATGGAGCTACCCCTAGAATAATCTGGGCTGTTGTCAGGCCCACCAGGATCCAGCCTGCCCAGACACCATCTGTTGAGCTGCCACCAAGGGCTCTGCTAAAAGTGCAGATCCCTTCATTCTTGTGGCAAGTGCATACACAGTTTTTGAGATCACTGGTATTTTAAAAAAAGTTTTCATTGGCTTCAATATGTGATAAACAAAATATTGACAAATAAGTGCATAACAAACAATTAAAAAGAACCAGAATACAAAAAAAGAAAAAGGAAAAAAGGAAAAGGAAAAAAGAAGAAATGGTTAAAAATAGAATAATAATTTTAAAAATGATTTAATAATAAGAAAAAAAGAGAAATAATAGTCGTGAGGAGTGACTTGCCCAGCTTCACAGAGAGAATCTCCAAACAAACTAATTAGATACTGAGGTAGACATAGATTCCAAAATTAAAATTCTTCCAGTTAGACTATTACTCCATAGTGTATTTTACAAATCATTCATGCAAAAGCATTATTATTGATTGTTCATTGTCATTATTTTCCAAATCTATGTATATATAAAAAGCAAACCGTCCATTTGTGAGTCATGCTCTAACTCCGAAGCCACTGGACGGATTGCTCTCAAATTTTCACTCAACTTTCCTTTCCAATGCGGGCAGGTTTTTGGATATTCACATTGCTGAAATTCAATACCTGGGTGTAACGAATTTGCTCCACCTTGAAGGGCTGGTGTGAAATAGGCCTGCCTGAGGAGGCCTTGGTAACAGCAGAAATAAGGCAGAAGGCCCTATTTAACATGGAAGCGCGGTGATTGGTCCAGGAATAGGCCTGTGGCCAATGAAAGGGGGTGCTACAAGCACTGCCTATATTACCAGTATGACAGAGCACTGCCTGTCAGATGAAGACAGATTACAGCTGATGAAAGCTGTTGAACAGAAGCTGTCAGAGAGAGGAATTTTGTCTGTCAGAGTGATGACAAGGTTCTGTGGAAGCTGAGGAAGAACAGCTTGGTCCTCTGCACAGTAGAAACTCAGATCTGAATAGTGCAGTCTGAGTACAGCTTGAGTTCAGCTAGGGAGCAGAATCTGCAGAGAAGGTCTCTCAGTTCTGTCTCTTATTCTTATGCTTATTTGATTCTGATTCAGCTAGTGCAGGGGTAGGGAACCTGCGGCTCTCCAGATGTTCAGGAACTACAATTCCCATCAGGCCCTACCAGCATGGCCAATTGGCCATGCTGACAGAGGCTGATGGGAACTGTAGTTCCTGAACATCTGGAGAGCCTCAGGTTCCCTACCCCTGATAGTATTACTGACTGAATTATCTGGTAACAGTCTCTTCAAGCAAAGTCAGCTTAAGAGAGGTGGGAGGACCCTGGCTGTAGGTGCTAGGTGGAGTGCCGGCCAGAGGTTTGTCCATGGACACTCACCAGACTTAGGTGTCTGTCCAGCCCCTGTCCCAGATCAGTCTGGAAAAGCCCCAAACCTCTGGGTGTAGGAGGCTGTGAATTGCCAGAAACTCACAGGGCCAGGACTGAAGGAGTGTATGTCAGTGGGATACTGGAAGAATTAAGTCAAAGGTGTGTCTGTGTAAACTAAAGTAAAACCATTTCGAAGCAAAGTCTTTTGAGAAACACCTGCATGTGTCTCTCAAACCAACTTGATTTTTGCATGCCAACAGATAGTTGTCATTCTACTGGATTATGATCTGAAATAAGTTTGGGAGTATTGAAATATTTTTAGTTTTGATAACAAAGAAATTAGTAGACCAGATCATATAAATTCCAAAGGATGAATTAAGTTTTTTAGAAAAGAAGGTGAAATCTTTTGCATTTCCCCATTTTTCCCACCAAATGTCTTTCATGTATAAGTTATCTTTTAAATTAAGAAGAAGAAGAAGAGTTTGGATTTATATCCCCCCTTTCTCTCCTGCAGGAGACTCAAAGAGGCTTACAATCTCCTTGCCCTTCCCCCCTCACAACAAACACCCTGTGAGGTAGGTGGGGCTGAGAGAGCTCCAAGAAGCTGTGACTAGCCCAAGGTCACGCAGCTGGCGTGTGTGGGAGTGTACAGGCTAATCTGAATTCCCCAGATAAGCCTCCACAGCTCAGGCAGCAGAGCTGGGAATCAAACCCGGTTCCTCCAGATTAGATACATGAGTTCTTAACCTCCTACGCCACTTTCGGTACCGAAAGCTTTTGGCAGGATAGATACTTTATTATTTTTCTTCTTTTTTGTGTTTTCTTACTTAACTGTGCGGATGACTTATCCAGATTATTATAAATCACTCCATTAAAATCACCTAAACAAATTAAGTTGTCATATCGTTGTGACAGCAGCAGCTCCATGATTTTTTTATAAAATTCATTTTTGTTATTATTTGGTGCATAGATTCCCACCACTAGGGTTCTATGGCCTACAATTGTAACTTCAAGCCTAATATATCACGCTTCCGGATCTTTAAATTCCATATTGGGCTCAGGTTTTTTTTATATAATGGGCCACACCCCCTTTTTTAGTCCTGTATCCTGTGTGGAATAATTCACCAAGAAAATATTTTTAAATGTATTTTTCATCTTTAACTTTGATGTGTGTTTCTTGTAGACAGGATATGTCAGACCTCTGTTGATACAGAAATTGGAAAGTTAATCTGTATTTCTTATTTGTATTTAATCCATTAACATTACATGAAATAATGTTTACATTATAAATAATGTTTACGTGAAATAACATTTATATGCATTTTGATTTTCCCTTTTTTGTTTAAATTTATACCAGTTACCAAATTTATACCAGTGAGTTACCATCCTTACCAGTCTTTATCTATTGAGAAGAATAGGGGAGAAAAATAAATAAGAAAAATAAATAATTACACATTCAGGTGTGAGAAAAACTTAAATAATTCACATCTTTATTTTCCCTCTTGGATAATATGGTAGAGAACGAAGAAAGAATAAAATGTTGGTAATTCTTAAGTTTCATGAGATATTCTGAATCCTTATCTGATGATTACTTTACCATATCCTTTTTGAATTTCTGCAAAAATTCTGTCATCTTGGTCTCAGTGTTAATCAGATGTCTTTTACCCTAAAATACAAAGGATAATCTATCTAACAGCTCCCATTTAAATGGTATGTTTTTTTTCTCCTCAAACTGCCCACTAGTGAGCTATAGGTCTTTCTCCTCTTCAGGATTGACATCGGAAGTTATGTTGTTTTTAACCTCCTCGATTTCTTCTTTTATTGTTCCTATGGTTTCCTCCATTCTATTTATTTGAGCAATTTCATTTTTCATTTCTGATAAAATTTTGTCTTGTCTTTTAAAATTCTGATCAATTTTTCTAAAACTATCCTTAACTTGCTTTCTGATTTTATAGAACTCAAACTGCTATGTTGAAATACAAGTTGTGGCTGTTCCACCAGGCCTTTCCACCTAGCCAGCTGGATTGAATTTTATAGAATCTTATAGACAATCTTGTTCAGCCTCCAGGATGGGGTACGAAGAGGGGGACAGTGGAAAGGTTTTATTTTGTACCATACGTTTTAATTTATTAATGTGGGTGCTAACACTGTATTTAATTGCTTTTAATCTGTTTTAATAGAAATATTGTATTTAAAGTTTTAAAAATGGTTAAATTTTATGTTGTAACCCACCCTGGGTGCTACAAAAAAGGGTGGGATATAAATTAAATAAATAAATAAACACTAAGAAGATATTTCTAATCCTACATTTTATCTGTTCACCTCTGTTTTTTAATATATTGAACTCACTTGTATGCTTAGCTGTAATGATGAACATATATTTTGATTTTAGAGAAAAATCTAAGGCACCTTTAATGCCTAGGATCAACAATAAACAAGTAAGAGCAATTCAAAATTGCCACACAACTATTTTTTGGTTTAATTTTTAACAAGGAAATCCCTGAGGTAGCCAGGCTACAACATTAATAAAAAGAACACTGCTTGACCCCAGCCTTTTCACAAATATATATTGCATCACATATAAATTGTGCTTCCTCATTTAAATTGATAGGCTTTGATCCCTTCCTGTTTACCATGTGAAAGTATTTTAAGGGAAATATAGCAATTGATAGGCCTATTCATCATTCACAACTGATGCAGTTCAATTGTATTTTCAATATCAGTATAGACCCCCAGTACAAAATATATTGCAGCCTTTTATATAAGTCAGATGCTAAAGTAGGACTTTTTTTTACTCACATCTCTTCCTTCATGGAGATCTTTACACTTGTGGGAATTATTGTGCTACCATTGGCCCACTTTTTTAAAAATAAAGTGCTGATCATTAACAGTGCAGTTCTGTGCAGAGTTACTCAAATCCATTTAAATCAATTGGCTTAGACTGGGGTAACTTCACATAGGATTGCATTGTAGGCATACTAATTCATCTAGAAATATCTTCAGTACATCAGTCAGATGCACACCCAATACTGAAATGTGCCAGGTATTATATACACTGGAGGGGGAGGCTACATTAGTAGACATTGAACCTACAGACACTTGAAGATACCATCCCTATGGCTAAGGCACAGGTTCTGTAGTTTTCTGAGCAGGGTCAGAACTAGGGTTGGTAGATAGCAAAAAAAATTCCAGGCCCAGTTCAGATTAAGGGGCTCGGATCCCCCAAGTTCCGATCCTACCAGGCTCGGTTACATCCGAATTTGGGATAACATCCGAGAAATTCGGGTGCGTTTTTATTTTTTTGCTTTTTTGCATTTCGGCCTGCAGGTGGCGCATATTTGGACCTATCTGCACCACAATTTCAGGGTATCATATGAAGACTGTCCTAATGATACCCCCCAAATTTGGTGCAGTTTGGTTGAAGAGGTACAAAGTTATGGACCCCCAAAGGGGGTGCCCCTATCCCCCATTGTTTCCAATGAGAGCTAGGGAGATGGGGGCTACCCTTGGAGGGTCCATAACTTTGGCCCCCCTCAACCAAGCTGCACAAAGCTCGGGGGTATCATCATAACAGTCTTCATATGATACCCTGAAATTTTGGTGCAGATAGGTCCAAAAATGCACCCCCTGTAGGCACCCCCAGGAATTTGTTCAAGATTCTTTGTTTTGCGTGACTTTATTCCATTGCCCTCAATGGGGAATTTCTGGGGTCCCTGCAGGAGGGCATTTTTAGACCTATATGCACCAAAATGTCAGGGTATCATCTGAAGACTGTAATGATTATACCCCCCAAGTTTGGTGCAGTTTGGTTCATGCGGGCCAAAGTTATGGACCCTCAAGTGGGTAGCCCCATCTCCCATTAGCTCCCATTGGAAACATAACTTTGCACCCCCTCAACCAAACTCCATAACTTTGCACCCCCTCAACCAAACTGCACCAAACCTAGGGGGTATGATCATTAAAGTCTCTAGATGATGCCCTGAAATTTTGGTGTCACTAGCTTTAAAAAATTTGGTTTGTGTTTTTCATCCCCCTCCTTGACATGAAGCCTGCAGGCCTCATGTCGAGGAGGGGGATGAAAAACACAAACCATTTTTTTAAGCTAGTGACACCAAAATTTCAGGGTATCATCTGGAGACTATCATGATCATACCCCCTAGGTTTGGTGCAGTTTGGTTGAGGGGGGCCAAAGGATCCTTGAGGTACCTTGCTTTTTAAACAGATTTTTGTGCTACTGTGGGGCCACAAAGTGTGATGTGTGTGATTGTTTTGTGCAGACATGTGTCTAAGGACTTGTGCCATGACATGGTGGTGATTTTGGGGTGACCAAATGAAAAAATCATCAGGATCCGTGAGGATCCATGCTTTTTTACCATGTTTTTGTGCTGCTGTGGGGCCACAAAGTGTGATGTGTGTGATTCTTTTGTGCAGACATGTGTCTAAGGCCTTTGCCATGTTGTGGTGGTGATTTTGGGGTGACCAAGTGAAAAAACCATGTGGATCCTGGAGGATCCATGCTTTTTAACCATGTTTTTACAGCAAGGTGGTAAGAAACTCCCAGGCAGGTGGAATTCACACTTAAATGTGTTATTAAAGTTTTTAGTTAGTTGTTCAGTTAAAGTAGTTGATATTTTTCAGTTAAAGTGTTGTTTTGCCACATTTCTAACATTGGGGATGTGGATTCTCTGCTTTGTTTCTTTTTTTCAGCACTTTGCAGCACTTCAGCTTCCAGCCTTGCGTGTGCTGTCCTGCCTTCCACTGGAGTGGAGAAGCCTCGTGGACAGTGACACTGTGGGTAAGTGGGGTCTCTTTGGGTTGGAAACTTTGTGGGGACCATTCTGTGGGTTTTTTATTTTTGTAGTTTGAAGCCCCACTCGTCCCACTGCCACTTGAAGGAGCAGCGTGGGTGAGTGCAATCTTGTTTTTTGTGCAGGCTGGGTGGGGGTGGGTGCTTGTGGAACTTGCGGGAATGGGGTCGAGGGAGCAGTGCTTGCAGCGGAGCAGGGTTTGTTCGTTTGTTTTTTTTTACTTTGAAGCCCCGCTCATCCTGAGCTGCTTGCCAGGAGCGGCATGGAAGTGCGGGGTCTTGTTTTTTTTTGTGCGGGCTGGGTGGGAAATGAGGCTGGATGGGGGTGGGTGCTTGCGGGACTTGCGGGAGTGGGGTTGGGGGAGCGGCGATTGCGGCAGAGCAGGGTTTGTTTGTTTGTTTGTTTTTTACTTGGAAGCTCTGCTTGTCCCGAGCCGCTTGCCAGGAGCGGCTGGGCTGGAAGGAGCTAGAAGGTATTTCCCCAGGCTGGCTCGGAGAAGCCGCCGCTTGGGGGAAGGGCCCGATCTGAACGAGTAGCGTTTGGATCGCGCCTAGTGCGGAGGGGGCAGGCTCGGGCTCTTGGCCCTCCAACCCCCTCCGAACTGGCTGATCTCAGCCCGAATTGCCGCTCGGGGGGGCCAAACCACCAACCCTAGGACTCAGAACTCTTTTTAAGATTTTGTAGACCCCAGTTGACCCACTGTGGGGCAGATACCTGAAAGAGCAGGTGTGGACAGACTGTCATGGTTACAGAATAACACAGTCCAGAAGCTATCTGTGTAGTCATGTATCTGTGAATTTGAAACTAAAGATCTCACTTTTTTATCACTAATGAAGACACACATCCTGTATCTACTTGAAGGTGAAGTTTTCTGGTAATTAATAGTAGAGTTCCATCTTACATTCCAAAACAAACTTTTAATTATATGCCTCTACAACATATATCATTCAAATATGATAAGTCAATGCTTGTTCATCCTTCCTTTTTAATTATCTAGTCTGAGCAAGTTTGATTGATTACTTCAGACATGCATTAGACATTCTTTTTTAAACACTCTTTTTCTCTATAAGGGTATATTCCTGGCCTCCCTCTTTTTATCTGATTGAACATACCTTTCAGTTTCCTCTTGTTTTCATAACCATTTTTTTTATTTATAAAACATAATAAACTGGAAAAGCGTTTTCATGAACCTACCTAAGCCCTTCCAGGTAATCAATATTAGAAAGAAAGCATGGTAAGCTGTCAGGGAAAAAATCCAGACAATAATTATAGGGAAGAATGGCAGCTTCTCATTCATCACCTTAAGCAGTTGTTTGGGGAGGGAAGAAAGATATCTTATGTACTTCAGGTTTTGTTGCAGAAACACTGTTTTTGACACATACCCATTAGCTTGCCTGGATTGCAGAGGGTTTCTTGCTTTACAGCAAAATGTTGCCTCTATTAGCAGAAAGTGGTCCATTCTGTCAGCCATCTCTCAATATAATTGCTCTACAGATGACAAATGGTTTCTCTGGCTATTAGCACTGTATTTTATTGTCTTCCTTTGGTGGAAACACTTCACGCACATTTAAAAGTAATATAAATCAAGTTTCTCTATTTCATTAGAGAAATATGTGCAGGATGTTGGAAGGAAGATGCTTGATGAACTCATTTATGTTTCCATTAAAAAATTATGCCGCCTTTCCATCTAATCAGGGCCCACAAGGCAGCAAACATAAAAACATTTTAAAAATTAAGGATAAAGTTAAAATTATAAAATTGAATTTGCAAAACATAAACACACAGCACTAGAAGGAGAGCTATTACCATTATGGAGAGCTAATACCATTATTGGGGCTATGCCAAATAAAACCAAAGAGGGAAAGACACCAACAGAGGGAAACAGATGAAGGGGATTCCAATATGTTGGTGCTATGGTGGAAAAGCTCTTTCTCATGTTGCCATATGTCTAGCATCAGATGGTGTGGACAACCAAGGCAGGGCCTCAAGGATGATCAGAGTGAGCAGATATGTTTATATGCTATGTTGGTCCCAGACTGTACAGGGCTTTAAAGGTCAATATCAA
This sequence comes from Sphaerodactylus townsendi, assembly GCF_021028975.2. NCBI lineage: Eukaryota > Metazoa > Chordata > Lepidosauria > Squamata > Sphaerodactylidae > Sphaerodactylus > Sphaerodactylus townsendi. Next base: position 80,065,905 of record NC_059428.1, read on the forward strand.
TTCAATGCCTTGAATTAAGCCTAGAAGCACTGTAGGAAACCAGTGTAGATGGAACAAGACTGTAGTGAGATAGTCCCTATGATCCAGTACAGTCAACACTCTGGCCACAGCATTCTGTAGCAAATGTAGCTTCTACTGTCAGCAAGGGCAGCCTTACATAAAGTACACTGCAGTAATCTAATCTGGATATTACCAAAACATGTGCCATAATGGGAAGACCTTTTCTGTGCAGGGAGGACTACAATTGACTCACCAGCCATAGCTGGTGAAAGGCACCCCTTGCCATAGCTGCCAATTGTTTGCCCAACAGAAGACCCAGGTCATGGAGCACTCCCGAGTAACAAACTTGCCCCTTTAGGAAGAGTACAGTGCCATTCAGAACAGAAGATAACCCATTTCCTAGGACAGATTTCTTCCCTTCCTTCACAGCACCTCCATTTTGTTGGAATTAAGTTTCAGCTTGTTAATATTCATCCATTTCAACATCATCTCCAGGGACCTGTTCACAGTTTCCACAGCCTCCATATGATCTGCTGGTAGCTGCTGCTGCTAAATGTACTTTATATAATTTTTAAAAAGAAATTCCATTATCAGAATACTTGGTTGGATCAGGTTAATAAGTTTAAGAAGAGAAGAGATTGGATTTTTACCCCAACTTCTCTCCTGTAAGGTGTCTCCTTCCCTTCCTATCCCGGGAACAGACACTTTGTGAGGTAGGTAGGGCTGAGAGAGCTCTGAAAAACTGTGACTAGCCCAAGGTCATTTAGCAGGCTTCATATGTAGGAGCAGGGAAACAAATCTGGTTCACCAGATAAGAGTCTGCAGCTCGTATGGAGGTGTGAGAAATCAAACCCAGTTCTCCAGGTTAGAGCCCACCTCTCTTAACCACTGCACTACACTGGCTCTTGTTAATAAGGAAATTTGGGGGAGACAGCCGCTGATGTGTGTGCGCCATTCCCTATGCTAAGGTAGAATGGGGTCGCTCCCGGGAAGTAGAGTGGAGTTTGCCATCTGATCTGTTTTTAGGTTTTTAGGTTTATGTTCAGTTTAAAGTTTTATGATGTTTTATTTGAAATATAAATAAATTATTTGAAATATAAATAAAAATATCTATAAATTGTTGTACAGGGCCCAAGTCAAACTGGAGATGACATATAGTTCACAATTTTTAGAGAACACTGTTTTCCATAGTAAACACATTAAACTTGAATAGAGACATGTATGGCTGAATTTACAGCACAATCCTGAGGAGGGGCAAAGGGGCAGAAGGAACAGACTGATCTCCACACCAGTATATCTGAGAGATATGCCAGTGCAAGGGTCATTTACACCTGTGCAGAATTCTTACACAACAGTGCAAAAGCTATGTACCAGTGGATCTTCAGTGGTATTTTGGGAAGTATAGCTGGCATTAGTTGGCTCCCTGGGCCCTTTTGGCCCAGGAATGCACTCTTTTACAAGGGCAAAGCTGTGCTGCCAAAAATGGTGGCACATCCCATTGGACAAAACCAACACTTTAAATTCCACTCGGGGATGGATCATTAGCTCATGTAATAATTGTAGAATTGTGTCACATGCTCCTGACCAGCAGTCTAACCACAACATTCTGCACTACTGCAGCATCTAAGCATACTTCCAGGGTAGTCCCAAATAGAGTGAATTGAAATGTTCCAGTCTTGATGTAACTAAGGCATGGATCACTGTGACTAGATCTGACTGAACCAGAAATGGGTGCAGCTGACACAGCAGCCAAAGCTGGGCAAAAGCACTCCCAACCACAGCAGCCACCTGGTTTTTGAAGGTGACTGCTGTGTTGAGCAATACTATGAAGCTGCAAACCCGACTTTTCAAGGGGAGTATAACCCCATCCGAGACAGAAGAGATCTCGGGGCTTTCCCCACTCACCTTCTGCTGCACGCCGCTCTCGCGCCCCCTCAGTGCGCGTCATTCCTGGCACGCTCTCAGGGTTCCCCACGACCTCCGTGCGGGGTCATCAAAAGGTGCCGTTTCTTCAGCGCCAGGAATGACACGCGCTGAGGTGGTGCAAGAGCGGCAGCGTCGGGGTGACTGTGTGGTTGCCGCCCTTGCAAGTGGGGAGCGCCGCTGGACCCTGCGCTACTTGCGCAGCAGAAGGTAAGTGGGGAATGCCCCCTCAAGTCCCTGGTCTGCCTGTACATTAACTCAGAGAATCTGTGTAGTTTCAGGATTAAGTTTCAGTTTATTCACCCTGCTATGTGCAGGCATCAAGAGATTACGAGAAATTCCAGAACTACATTCCCCACTGTTTGCACCATCTCCAAGCATAAATGCATATACATCTGCAGTATCCAAAGTCTGAGTCATTGCTAGGAACACTTGCAATCTCTTCCTCTATATGTTTTGTATAAGTGGTATTGAAGATGGCTGCTGGTAACTAGTATTTCAGATCTGACCCAGAATCAAGAAAGGCTTACCAGCTGTTTGAACCATGCACAAATACAATCCACAGTTTGCTGAATCACCAGGAGATTTATGTAATGGAAAGCAGAAAAAGAAGAAAAAAGTCTCTCATGCTTTGCATTTTTATTTTTAGCAGTTTCTTTGCATGCATGAACCAGTTCTAAGTTAAAACCACTGTAGGGACATGAGAAAAATGAATTAGCTACTTAAAAATCACTTCCTAAATCATTTTGTGACTTCTGCATCATTTAAGTCCTTTTGCAATTATGCAAGCCCCATAAGAGGCATAAAGTGAGCAAAAATTATAATTGTTGCATATTTGGATCCTAGCTGAGTTTATCATAATGGGCCATTCTGACTGGAAAATGGCTAGATGTTGTATGTATAAGAATTCCTGGTTTCCATATTCACACTTGAAGGGTAATAATCAGTTTTTGGACAGGAAAAGCCATGAAATGTTTTAGTACAGATCCTCTGCTAGGATGCAGGAGGATATATCTCATTACAGTGGCACATGAGGGGGGGGGCAGCTGTAATGAAAAGTGCATAGGAAGCCACCATGCGGACATTTTAGTGCTGCTGCTAATATCTTTGCATTTTCAGCAGCAATGAACTCACAACAAAGTGAATCTAATCCATGAACTCTGGTATAAGCATTTCAACGCAGGGTTGAGCAACTGCTTCACTTCCCTTCTGTCAGGGATGCCCAATGATGTCCTCCCCTGAGCACAGTCCACAGAGAGAGAATATATTATCTAAATCTAATCCAGGGGTAGGGAACCTGCGGCTCTCCAGATGTTCAGGAACTACAATTCCCATCAGCCCCTACCAGCATGGCCAATTGGAATTGTAGTTCCTGAACATCTGGAGAGCCGCAGGTTCTCTACCCCTGATCTAATCTAATCTGACAAACTATATCCTCATGCTTACTGTACCCCAAAAGGGGACTAACTATAAAATTTATCTATTAACCTACAATCTAGTTCGTCTATTTTATCTATATATATAAAAATCTAACTGTGTATTTGTTGATGATAGTATACCTCAGTAACTGCTGGGCGTACTCCTCTTAAACTTCCCATACACACTCCTCAGCCAAGCGAGCGTGTTCAAAGCATCTTCGGAAATTCAGGAACTCCTCCTGTGCCAGGAAAACCTCTTCTACAGTCCCAGCAACACTTCTTCTGCAGCCTCTCCAAACGCTCAACCCAGCTACCACTGCCGAGTTCTAATGGCTGCTACGTCACCTCACACTCACCCATTCCCTCCAATTCTCCCTCCTCCTCCCATCCCCCCCAACTGTGCATGACCCAAACACTACAAACAACCCTCGCTGCCGCAAAATCACCCGTCACTGGAATCAGCCAGTCCTTACAACCCTCTCCATCTGCACATGTCCCGCTGTGCGCAAGGACCAAACATGCGAAAACCACCCTCGCGGTCTCCACTACCAGCCAGGCCGTCCACACCCCTCCTCCAGCAGGTAATCTTCACTTTCTGTGTCTCACCCATTACTACCACACAAAGCCAGTACTCTCTCACAAACGTCCACCTCCTCCATACACATTACACTCTGCCCCCCCTCACTTTCCACCATTCCCACATGTCCACTTCCTCCATACATACTTCACTCTGCCCTCCCACACATTCAAACATCACATACACAATTCTCCACAGCTATCTGCCTTCACTTCTTTCTTGCACGTTACCTTCACTCTCAATCTCATCCATTACTCCCACACACAACAAATACTCTCACACACATTCCCCCCATCCTCACACATTTCACTCTGCCCTGTCTCACATTCCACCACCTACACACATCCACCTCTTCCTCTGATACTTCAGTCTGCCTTCCCTCACATTCAACCATTACTTCCTCACACATATTCTCCATACCTCTCTGCCTTCACTAAATCTTTTCCTGCATGTAACCTTCAATTGCTGTCTCACCCATTACTACCACACAAAACAAATACACACACACACATCCACATCCTCACACACTTCACTCTGCCCTCCATCACATTCCACCAGTCACACACTTCTCCCTTTTCCTCACCCTCTTCACACTGCCCCCTCTCACAGTCAACCATCACATACACAATTCCTCACCCATACTCTCCACAGCTGTCTGGCTTTACTTAGGCCGTTTCCGCATGGGCATTAAATGGCGGCCTGGAGACGGTAAAAATGCCATCTCCAGGCCGCCATTCGCACGGGGGGCGTAGCTGCAACGCAGCCGCGCCGCCCTCGCGCCGCCCGCCCGGCCTGAAGCCGGCTTTTCCCCAGAGCGCTTCCCAGGCTTTTTGGGGGGAAACGCTTGCGCCCGATGAAGCCACCTCTTCCGAGCCTAACGACAGCAGCTTCAACTGGCGCCTCCCCCACCCAGCACTTACCTTGTCCCTCGGGCCTCCGGCGCGTCGCCCGAAGGCCCGCAATGGACACGCCACCCTGCCTCCCTCGCGCGCCGCTGGAGTAGGCACCCAGGCCCAGGGGGCGTGTCCCCAGGCCTCGGCGATGCGCCGGAGGCCCGGGGACATCCCGAGAAGTTGGGTCGGCACCCCGGCGGCTCTGTGGCGCCGGCTGCCCGGGCTGTTCTCTAGAACGTCCATCTTGAGGACGGTCCCAGCGGTCGTTAAGGTCGAAGCGTCCGAACGAAGCCGACCTCGCCATTATTTCCGCCTTCATGCGGAAACGGCCTTACTCACTTATAACTACCAACAACAAATACTCTGTCCCTCACACACACAACTCAACCATCTCTTCTCTCCCACTGCAAATAACTAAGGCCCCTTCCGCACACGCAAAATAATGCATTTTCAAACCACTTTCACAACTGTTTGCAAGTGGATTTTGCTATTCTGCACAGCTTTAAAGAGCACTGAAAGCAGTTTGAAAGTGCATTATTCTGCATGTGCGGAATGACGCTAACTCTGCAACAACTCTACCACCTGCTCTCTCCCACTGCGTCTATCTCACATGTTCATAGTCCTTTTCGTGGCTCTCAAACACTATTGGCCAGCCTTCTCTAGATCAGCTGCCCAAATTGCAAGACAAACCCCACTTATTTATCGCAACAGACCAATTTGGATTACTGACATTTGTGCTTAAAAACCCCTCCTTCCTCTGAGGTGGCCCTTTCTCAGGGGTGCGCTTGGTGCACCACCTATCCAACACTTACCCTGCCTGATACACAAACCTATGAGGATTTCAACTCTACACCAACTCAACCATCCCTTCTCTCCAACTTCACATACCTAAGCTGCACATACTCCTCTTCCTCGCTCTACAGCACTATTGGCCAGCCTTCTCAAGACCGACTGCCCAAATTGCAAGACAAAACCCACTTATTTATTGTAACATTCCACCATGCCAACTCCACCTGATTACTGAGGTTTCTGTTTAGAAAACGCAGCTGCCTCTGAGGTGTGCCTTCCTCAAAGGTACACCTGATGAACCACCTGTGCAACACTTACGCTCTGTGACACACAAACCTATGAGGATTTCCTCGGACACAACCCCCCCTTCCCATCTACCGCTCTTACTCCCAGCCACAGGCCTGTGTGCAGGCCAGCCTTGCTTTGTGTATGGGTGGGGAGAGAGTGAGGGGTGTCATGCAAGGGAGGGGAGGCAGAGGGCCCAGCATCTTGATATGACCCACCCACCCTAGCGGAGAGAAAGGGAAGGGAAGGAGGGGGGTGGCATGCAAGGGAAGCGAAGTGAGGGAGGGAAGAGAGTGAGGGGCGACATGCAAGGGACAGGAGGGAGGGGCCAGGCACCCTAGATTCCCTGAATACTGCGGTTACAGTTCAGAAAACCAGGCACACATTACTCAGGAGTAAGCTTGGTACAGCAACCGTGACATACTTTGAATGGCTGCGTCGCGCCCCTCAGAGGGTTTCCTCAGAAGTGACACCCATTGCCATGAACCAAACTTACTCCCAGGTACAGGGTCATGACCAACCAACCTTGATGTGTGGGAGGGATGCCTTTCCATTCCCCCCCCCCCGGAATGCGGGCACACACATCAATGACATCACGCAGTATCAGGCTGTGTGTTTGCATGAGTACGTACTGCTGGCCTCTGCAATTGATTTGCTGCTACTGTTCCTTTCCCATTTCACCACAATAAGCCACAGCAACACGTGTGCTTAAGAAGGAAAGAGGGAGTAGTATGTATGAAGAGACACAGGAGAAGACTGTTTCAGCATGAAGAGTTAAATGGTCAGGGGACAGCTGGGCCATTAAATAAGCAACAATGCCCATCTCTCAGTTGGAAAGGACCAACTCAAATGTACCTTCTGGTGTCTGTGCTTCCTTCGGGATTTCATAAGTGTACATAGACATTACTCCCAGGCTTTGCTCTCATCCCATGATCCTCTCTCTCTTGGTACAATCACAACACCTATCTGGGGACACTGATATTTCTGTCCTCACTACCATGGATGCCAGACCATCAGGAATGTTTCAGTTATCAATCTTAAGAAGCCAGGCAAAGGTGGAGGAATAGATTTCACTTTCCTCCTCTTGCAAGCAGCCTAACCTGCCTTCCATAGAGGACTCTGAATGTTAGAAATTATTCCAAATATCTAGAACGATAAAATTTGGTTTTAGAATGATCTGTAATTATTTTGAATATAGAACTTTTAGCTGCACATCCACAGAACTATATTTGTCTTCATGGTATTTCTAATAATGAGTATGAATAAAAAGTGCATCTGAGTGTAATCCTGAACAGTCACATCCTTCCAAACCCTCTATCTAATGTCAATGAATTTAGAAGAGTGTAACTTAGTTTAGGGCAGTACTGCAGATTCTGTTCTGATTAAGGCCACACATGTTCTAAGAGTTGAAACTAGCAAAGCTAAAGCATACAAAAAAAACCTTTAGTGTAGTCCAGCTTGTGAAAGCAATAGCACAATGTATTGTTGAAGGCCGGATTCAACTGGTTCTGGTGGGTTTTCCAGGCTGTGTGGTCATGGTTTGGTGAATCTTGTTCCTAATGTTTCGCCTGCATCTGTGGCTGGCATCTTCACACTGTGTCTAGTGAGAAGGGAAAGTTTCTAGTGAGAAGGGACACAGTGTGAAATAGACTGTTCATAGGGGGAAGAAGAGTGGAAAGGATTCCACTTCCTGAGGAGGTCAGGAAATCTCTGATTCTTATGGTATTCTACAGATTATATAAAAATGTGAGATCCCTGGGTCTTTACTAAATAAACAGACTTCATTGAAGAGGTAGACCAGTTATAGATGAAAGAAAGCCAGTTCTGCCAAACCATTTATTGAGTAACACAGAGTCAAGCATCATCTGTTTGGTTGTTTGGACCAATCTTTTCCAGCTCTGTCTTTCCAAATCATGGTTTAACGATTTGCTTATACCAAATCCTTAAAACCTATGCTGGTCACAAGATACCCTCCTCAGCAATACAATCTCTTACATAAAATCCATGTGCCAAAGAAATTGCACTACACATTCCAACAATGTCCAGCTGCTGGTCTGTGAAGTATTTAACTCTCACATATATAGACAGGGATTGATTCATGGCTATATTGAGCCAGAAGCTGAAGACATGCCAAGCTGGTCTGTCAAGAGTTGATGTTTTCAGTGCAATGCTTCTGATTCACTCCTCTTAATTCTACACCTACATGAGATTGGCATAAGCAAATTGCTCAAAAGGAGAGCAAACCAAAGTGGAGAATACTTTATTCTGCCTTCCTTTGATTTATAGTTTGAGTACACTTACTGTACACCACCCAGAGCCCTTTGGGGGTGGGCGGTTAACAAATTTAATATATAAGTAAATATAAATAAATAAAAGTGGATTCTGAATAAATATTCACAGACGGAACCACCTTCCATTACTCCAACTGTTACTCCAATATCAACTAGTTCACACACATGGAAGTGATGATTTCACCAGCAACTAAAAAGGATAAGTAAATGAGGATAGGAATATTGGGAGGTAAGAATTTGTAATAGAAACAATTATGCCAAAGAGCACAAAGACTACTAAAAGTGAGAAAGTAATGGGACAGTAGTGAGGAAACATCAATCAAAGCAGTCATTTTGGCAACAATGACCACAAAATATCTGTACTTTTAAATGAACTTAAACCTAGGAAAGAACAAGGTCATCCTAAATCTAGTGTTTAGAGTACTAGAGCTACCTAAAAGTTTTGTCTAGCCACATGCTCAGTGAAAGCCCTGGAACCAAGCAAGAATAGGTCACTAACCTCTTTCATATGACCTTCACTCTCTTTCCTTAAAACACTCTTCCAGTAAAAACACACAAAAAGGGGAAGATTTTTTCCCCAGTAATTTCTGGAGGCCTAGTTTTGTCTTAAATGAAAAAGGCAAAATATTTTTTTTTCTGGTAGTAAAGATCTTTTCACTACTAAAGATCTTTTTAACAGTAGATTTAAAACTACAGAGCAGTTTAGCATGGGTTGGAATAGCAGGTTTTCAGCTGCAGACCTAGTAATGCAGTAAATGAAATCTGAAGGGTTGCTGGCTGGATCCCTGATCAACTGGCCATTGGGAAGGTGGCTCAGTGAGTCTTCTGCCCCCTTCTTCTCCTTCCTCCTAGGTTTAAATGGTTTAAAGTTCACCTAGTTCCTCTTCCCAATGGGTAGCTCCCTTTTCTCCCCTATCTCTCTGCACAGCATCCTTGGGAAGAGGAGCCAGTCTGACCTCATCATCTTCAGTTTAGGTTGGGAAAGTTTAAATAACTCCTGGCAGCTAAAGTCTCCCCTGATCCTGTGGATCTAGCCAGTCATGTGGGGGTTTCTCCGATGGAACTACTATCTTCCAGTGGGCTTCCACTCTTCACTAGGCTGGGGCAGATTTTCCAGTATGATTTCCAGGACTGAACAGTCAGATAGTGTCTATTCATGCAGGTGTGAGGTTGGTTCCAGCCAGTTGGCTTTCCAGGGGAGCAGGCTGATCAGGTGGTGATTTTGGAGCTGAAGGCAGCCCAAATGCAGACAATAGGGCTTAGTTTCATTAAATTAGCACCACCTACAAGGTAAAGTGATGGTCCCTAGGAGCAGGTGAAGGGGAAAGGATTTCCCTTTATTCCCTCAGCTCTGTGGCAGTGGCAGGAAGCTGGAGCTATTGGCCCTGCTACAGCACAGTTTGGATATCAGGCTGTATCCAGTTTTGGGAAAGAGGCTGAGCTTACATACCCACCTTCCTAAATGTGAGTGTGGCCATTCACTGATATAGCCAGCTTGCGGGGCAGTAGCTAGAACCCATGTGGGATCTCAAGACTTGATATCCCTTATAGATTCCCAGAAAGTGAGGCAATTGATTCCCCTTTGTCAACAGACAGGTTTCCCAATGCTGGATCCATTCCCTAAGCTGTACCAATGTTCCTGTGATTGTTTCCAATAAACATTGTGCCTTGTGTTCTCTCAAATTATATCATCAGCTTTGTTATTCCCCTTTGGGCCTTTACTCGCTCCCTTGCCTCTTGGACTCCAATTATAAAGTAGATTATTTGCATGATCATGGGATTCTATTTTCTTACCTAGTCTGAGTGGTAGGGGTCTAGAGGCAAGAAATTGATCCAAAAGCTATTTGAGTAAAGCTCATATATTCTTTTTCGGCTGATAATACCTCATGCAAGCAGATGGTGTTAAGCACATTACACCCTGGAAATCATAGCTTTCAACTCCTTCCACTCCTCAAATATTTTTGATTCTGGACTGGAGCCAGTAAGACACAATCATGATCCACATACAAACGGCTGCTCAGCCAGGTGGTCTAGTCATGCAGTTTCAAAGCAATCAATAGAGGTTTCCTTGACAGTAAGGTATTAACATTAAAGAAAAAATCTCTCACATCTGCCTTACAAAGTAGCTGGTTTCATCAATATTGTAGTTTTACAGTGATCAATGAGAGTTTCAACAATCATAAAAGACTAATATTAAAGAATTATTGCACACATACTACAAAGCAACCTGGTAAGTTTTAATGCCTGTCATGTATGAGCAGAATCTCAATGTACATTCTGAGCCATAGAGCCACTCAGGGAAGTTATGCAATGCATCTTTGCATAATCAGAGGTACAAAGTCATATTCAAAATAAGTTAATTGCAAACTTTGATGACAAAGGCTGCAATCCTAAGCATACTTACTGCTGATGACTGTGGGTTTTCTGTACTGAAAGAAACAAAAAGAAGTATGTGACCCCATTACTCATGGAAAACTTACCTTGGGCCTTTTAGCTGTGTGGTGGGGCTCTTTGTTTTTCTCTGTTTACACATGAAGAGGCAGTCCAGCCCTCCCTGCAACTAGTCTCAACAAGCCTCTGTTTCCTGGTTCTCTTAACTCTGCCCCTCTTAAAGGCACAGATCTCATAACACTCTGTAGTCCCAATACTATAGAGCTTGTAAGCCCTCTGACCAATCCTATAAAATATATATATTTCTCATAGCAGTATATTTTCCTTTAAAAATCATATTGGAAAAAGCCAGTTGCCAAAAGCACTCCTATGGGTGTAGGTAGCCGCATGATCAACTGACCACAGCCAAAAGCTCAAAACTACTTTAACAAAAGCTAAGATAATGAGTTACTCCAGCATAACCTGGAGGTCTCATTTGTTTGTGGGCATGATCTTGATTACCACACCTTGCTATAGAAACTGTTAAAGACAAAGAATATGGAAAGCCAACTTGCTATCAAACACTGCACTTCTTATCTCTTCTGGGAACCCAGGTCAGCAACAAATAGTTGTTCCTTTGCATTTCCTTCCCTTTGTCATGACTCTCCTAAAACCACTTACCTTATCCTGATCTAATGTCTCTGTCAAATCTGAATATCTTGGGCGAGGTGACTCTCAAGAGTTAATCTGCATGGGAAGCGCTTTCAAGCCGCTTTCCTCGTTTAGCTTAACAAAGCAATTTTGGCCCCGTTGTCCCGGGTTTAGCAGTAGATGAGCTGACTAATTACCTCAGCACCCCCAAACCCAGCACAGATGTGAAATTTAGTGTGATTGGTTCCTTTCCCACCAAGGAACGACCCACCTTATAAAAGTTTAGTTCACCAGCAACAGTTGGCTCATTGCCACATGTTCTTGTTGGTGTTGAGACATGAATTCTTCCTTCATTGGGTTTCTGTGCTGGCATGGAATCCCTGCCTTCTACTTCTACTCTTCTAAGAATCATTAGGTAATGTATTACCCCGCAACAACCCCCATTCCCTTCTCTATCATCCAATCTATCTTTCAAACCTGCTTATATCCTAGGAAACTTGATGTGCTTTTGTGCCTTACTGTGTGTGTGTATTTTTGAACAAATTTATATAAAACGTTTAAATTCAATTTGGACTCTTGCTTCTCTGTGGAATATTCGTTGCAGAATTCCTTCCCCGTATTATACAGTCTAAAAGATCTCCTCTTGGCCCCTCTTGCTGCCAATGTGAGTGCTCATTTCCCTTTGCTACTTTTAAAACCATATGTGTGCTATTACACTTTTAGCAGCTGGTGGAGATTCCCTTCAATAAAACCCTTACCCCTGTTAGGCCAGTAACAAGCTGATATTCTAACATCCCACTTTCCCTCCACACTCTCTCTGCCAGCCTTTCTCTTACCACTGCCATGGGAGAGAGGTTTGTTTTTAAAAGGGGGCTTGCCGTAAAAAAATTTTTAAAAGTCTTCCCTAATAATTGGGAACAGCAGAAGCAGAGCCGGGGAGGTGAGCTGGAACCAGAAACAGACCCTGTTTGTGCTGTTCCTTGCAAACACAAACTCTGTTATATTGATACACTGATACATCAAAATGAGTATGAGAGAAGCAGGAAGGAGCTGGCAACATGGAACAGGACAAGGGGGAAGGCAAGGAGGACAGCAGTGCAAAGGAGTGGGAAGGGTGGAGTCAGGCAGGCTGGCCATGGGTAGAGGGAAGGGGTCAGGGGGCAAAGCTGTGCTCGCTGGAAAATCTGCCTGGTGCAGTGGGAAGCAAAATTTAACTCATGCTACAAGTGGTCTCACTTGCTGTGGGGAGGCTAGTAAGTGAAAGCAGGGCTTGAGGAAATAAGTCAATACAAGAAATCTTGCTGTACCAGAGATTTGTCCCCATTGTGCAGCAGATGCCTTGTGAGTTATTGGCCTATGTTTCCCATCACACTGACTTCAACTGAATGCTGATATTCAAATCTAAATCTGCTAGAGGAGTCAAGTCCCCTCTTTAACTGGGAAAGGTTATCAAACATTTGGCACAGTCAAATTTGACACAGTCTGATAACTACCTTAGAAATGTGATTCATTAATGAAACAGACAAAAGACAAAGATTACAAAAATCCTTTTGGCTAGGAAAAAGGTGTACAATGTTATACAGCTTAGCAAAGAAAAACATTTCTGCTTAGCAGCTGCTTTTTTCACATTTACATGAAGAAATATGTGACCAGCTAGACAAGTTACCCACAAATGGCTTTATTGTAGATGACAAACAAAATGCAAGCAGAGGAATGGAAAATATGTACAAGTTGAGGGGATGTTTTCCTAGCATGGGTAGCTCAGAAAATGACATCATAAAATAAATATGGATTTACACCAGGATATACAAAGTTTAAGAATCAGGGCAATGTAGATCAAATTCCAAAATCTATTTGATCATCTATACCAGCGGCAACTATCACAGCCAGATTGACTTTATGTTGACACGACAATGCGACTTCACTGCTAATGCTACCGACACAAAAGTTATTCCATCTGACTGTGTGGCTCCACAGCATAAGCTAATAGTCATGGACATGAAGATCACCATGCAATCTCACGATGGCCATGTAAGAGGACCAGCAACCAATAAGTGGTGGAAACTACGCCACCACGCAACGACCACAGTCAACAGCATTATCTTCCACAAAAAAGAAGAGGAAGAAAAGTGTGGATTTATACTCCCTTTTCTCTCTGTAAGGAGACTCAAAGGGGCTTACAGTCTCCTTTCCCTTCCCCCCATAACAAACACCATGTGAGGTGGGTGGGGCTGAGAGAGCTCCAAAGAGTGTGACTCACCCAAGGTCACCCAGCTGGCCTTGTGTTGGGGTCCAAAGGTTAATCTAGTTCCCCAGATAAACCTCCACAGCTTAAGTGGCAGAGCAGGGAACAAACCCAGTTCTCCAGATTAGATTACACCTGCTCTTAACTACTACGCCACTGCAGATGCAACCTCAATTTCACTCGCAATCACTCAATTACTGGGGGTGAAAACACACACATACAAGGTTTCCTAGGATGTAATTTAGAGGTGAAAGACAGGTTTTGGATATATATTGAGAGAAGGGATGGGATATCAAAGATTATATTTACCAGTCTTGTAGTGGATGCCCAGGAGACAGGTACCTAGTAGCTAGGCTCTGGATGATCAGCGCTGTTGGAACAATATTATCAAGCTCCATAGTAGTGTGATAATATTGAACACCTGACTGAGGTCTGAGGTGGACTTTTATAGGAAAAAACATGGAGCCAAGGAAATCCTTTAAAAAAGGATTTTTCCTATTGTTCCAGGTGATGTAATGGACTTGAGTGTCAGACAATTGACCTGATGGCTGACCCATTATCTTGATGGGTTTTGCAGGCTGTTGGATAATAAACAGGTAGTGACTGTTAATAAGTATACAGATGGTCACGAGGAGGATGAGTCAGGGGAAGACTTTTGAGTTGATTAAGAGACGTAGGTGTGCTGTTGTTCATATTCAGAAGAGAAGAAGAAGAAAAGTTTGGATTTATATCCCCCCCTTTCTCTTCTGCCGGAGACTCAAAGGTGCTTACAATCTCCTTGCCCTTTCCCCCTCACAACAAACACCCTGTGAGGTGGGTGGGGCTGAGAGAGCTCAGAAGAACTGTGACTAGCCCCAGGTCACCCAGCTGGTGTTTGTGGGAGTGCACAAGCTAATCTGAATTCCCCAGATAAACTTCCACTGCTCAAGTGGGGGATCAAACCCGGTTCCCACAGATTAGAATGCACCTGCTCTTAACTACTACACCACTACTGCTCTCAAATGCTATTTCCTGAATATGGGCCAGGCATGAGGTATGGGGGGGACTCCTTTAGGCATTCTTGCTCACAAGGTCAGACACAGTCCGAAGATGGAGTTTCTGAATCCAAACAGACTCCTATGTTCAGGGCACTATTCTGACAGGTCTGACAGGGCAGCATTCCAGGAGAAAGACCATTCTCTCCCCCTCTGTCAGGTTGGCTACAATAGCTACAGCCATTTTTATTCACAGATTTAAAATGCCAGCCAAAAGTCTTCTATTAGAATATGGGGTTTTTTTCCTGTTGATTTTACAAGCTGAATGAGAGTTCACACATTTTTGTAAGTGTTAATGAACTCTGTTACCTAGATCTAGCCTCATCTTGGAAAGTCAGGTGAAACAGTTACAGAAAAAAATTAGATTAATTGCTTTTTAATAGAGTTTAAGAGTTGAGATTGGTCTTATCTTGTTATATCAGATGTATCTCATATATATGTGCTAATTGGCTTACTTGCACTTATATTGCTTCTCTCTCATTTAGTTATAACCAGATATAATCATATCATATTAGATCAGATTTAGAGAAAGATAAGGTTGACATATTTCTATAAATATGCACTCCTGTAACAAGCAAATCAGATTTATCTGGCTGGAAGTCTCAGAAGAAGAATAAGTAAAATCTCTTGGTGAGATTCTTGAGTAACCTGGGTTTTTTGATAATGTACAAAAGCAGTAGTTTGCTTTTTAAAAACTGCTACTTGGGATAATATGATTAAGCAATGCTAGGAAATTTTATCATTTATCTTCCCAGTGATAGGGTCATTTTTATGCCTATATTTTTATGCCTTGCTCAGTAAGTATAATTTTTAATTTGTTCAATAAAATATAAAGATTTATACAGGTATTCTGTCTTGTTTGCTGATTAATAGTTCAGAAAATGGAACCCTATTCCCTGCACTTTTGTATAATCAGTTTTGGATGGGCAAAGCTATGAAATGTTTTAGTACAGATCCAAGAGGATGCAGGACAGTATATATCATTACAGTGGCACATGGGGATGGGGCAGCCATAAGGGAAAGAAACCCCATGTGGACATTTTACTGCTGCTGCTAATACCTTTGCTGCTAATACCTTTTAATGGCTGCTGCTAATACCTTTCCTGAAGCAGTGAACTCACAACAAAGAACCAGTACTGTGTGGATGCAGCCCTTAAAAAAAAAGTGGGAAAGAAAATAAATTTTTAAAAGTATTTCTTATTTTTGAATAGATCTATAATACATCTAGTGAGTTTCTTGTAAACACAATTAAAGAAAAAAGATTTTTGTGAACTCTTCTTTTATTTGCAGTCTTGAAATGACATTTTAAAAGAGTTGGTAAATAAAGAATAATTTCCTTGTTTTTAAAACTAATTGGCTGACTTTTTACTTGCATTTATATATGTAAAATTATGTCATCCCATTTATTTTTAATTATGAGTTTATGAAGTTCAATCAAAATTTCATTACAATAAAATGTATGCAGATTTTCTTACTAGTCAGACTAAACCTTGTAATTTCCCTAAATTTTCCTATAATTATAGTATTAGCTTTTAGTGAAAGCTTTCCTGCATGGATAAAAGAATGACATTGTGCTGAATAAAACTGAACATGTTACTCTTAATTGGAAAAAAAAGATAAGAGCCAATATTATACAAATGCCGGTTGCATAATTTTACCCTCAACAATATTGAGACATTTTATTGAACAAAGTTTGTCTCAAGTAAAGGTGATGTTTGAAGGAAGGTCACATAATTTTTACATAACATTTCATGTTTGTAGTCAAGAGTATTTATCTTCTATCCAGTTTCCCCCTTTGCAGCTGCAGGTGGAAAATCCAATGGCAAATTTTGTTACCATTTCCAGAAATTCTATCTTGCTTAAGCTGGAGATGCCACAAGCACCATAGACAGTGGTTCCTTCTTCAACTATGTAGTGGGAAAGACAGAAACTTAATAGGTCCTCTTTCTCTGAATATTGTGGTGTGCCTTCCTAAGTAGGATTGTGTAGCATTAGTTGTTAGTGTTGATTTTATGTCCGAGCGTCTTGAGAATTAAAAGCTGCAGTAAATCTTGCTTCAAGTTTGTCTGGATGATGGATTTCATTTTAAAACTCTAGCTCTGTCATTTCCTTAGCCATAGTAAGTGAGCCCTGAAGGCCTTTAGCTTACTTATAAAATAGCAGTGTTCAAAGGGATCAGAGAATATGGAATTCAACTCTGACATCCACTAGTTGTCAATCTACTTAATCAATTCTAGGACAGTGTGTGCCAATGTAGGGCAATTCTACTGCATAAAAGTAATTCCAGTTCAAATAGATCCCTTTAAACAGGTACTCTGATTAAACAATTGTATTTAAGGCATAGCTGAGATCAATTCAGCTATAAAGGTAAATAAGGCACTTACCTAAGGTGAAACATAAGGATTGCAACAAGCTGCCCCTTCGGGGATAGGGCGGTATAAAAGTCCAAATAAAATAATAATAAATCTGTATTTCCATGCTACTTGAAAACCTCCATTTTGCAGTATGCACTTGACTGTACTCAAAGATTGTAAAGATCTGACTGACTCAAACTGTGTAGCCTGTGCAAGGGATTCATTGTCAGGGGGATGCGTATCTGAGTAAAAGAAATGCATTCTTGAAACTATGTAATCACTAGATATAGACAATCAATGCATCTTTGATATATGTAACCAGCCTGCTATATGTTACCACTGCCATCTGTGCATTCTTTCCTTGACCAATGCTTTACTGCTTTGCATGTGTTGTAGTAAACTAGGCATCCCCTGCATCTCCTGTCCCATGAGAAAAGAGTTATAACTGTTATCTTGTGGTGGACAGAAGACCAGGTGGCTCCTTTGCTATCTGTTTCTGACCTTGGAGCAGTCTCAGTTCCAGAGGCTGCCTCTGGGAAGTTGAGAGGGGGAATTTCTTAGGGGATATGGGTCTGCAAATGCCAGTTTCTTTAGAACAGGCTTTGCTAAGTATGGTGCTTAAATGCAGTAGTAACCTCCAGGCTAGATTACTGTAACTCGCTCTATGCGGACTTGCCTTTAGCTATGATCCAGAAATTGAAACTCGTACAGAACGCAGCAGCCAGTTGTTGCAGTGCAGAAATGATGTTTTCTGGATTCAGATAACTGCACATACACTTGCTTACCAGCTGAGGCTATCCTTCATGCACTTTGCGGATCTTGAGTGTGTCAGAATTTTATAGATTGCAGAAATTAACTTTTTATTAGAGTGTGGGTCGGGTGTGCTTTTACGCACCCACAAAGGACATTGAGGACATTTTCAATGGGCTTTGCACAGACGAATAATGTGGCCATTGGTTTTTAGAAGAAGAAGAGTTTGGATTTATACCCCCTTTCTCTCCTGTAAGGAGACTCAAAGGGGCTTACAATCACCTTTCCCTTCCTCCCTCATAACAAACACCCTGTGATGTGGGTGGGCTGAAAGAGCTCAGAAGAACTGTGACTAGCCCAAGGTCACCCAGCTGGCATGTGTTGCAGTGCACAAGCTAATCTGGTTCACCAGATAAACCTCCACAGCTCAGATGGCAGAGCAGGGAATCTAACCCAGTTCCCCAGATTAGAGCGCACCTGCTCTTAATCACTATGCCACTGCTGCTCTCTGTTCTCTCTCATAGTTCACTATGAGCTCTCATGTGTTGCAGCTCAGCTCTTCCACAAACTTACATGGCCACCCCACTGCAATCCCCACCCTTTTTCTACTCACACTCCCTGCTGGCATCTGTATGTGTCTTGCACAGGGAGCAGCCTGGAAATGGTCCAAGGGGAGATGTGTGCACCAGGCCTGCAGGAAATACACTTTTTTTCTGTAAATAGGCCTGGCTTTCTTGAAGAAACTATATTAGTTTTTTAAAAATTTTGCATCTGAACATAGCACCATTAAAACTAAATGCTTTAATATTACACTATTGTCTTAATTTGACTAGTTTAAATTACATTCATTTTCACATTAATTAATTAATTAATAAACAAACACTTAATGGCAATAAACTATTATGTCTCTCATGTAACTAATAATTAAAGTAAATCAATTTTAAAAATAGGTGTTTTCCTCAAGGGTTCCCTGAGATATGAAGAGTGAGGTCAAGCATGCCACGACATCAAAAAGGTTGGGAAACACTGAGTTAGAGATTGAGGCTAATATAAAGAATGCATCTCCATACTGGATATGTATACCGCCCGATCCCGAAGGAGCCCTTCGGGGATCGGGCGGTATACAAATTAAATAAATAATAATAATAAATAAAATAATACATTCAGCAAGCTACTGTTTAAGGAATATGAGACATACAGTGTATCTTAACAACACATTTTTGGGAGTAAGCCCCGCAGTATAGAATGAAGTATGATTCTGAGTAGACCTGCTTAGAATTGCTCCCTTAGCAATTTATCCCTGAAGAAAGCTTTTCAATTCTGCAGCAATTCTTTAAGTGTATGTATGGCTTATCATTTATAAGAAAGAAAACAAAATACTATATATAAAAACTACTATCCCTCAGGGACTAATGGCTTCTGAAAGGTGTCCATAGTCAAACTAACACTAATGTATGCCTATTAATGCCTATTAATTTATATAATAAAGGTATATATTAATGTATATATGTATATATTAATGTATATAATAAAGGCTCTTTCAAATTTAAAAGCACCATGCAGTAATATTTTTATCAGATTACAGATTAGTGAGCTTTTAAAACTTGGTTTATTAATTTTGGTTTACTAAGTTTACTTGGTTTTGATAAACTATATTACATCCTTGTGTTTTTGTCATGAGACCAAGCTTGAGGGGTGAAATCCAGCAATCGTTCGTGGATTCTTTTCACATCCAGCACTCCAGCCTGCTAAGTTTCATAAGCTTTTATTTCAAGTGAAAATAACAAAATCTTAGTACAGTTCTCTTAGCAAAATAAGTTCCTTTTAAATTTCATCGTCCCTCTCTCGCAGGAGCCCCTGGTAGACAGATGCTTCCTAGTCAAAACCTCTCAGGTTGAATTCCCAATCCTTTGTTTCCACCTTCTCAGGAAAACTCCACCCTGCCATGAAGTAAATCTAAACTTTTGAATTCTACTGGTCAAATTTGAATGGCATTTCCTGTGCTCAAAGCCCTTTACCATCCTTGTGTAACTTCTTTGCTTCAGCAATAGAATCTCTCCATCACAGTTTTATTATTCATTTTGGAGGAAAACCGCATTTAGTACCAGCTGTAAATCTAATATATTACTTAGTACTTAGCACATAAAACATCTTGGGTTTTTTTCTAAATTCTATCCCTCAAGAACCATATTCAATAAGACTCTCTTTACAATACAGGTGAGAAAAAAATATGGGGAGGATCAATTTTTATTGTACCATATGTAGTACTTTTCAATTTATTGTTGTGCTCTAGAGTACAACTATATAAGAAAACTGTGGACATTCCAACTTATTTGAAACAGAAGTAGACTGCATATATTTGTGTAGTGGTTAAGATCAGGTGGACTCTAATCTGGAGAATCAGGTTTGATTCCACACTCCTCCACATGAGCAGTGAACTCTAATCTGGTGAACCAGGTTTGTGGTCCCCCTCCTACACATTAAGTCTGATGAGTGACCTTAGGCTGATCACAGTTTTGTCAGAAATCTCTCAGCCCCACCTACTTCACAAGGTGTCTGCTATGGGAAGAGAAAGGGAAGGAATTTGTAAGCTGCTTAGAGACTCCTTAGGGTTGAGGAAAGCAGGATATAAATTCAAGCACCTCTTCTCTTCTAAATAGGATTTTTGAAATATTGATTATGGGAATTCTACTATAGTTTAAAATATATATTTTTAATTAAAAGCTTGCAGTTGCTCACTCTGAATAAAGTTTTTTGAAGGAATGTAGAAATCGCAGTTGGATTCTGCCTCAACACTCCTACCTTCATATGCCATTCTCATGGTACCTGAGACTGGATTTTATATAAAGCATCAATGAGTCCTTAAAATGAAGTGGATTTGGAAAAACCCATATCACCTTTTCTAATATGCCAGTTTTTAATGTTTTTAAAAACAATACATTAGGGGCTACCTTATTAGCACATAGGTTCGCTTTTCTTGTAATTATGTGAAACAGAAGTTTCAAATACGCGGCCTTACGCGGCCTGGGACCCTCGTATCTTCGAGACCGCATCACCCCGTATGTCCCTGCACGGCCTCTCCGCTCAACGGAGGCTAATTTATTAGTGGTCCCTGGCCCCTCAATGATGTGGCTGGCCTCCACGCAGGCCAGGGCCTTTACGGCTCTGGCCCCGGACTGATGGAACACCCTTCCTCCAGCTGTTCGTGCCCTGCGGGACCTTAACGAGTTCCGCAGGGCCTGTAAAACGGAGTTGTTCCGCCCGGAGCTCTTCTGGAGGGACCAGCCAGCTGAAATAGGTGCCCCCCAGCCCGACCCCTGTTATTTGAGGGAGCTGCTACCATCTAATGTGGCTTGCCACCATCCCCCCTTTTTTTCTCCTGGGAGAATTTTAATGAAAAACAGGGTGGTCGGACGCCTTCCCATTATTATTATTATCAGTGCTATGTTACCGCTGTTATAAAGATTTTAGTAATTTATTTTATTATATTTTATGTTGTACACCGCCCAGAGCCCCTAGGGTATGGGGCGGTATAAAAGTTTAAACAATAAATAAATAAAATAAATAAATAATGTTTTAACATATGTCTTTCAATTAACTAGAACTGTGAAAGTCTATGGGAGGGGAGTACAGAAAGTGGGCAGAATCCCAGTTTCTCTCTTTCTGGATGCACTTCTTTGAGCAAAATTAAAGCGTTGTACTCTTGATAAGTATGCCAAATATGCTAGATTTTGTACGGTAACAGTTATGAATATGTATTTGTATTCTTAAAGGCACTTGAGATGTTTCCATTGCTTCACAAATCATGGAAAATTCAAATCTCACTTATAACCCACACAAGTGTTCATTATGCGAATAAAAGAGTTGGATTTAAATATAGTTAATAATATACAAGTGAGATACTGGGATGTGACCAGCCTTTTGCCACTGCTCTCATTCTACTAAAAGCTGACTACAATTTCCTTCACAACACACATTTTATGTGGAAGATACTAAAGCTGTGTTTGTCATACCACATGTACAAACAGCCTTTTCACAAACTGACACACTGTTGCACATATAACAGGCAGGAGTGTAGCTGAGGAAAACAGCTCCCAGAGCCCCCTCCAGTTGCCCTTTGTCCCTCTCAGCTGTGCCCCTTCCCTGAACCAGGAGTGCCCCTTCCCTGAACCAGGAGTAGGACTGGCCTTGCCCTCAAGCTCCACCTGAATCTGGGAGTGGGTCAAGCCATACTGGTCACATCCAGTTGTGAGGAACAGTTGTGAGGGCCCTCATGTTACCATTGTTACAATTTTGGGAACAATTTATAACTGAATAAATCAAATAAAAATAAAAAAGTCAGGGTTAGGGGTCAGGCAAGGGTAAGGTTTAAGGAAGAACCTGAACATCTGAAACTGACCATAGCCCTATTCTCAGATTGTGCCCTAGAACTCAATGAAACACTAAGGAAAGCCCGAGCCCCTGCCCATTCCTTAACCCTAACCCTAACTTATTCTTTTTATTTGATTTATTCAGTTATAAATTGTTCCCAAAATTGTAACAAAAACCCAAAACCTAAAACTGACCACAGCCCTATACTCAGATTGTGCTCTAGAACTCAACATAACACTAAGGAGAGCCTTTGCTCCTGCCCTTGCCTTAATCCTAACCCTAACTTATTATTTTTATTTAATTTATTCAGTCATAAACTGCTTGCAAAATTGTAACAAAAACCCTAAACCTAAAACTGACCATAGCCCTACTCTCAAACTGCGCCCGAGAACTCAGCATAACACTAAAGCCAGCCAGAGCCCCTGCCCTTGCTTTAACACTAACCCTAATCTTTTATTTTTATTTAATTTATTCAGTCAAAAATTGTTCCCAAATGTGAAACAAAAACCCAAAACCTTAAACTGACCATAGCCCTGTTCTTGGACTGCGCCCATGAACTCACCATAACACAAGGCAAGCCTTAGCCCTGCCTTAACCTTAACCTTAACCCTAACCTATTATTTTAATTTAATTTATTTTTGTTCCAATTTTGGGAACAATTTATGACTGAAAATTTAAATAAAAACAATAAATTAGGGTTAGAGTTAAGGCAGGGGCTCAGGCATGCTTTAGTGTTACGTTGAGTTCTAGGGCACAGTCTGAGAATAGGGCTATGGTCAGTTTTGGGTTTTTGTTAAAATTTTGGGAACAATTTGTGACTGAATAAATTAGATTAAAATACTAAATTAGGGTTAGGATTAGGATTAGGGTTAAGGCAAGGGCAGGGTGTCAGGCTGGCCTTAGTGGGTTTTTTTTAGTTCCAGGGCACAGTCCAAAAATAGGGCTATGGTCAGTATTAGGTTTCCGGGTTTTGTTCCAATTTTGTTCCAATTTGGGACTGAATAAATTAAATTAAATAATAAATTATGGTTATGGTTAACACAAGGGTAGTGTCTGAAGCTTGCCTTATTGTTACGTTGAGTTACAGGGTGCAGTCCAAGAATAGGGCTATCGTCAGTATTAGGTTTCCAGTTTTTGTTTCAATTTTGGGAACAATTTGGTACTGAATAAATTAAATAAAATAATAAGTTAGGGTTAGGGTTAATGCATGGGCAGGGGCTCGGGCTTGCATTGCTGTTACGTTGAGTTCTAAAGTGCAATCCGAAATTGGGCTATGGTCAGTTTCAGATGTTCAGGTTTTTCCTTAACCCTTACCCTTGCCTGACCCCTAACCCTAACTTTTTATTTTTATTTGATATATTCAGTTATAAATTGTTTCCAAAATGGTAACAAAAACCCAAACTCTAATACTGACCATAGCCCTATACTTAGACTGCGCCCTAGAACTCAACGTAACACTAAGGCAAGCATTTGCCCCTTCCCTTCCCTTAACCCTAACCCTAACATATTATTTTTATTTAATTTTTTAATATATTTTTTATAATTTTTTAAATAATTTTTTTATAATTTTACAATTTGTGACTGAATAAATTAGATTAACATAATAAGTTAGAGTTACGGTTAAGGCATGGGCAAAGGCTCGGGCTTGCCTTAGTGTTACGTTGAGTTCTGGGGTGCAATCCAAGAATAGGGCTGTGGTCAGTTTCAGGTTTTCGCGTTTTGCCTTAACTCTTGCCCTTGTCTGAACTATAACCCTAATTTTGTACTTTTATTTAATTTATTCAATCATAAATTGTTCCCAAAATTATAACAAAAAGCCAAAACCTGAAACTGACCATAGATGTATTCTCAAACTGCACCCTAGAACTCATTGTAACACTAAGGCAAGCCTGACCTCCTGACCTTGCCTTAACCCTAACCCTAATCTTTAATTTTTAATTTATTCAGTCAAAAATTGTCCCCCAAATTGTAACAATGGTCACATGAGGGCCCTCACAACTGTTCCTCACAATTGGATGTGACCAGTATGGCTTGACCCACTCCCAGATTCAGGTGGAGCTTGAGGGCAAGGCCAGTCCTACTATGACCCTGTCCTGAACTCCTGGTTCAGGGAAGGGGCACAGCTGAGAGGGACAAAGGGCAACTGGAGGGGGCTCTGGGAGCTGTTTTCCTCTATTACATCTTATTTTCAGGGAATGTCTTATTTTAGGAGAAACAGGGTAGGAGGCAAGTATTCAAGTAGAACAAAATACCAAATAAAAGAGGAAATAAAAATCTATCAATAAAAATCTATCACAAATAATACAACTATTGTTGAGATTTGAAACAGAAGGAGAACAAGTAATAGAATGTATGACAAAATGTGCTAACAACTTTGAGTAAGAATTAACTGCAATAATGGGAGAATATGTGGTCAAAGGGACTTAAATTGACATTAAGCCAATTTTAAAGTAGAATTTTTATAAAATGATGTACCATTGGTATATGTCACCAGAGAAATTGACATTTGAATTCCATCTGAGACTGGTTGTTTAGCATTTGGCTTAGGACAGAAGTCTTTGTTATCAGGCATCTTTACAGTACATATTGTTACTTTCTCTTTCACGCATCAATTGCTTTTCTTTTTTCTCTATATGCCAGTTGTTTCCCTAGGTATTTTTTAGAGTAGATCTGGAAATATAATTACAATTATATTTGGGGTTTCTTCCTCAAGGACTAGCATGTGCCCCTAGATGAAAAATTAAACTTGACATTTTTGCATGACAAATATTTGGATTGCTGGAATTACATTTAGCCCAGGAACCTATACTTCTGCAAGTATAATAATCAATCTCTGGTTTATAGAAGTAGAAAACACTACCAGAGGAAATGTTGGTGAAAACTATGCAAAACTATATTGTAAAAACTAGGGCAGAAAAGATACAATCACACTGGGCTGACTCAGCAATTTAGCCCAACAGCTGATGTGTCTCACTGTGTTTGCGTATTGTATTTACAGCAAAATAGGAATTGAGTGGATCAGGGTTTCTGAGGGTAGACTCTTAGCAATAGAGAAATGAACTCTTCCCCTAAAAGAAAAATCACATATAATATTCTGTATCTAATGAAACAGAAATATGGCATGGGATGAAATATGCAACTGAATACTAATTATTTTCAGATCTGCTTTACAGAAAGGAAGAGCTGTGGTTATGAATTACGTAAAATAAGAAAATACAGTTATGTCCTTGTATCCTTTATTTTTTCCTCAGATCCTTCAAACTGACACAACAATATTTAAGGACCATGCAGTGACTTTTATAACACTTTGTTTTCATTCACATTTTTCATCTTCGTCTTTTAGTTAATTCTACAGTAATTCTTCTTGAAAATAGTTAGACCCAATTATGCAACTCAAATATGTATGTAGATTGAAGAAATATATACTTCTACCACTTCAGAGGACTGATTTGTGAATTAAAAGCAGGAGAGAAGGACAGAACAGAAGAAAAGTCAACCATGTGCCAGATTCTTCAAAAACATTCCCAATAACCATCTTGTGGTATTGTAGGATGGAACATACTTGCATAATCATTTTAAAAAACACAACCAGAGGATCTGCTTAGGTATGATGTCTTCAGTGGCGTATTTGCCTAGGAACACCTTGTCCCTGGTCACATGGGGGGCACAAAATTGGCCCCATGTGACCAGGAATATGGCAGTGGGGGCAGAGCCAAGTGCCCTTGACCCTGCCCATGTCGATGATAACATGGGCATGGTCAAGGGCACTCAAAGATGACATCTCTGAGCACCCTTGACCCTGCCCATGTCATCATCGACATGGGCAGGGTCAAGGGTGCCCATCTTCCCCCCCTCACTCCCCCTCCCTCCCTCCCCCCCAGCCAGCTGGGCTCCCAGCTAGCAGCCAGCAGCCCCTTCTGCTCTGCCCTCCGGGCCATGCCCCCTAAGCCCTGCCCCCAGCCTCAGTGCTTATAAAAGCAGCTCTCTAAGGCCAGGGACCACAGTCTCTTCTGGCCAGCCTGGAGGGCAAAGCAGAAGGGGCTGCTGGATGGGAGCCCAGCCAGCAGGGTGGAGGACAGAACCCCACCCTGCACCAGGTGGGGGTGGCAGCAAGGGGGTGCATGAAGTGGGATGGCAGTGCAGGGGTGAAGCCCCACCCCCAGGCAGGGGGGTGCCCAGAGGAGAACCAGTGGGATGCTGTTATCCCAGGTTACAGGCACTACAGGAAGGTTAGGACAGGGCGTATTGCGGGTGGGGTGGCCCTCTACATCAAAGAGAGCATAGTGTCACATAAAATAGACAATGCAGGGGAGAGCTGATTCCTCTACAGAAGCACTGTAGATATCAATACCAGGGGTGAAGCATAGTTTAACATTCGGAATATATTATCGTCCCCCTGACCAAAGCGCACAAGAGGATTCTGAGATGGAAAAAGAAATTAGAGGCCAACAAAAGCAAAAATGCAGTGGTAATGGGCGATTTTAACTATCTCATATAAACTGGAAAAATACATGTTCAGGTCATATTAAGGCGATAACATTCTTGGATATGCTAAATGACTGGGGCTTAGAGCAGATGGTTGTAGAACCAACCAGGGGAGAGGTGATCCTAGATCTCATTCTATGTGGGACCCAGGACCTGGTGCGGGAAGTCAGTGTTGTTGAGCCAATAGGGAACAGCGACCACAATGCTGTCAGATTCAGTATCAATATTCAGCAACAGCAGCTAGAATAGTTCTGGCGAAAAATTGGAAAAGTTCAATTATTCCATCTATATTTGATTGGAACATGAAGATGTTAGAAGTGATTAAGATATCGCAATTGCCAGGACAGGAGGTGTTAGAAGAGAATTATAATACTAAAAATCAATGGGAACAATGGAAAATGTATTTAAATAAGAAATACCATATCCAAAGCAAAGTATTTAGTTAAAGTTATTAAATTAAAAATAGAGTACGCACAGAAGGAAGTACAAATTAAAGTAATAATGGACAGGAATCGTAAGCATAGCAAATTGCTGCTTAAATGTTTTTTTTTTCTTTGTATGCCGTTTGAATTAAACTGTTATTAATTACTAATTTGTGTGATATGAAGATGTACCAGTTTTTGTATATATAACTATAACTTTGTTTCTCTTTTTTGTATTATTCTTAATTTTTCTTTCTATAATAAAGCATTAAAAAAGATTCAGTATCTCTGCATGCGAACAAGTGACAACTACTAATGAAGCCGCATTTCCAAGCCTCTCAGAAAGGGTACCTCTCAAAGATGAGGGGGATAAAAGCGCAGTATTTGCGGTAACCGGAAAATCAAGAAGCCGCAAACCGTCCAAGACACTTGGAGGGTTATTTTGAAAAAAAAAACACAGCTCCTTGGAAAGTTTCCAGCTGGAATGTAGTTCCCGAGGCTGTAGGAAAGGCAGCCACCAGTCCAAAAGAAAAGCCAAATTTCATGGTTAACAAGGGAGGTTGAGTGTTCATTATGAAAAAAAGATGTCTTTTAGAAAAATGCAAAGTCCAACTTAACTGGATAAAGTAAATACCAGAGAGAAACACAAATGGTGGCGCGAGAAACAAGTTAGCCGTGCGGGGAGGCAAAAAAGGATTATGAGGAAATGAATGGCTGCGAACATCAAAACCTGAAAACCAACAGTTCTTCAAGTACATCAAAAGCAGGGGAAGCCAACTAGGGAAGCCGGTAGAAAGCCCATTAGATGATGAAGGAACAAAAGGCGGTGTGCTAAAGCATGGTTAGGAGATTGCAGAGGAGTTAAATGACTCCTTTAATCTGTCTTCCCCCAAGAGGAGGTGAGGAAAATTCCCAGACCTGAACTCGCTTCTTAGGAGGTGAATCCAAGGAACTTAAAGTAAAGATAGTGGTAGATTAAGGAAGAAGTTCTGGCAGCCATTGATAAACCAAAGCCACCAAACCCCCTGGCCTCAGACGTATTCATCCAAGAGTTCTTAGAAGAGCTCAATCAAGGAACTCGTTGATGTTCTCACTCTTTAATATGCAACTTATCCCTGAAATCGGTAGTCTACATCCCTGAAGACTGGAAGATAAGCCAATGTCACAATCTAATCTTTAAGAAACATCTAGGGGGGAATCATGGAAATTACAGGCCAGCCTGCCTATTATCTGCTTCTGGGTAAATTCAGTAGAATCTATCATTAAAGATAAAATTATTAAACATGTAGAAAGCGCTATCCTTGCTGAGGAAAAAAAAGTCAATAGCATGGCTTCTTTGTAGAGGTAAAACCTAATTCACAAACTTCATTAGAGTTCTTTGAGGGTGTAAACAGGGGTGTGGATGTGCGGGGAAACCAGTGCATATTGTCTACTTGGATTTCCAAAAGTTGCTTTTGACAAAGTTCCCTCACCAGAGACTGTTGGAGAAAACTCAGCAATTAACATGAATAAGAGGGGAAGTCCTCCTATGGTTTAAAAAACTGGTTGAGGAACAGGAAATAAAGGGTATGGGTATAAACAGTCTTCACAATGGAGAGATATCAGGAAAGCGTCCCCTGGCTGAACCGCTTCGTGATCCGAAGTGCTCTTTAACTTATTCATAAAATGACCTGGAAGTAGGGGTAGGTAGCGTGGTGGCCAAGTTTCCAAAGATGATACCAAATTATGTAGGGTGGTGGAGAAACCACAAAGGATTGCGAAGAGCTCCGCAAGCAGACCTTGATAAAATAGGTGTATCAGCTAAGAAATGGCAAATGCAGTTCAATCAGCAAAATGCAAAGCGATGCACATAGAAGCAAAAAATCCAAACTTCACATACATGCTACAAGGGTCAGTGCTATCACAGACCAGGAAAGGGATTTGGGCGTCTTAGTTGATAGTTCCATAGGAATGTCAACTCAATGCATGGCAGCTGTGAAAAAGGCAAACTCTGTGCTGGGGATAATTAGGAAAGGAGTTGATAATAAAACCGCAAGGATTGCCGCCGCCCCTTATATAAAGCTTCTGGTGTGACTGCTCTTTGAGCATTGTGGTGTTCCAGTTCTGGTCGTCATTGATCTCGCGCGATATCAAAGAGATAGAAAAAGTGCAGAGAAGGGCAACGAGGATGATTGAAGGATTGGAGCACCTTCCTTATGAGGAGAGGCTGCAGCGTTTGGGACTCTTTAGTTTGGAGAGGAGACGGCTGAGGGGGGATATGATTCAAGTCTATAAAATTATGCATGGGGTAGAAAATGTTGACAGAAATTTTTCTCTCTTTCTCACAATACTAGAACAGGGGCATTCATTGAAAATGCGGGGGGGGGGAGGAATTAGGACTAATAAAAGGAAACACTTCTTCACACAACGTGTGATTGGTGTTTGGAATATGCTGCCACAGGAGGTGGTGATGGCCACTAACCTGGATAGCTGTAAAAAGGGCTTGAACAGATTTATGGAAGAGAAGTCGATCTATGGCTACCAATCTTGATCCTCCTTGATCTCAGATTGCAAATGCCTTAGCAGACCAGGTGCTCAGGAGCAGGAGCAGCAGAAGGCCATTGCATTTACATCCTGCACGTGAGCTCCCAGAGGCACCTGGTGGGCCACTGCGAGTAGAAGAGTGCTAGACTAGATGGACTCTGGTCTGATCCAGCAGGCTAGTTCTTAAGTTCTTGATTTGTCTGCTATTTACCCCTGGTGTGCCTCTGGCTGTCTTTGTCAAGAGACATAAGAGAAGAACAACTCAGCATTTTGTGTAGTATCTAGCGATTTTCAGATTTGATCCCAAGGTGACTGAAAGATCCTCTAATAATACTTAGGGAAGAAATGCTTTAAGGAAAGAACTTTGGACACTAAATTCTTATGATACACATTCAATGACCACATATAAAACCTCTATATGAAACAGAATTTTTAATTATTTAACTGGGTTTGATGGAAGGTGATAGAACTAAGGTTTTTTAAAGAAAGAATACAGTACATAAGACTAATTATAAATAGTCAGATACAAGCCAATTCAAATATCCGTAATCACTGACATCAAGAATCTAAAAACCTGTTATTACAGTAATAGAGGAGAAAAAGACATAACAGTGGATATTTCTACACTAAATATCAATTTATATAAACTCAACAGATAGATCATTTTAGATACATGAGAAACATAAATAAAAGGAATTGAAGATCACAGCATTTTGTGGCATAATCCTGACATGAACTACTACCATATGTTGTGCTCCCGTAACATTTTTAAAATAAAGGTAGGGATAGGATAAATCTGTTTTTGAATTTTAATAATCTATGTACATTTATAATAATAATAATATATAATACTAGTAATCAGTATTTTAAAATCAATTTACATTTATAATATTGGCATATGCCAATAGTGTGGAAGTAACTTAAATATAAAAACTATATAGATATTTACTGTATTGTAGTTGACTCAAATCAATTGTATCACAGACGGAGAAGGGTTCTACATCATGAAGGAGTGTTGCTTGCATCTCATTGATGGTAGATTTGGCCACTCATGAAAAATTTCTTTATTAAAATAATTAAATTGGATCTATTTGACTGTGATCACTATTTTCTTAGAGACCAGCTACTCCAGTCTGGTAATTCGCAGACAGTATATGCATATTTTGCCCATGCCATCTTTTGTCCTCGACTTGGTGAGCAAGAAATGACGATGAAAATTCAGTGTTTGTTTGGTAACGAAATAAGAACTGAACTAAATAACCAAATCCAACAAAATGTAAATCAAACTGATTCAGCTAGATACTCCATATTGGACATAGAATTCAAATGGGCTAAATGACTGTTCATAATAAGAAATTATGACAACTCTACAATCTCTGGGACAATCAAACAAATACAATAGCAGGGAGGTACAAATGTAAATACTGCAAAAATTAAATCTGTGTATCTTAGTACAAAACACCCCCATAAGGACCAATGCCAGTAACAGACAAATTTCTCATGAGATGTTCATAATAAACACCAGAGAATGAGTGTGTCGGAACAAATGATTGTCAAATCAGTATGTCTGTAGACTGATAAAATCAAGGCCAGATGAGACACACGTAAGATTTTTCATGTAACTAAAAAAGACAGATTAGAAAGATTCTCAGTCTTCCAAGACATGATTTCAGCAAAGCTAAACACTGTAAAGCCCCACTGGTTTCAACTGAACACTACGCTTAACTCCCCAGTCATGGATGTCACAGGAATGGCAGCTGAAACCATGCTTCGTTATGAAACTGGCGGTCACATACCCTTGACCGCGGATAGGTATTATGAGCAAATATACCTTTAATTGCGGTCACATACCTTTAATTGCGGATAGGGTATTATGATCGTGCTTTGGGCTGATCTGGTCATCAGCACGCCATTTACACCGCAGCCTGGATTCCGGCTGATGGAGGGGGGAGTGGTTGCTGCTTCCGTGGCTCTCCAGCATTTGCCCGGAGGCAGCTGCTGGTTGGTTGAAACAGAGCGGTGCCGCAACCGAATCCATTCCAGATGAGATCCTCTGGCTGGGTCGCCAAGGAGAGGCTGGGCATTTCCAGCCGCCGGTGTGGGAGGGGGGTCTTCATTGCCGGGTCTTCCTCCGTCCTTGTTCCTGGGGCCCACCTGGATTCGGCTCTTTCAATGGTGACCCAGGTGGCTCCTGCCAACCCATCTGACGGTGCTCCATCTTCGCCAGGCCCGCCATGGCCCCCTTTCTCTCCCAAACGGATTCCGCGTTGGCCACCGTGATCCAGTGCGCAACGGTCAATCCAGGCTAGACTATTGTAACTCGCTTTTACGCTGGCCTTCTCTTTGGCGCTTTGATTCGGAAGTTAAAGCGTGCCGACCGGAGCATGCAGCGGCTCGCCCGCTCGCCAGGTATTTCTTTAGATACCATATTATTCAGTTTGGTGTTGCTTAGCCGTACCGGCTTCCAGCTCGAATTCCGAATCATCTTCAAGGTGCGGGTTTTGACCCTTTAAGGCGTCTTTATGCTGCCTCGGGACCTCTGCGTACCTTCGTGAACTTACATCACCCCATATGTCTTCCACTCGGCCTCTGCGATCCGCAGAGGCCAACTCTTGCTGGTGATCCCTGGCTCCCTCGATGATGCGGCTACCTCCACGCGGGCCAGGACCTTTACAGCACTGGGCCCCTGCCTGGTGGAACACCCTTTCCTCAACCGGATCCTGCGCGAACTTGGTGAGTTCCGGCGAGGGTCCCGTAAGATTCAAAGTTGTTCCACCGGGCCTTTGGAGTGTCCGGCCGCTGATGTGGTGCCCCCATTTCGCCCCTTTTTTATTGCCCTTGTTGTTCAGGGCTGTTACATCAGGGTCCCCTCATATTGAGGGGCCTACCGTCCCCCCCCTTTTCTGGGGGTAGGTTTTAAATTTGAGGTTGGACGCCTGCTTTTTATGTATTAATTGTTTCCGCTGGTTTTAGGTTATTTTAGTGTTGACATGAGATGGAGCCTATGTATTTATATTGTATGTGTGTTTTGCTCCTGTTGTCTCTGAATTTTTGCTGTTCACCGCCCGGAGCCCTTCGGGGATCGGGCGGTATAAAAGCCGAAATAATAAATAAATAAATAAAAATAAAATATATATGCATCTCATGTCCCTTTTCTGTCTTCATGATGGATCATGCTAGCTATGATCCATCCAACATCAATGGAATCCTTTCTGCCCTGGAAAATAGGCCATTACTTTCAACAGGAAGATCTTGTACTCCTTTGTTACATGCATTTATTTCCTGCAAAAAATACTTGGCTATCTCATCAGACTTGGTTAAAATGGTTCACAATGCATCCAATTTCCTTTTATTACCTAGATCCACAAACGCTCTGTGGTATTTCATGAAATCACCCAGGGAAGATGGGTGAGAGAAAAACAATCAATCAGAAACTGAAAAGTGAATAGTTTCATTAAATATCTATTGATGCGCGATATTCCAGTAGGCAAAAACACATGGCAGCCTGGCTCTCCGGCATTCCGCATTACGTCAGTATTTAGCGCTGCTTATACTTTTTGGCGTTAAAGAATGTTT
Source organism: Sphaerodactylus townsendi (assembly GCF_021028975.2). Classification (NCBI taxonomy): domain Eukaryota; kingdom Metazoa; phylum Chordata; class Lepidosauria; order Squamata; family Sphaerodactylidae; genus Sphaerodactylus; species Sphaerodactylus townsendi. The sequence continues at coordinate 80,098,862 of NC_059428.1, forward strand.
CATGTATATGTTTCATGTAAATTACCACCAATGTGCTCATAATTTGTATATTATAGGAACTGCAGTTACTGGTGCTCATGAAGAGCTTCTAAACTGTATTGTCGAAGGCTTTCACGGCTGGAATCACTTGGGTGATGTGTGGTTTCCAGGCTGTATGGCCGTGTTCCTCTGAAGATCCTCTGAAGATGCCAGCCACAGATGCAGGTGAAACGTCAGGAGAGAATGCTGCTAGAACACGGCCATACAGCCCAGAAACCACACAGCACCCAAGCTTCTAAACTTTTTGTTTGACAATCTATCTTTCAAATTCTTGGCAGCAAAGAGTAACAGTATCAGAAAAGACACCATTGTGCAGCTGCATGGGTTTTTTTATGGGTAGATCTTTTATTGATCCATTCAAATGCAACCAAAAACCCCCATCAAGCATTCAACCCTTCTAATCAAGGCAACCAATCAGAAGTTGGGTGCTTAGCATCTCTACTTCTGTCAGAAGTCAATAAAAATCATGATATGAGTGAGAAACATACAAGTTAATGTCAGACACAGGTACCTGAGAGTTCAGAGAATACGAGAAAGGAACACACATTAAGGTGCCTTATACTGAATCAGACAATTGGTTTATCAAGGTCATTATTAACAGCAGCTCTCTAAGCCACAGATAGAAATATTTCACATTATCTTATTTTTAAAATTGTAGATGCCATATATTGATCCTGGGACCTTCTGCATCCAAAGGAAATACTTTATTACTGAGCTAAGACCCACTCCTGGGCTACAAAGATATCTTTACACCTCATAAAATTAATTCCTAGTCAGTTATAACTATTGAATTTTACTTGTCCTTTATTAAGAACAGGACAACTACAGGATTGTAAATGGGAAAACCCAGAACAAATTAATTTTACCCACATCTGATTGTTCAGTTATGTTCTGCTTCAAGGAAGATAGGCATATCACTTATCAAAACAAAGATCTAGCCATCAGAATCAAGGATCTGGAAAATGACAGGTGTTTCACCCTCTTAAGGCCCTAATCAATGGTAGTGGGGAAGCAGATGGAAATGAAGAAGAAAAAAGGGAGAGGAGGAGTCTGGATTTATACCCCCCCCTTCTCTCCTGTGAGGAGACTAAAAGAAGCTTACAAACTGCTTTCCCTATACATATACCTTGTGGGGTAGTTGGGGCTGAGAGAGTTCTTAAGAACTGGGACTAGCCTAAAATCACCCAGCAGGAATGTAAGAGTGGGGAAACAAATCTGGTTCACCAGATAAGACTCCACTGCTCATGTGGAGGAGTGGATAATCAAACTTGGTTCTCCACATTATAATCCTCCTGCTCTTAACCACTAAACCACGTTGGCTCTCTTGATGACCACATAGAGTTTGGGGAGAGGTGACTGCTGGGGGTTATAGTTTTCTGAGTAAAATTACCACCATTGTGTGTTTGCAATGGAGTGAGTGGTTGCTGATTCTCCAAGACCAGAGAGAATTTTTTTTAAGGCAGTGGTCACAAATTTGTTATTTTCAATTTCCAGGCTTTTGCTAGCCAACTTTGGAGGCTCAAAAAAGCAAATGTATTTGCCCTGTTCCCTCCTCTAGTCTCTTTTTTTATTATTCTATTCTATTTCTAGGCCACCCTTCCCCGTGTGGGCTCAGGGTTGCTTCCAACATAGAAATAAAACAGTAGGATTAAAATACCACAATACAATTTTAAACTCTCCAATATAGACTTCCAGATGGCACAAACTACAGTATTAAAAATTCAATAAATTTCCTGTCTTACATAAAAACAGAAAAATCAGTAAGAAAGGGTACATGGAGGCCAACAGATGGAAAACCATTGCTGCCTCAACCATAGGCCTCATGGAATAGTTCCACTTACAGACCCTGCAGAATTGTGTCAAGTCTCAAAGGGCCCAGGTGTCAGCTGACAGAGCATTCCACCAGGCTTTAGCCAGGGCCAAAAATGTCCTAGCCCTGGCTGAGGCCAACTGGATATTTTGCGGGGGGGGGCAGTGGCCACCAGCAAATTGTTGTTAGCCAAGCATAATGCTCTTCAAAGTATGTACTGCGAGAGGCAGTACGGCAGATATGATGGGCCCCAGTCCACTTAGGACTGAAGAAGAAGAAGAAGAAGAAGAGGAAGAGGAAGAGGAAGAGGAAGAGGAAGAGGAAGAGGAAGAGGAAGAGGAAGAGGAAGAGGAAGAGGAAGAGGAAGAGGAAGAGGAAGAGGAAGAGGAAGAGGAAAAGGAAAAGGAAAAGGAAAAGGAAAAGGAAAAGGAAAAGGAAAACAAAAAGGGAAAAAAGGGGGAAAGGGAAAAAGGGAAAAAGGGGAAGGAAAAAAAGGAAAAAAGGAAAAAAGGAAAAAAGGAAAAGGAAAAGAAAAAAGGAAAAGGAAAAGGAAAAGAAAAAGAAAAAGAAAAAGAAAAAGAAAAAGAAAAAGGCATTCCAGGTTATATAAGGGTGGCCAAATCAAAGATAGGACATTTCTGGCCTTAGGGAAACATTACCTTAGAAGCTTATTTTTTTTAAAGCATCTATTTTCTTCAGGGAGGAAATGACCGCTGTGGAGAAATCTCCAAGCTCCACTAACAGAGTGGGACCGCAGTTGCTTAGGAATGCAAAAAGAGTTTTAAAAGCCTGCTACTTTTTTTTCCAGCTCTGTTCTCGCTTACATTGGCTCAGCTGCCCATTAAAAAATAAAATACAGAGAAAATCAAGAGTCACATTTTAACATTTTCCTCCTCCTCCTCCTTTCTTTCCTTGCTTGCTAGGGAGTCTTCAGATATGGAGGGGTTGTCGTCTCTTAGCTTTGCCTTTGAAGTGCTAGGGAGGTGGGAAGGGTTTATAAAGATTTCTCAACAGTATCATTTGGTGCCATATTTTGGACAGATAGTCTTTTAGACAGAAGACACAAGCCTATGAACCTCCATCTTCCCTTCCTCCACATAAAAGCACCCCTCCTGCTTGTTTCTGCACACATGCTGTATCAAATAAAAGAACCAAATGGGCAGAACTTTTTTTTTAAAAAAAGAGAACAGGTGAGGAGTCAGACATCTACCTCAATTGTGACTCCACGGTGTAGCGTATGGAAAGAAATATACTGCAGGAATTTTATGGTGCACTGATCCTTCTCAGAGAGGTTGGGGAAGACTCCAGGGTGTACTATCAAGAGCTGTTTTTGGACTGGCAGGGTGCATTGTCTGTAACTAACAGGAAACACTGCTGTGATGCTTTGTTTTCTTTCAGGGTACCATGTGAGCCCTTTTCAATCTTGTCTGAGTGAGGCAGACCTCACTGAGTCTTTCTTTATTTGTGATAAGCCATAGGCCATACACAAATGTTTTATCTGTTTTATCTTGTTTATCAGGTTAATGTTTTATCTTGTTTTATATTGTTGCTTTAAATTGTTGTTAACAGTTCTGAGCCCTGCGAGGGAGGGAGGGCTATAAATCAAAAAATAAAATAAATACACAACAAAAACATACAAAAACATTAAAACTCTAAAATACAAAATATTACAGTTTAGATCTTGCATTTAAAATAAACATTTATTTCTTCCTAATCAAACCTGGTAAGAAAATAAAAGAAGCAAATTTGAAAGTTATGAGGGGAAATACATCAGCCATCAAAAAGCATAATTAAAAGATTCTGGAGAAAAATAAATAAGAAATTACAAATAATCTTGGGCAAAAAATTCAAAATTATGCCAGAAAACTATCTGTTGGGCATATTCCAAGATAATCCTTCTGTTGATAACATTAATTTATTTTTACATCTTTCAATGGTAGCAAGAATACAAATTGCGAAGACCTGTAAAAATAAGAAAATTCCATTGGCTGGACTCTCTAATAGACATTAAGAATACTGAAAAGCATTTTGTTTGACTTTGTTTTTAAAACAGAAAAGTGTTAATAAAAATTATAATTTAAAAAAAGAATACTGACAAACATTCTACTTACCTGAAAGACTTATTGACATCTTGTTATGAAGCAACATGAAGGACTTTCAACCAATATCTGGAAAAGACAAGTTATTAATGACAATTGCTCATAGAAATTAGTCATAGTATTTTAATTAGTTAATAGTTATTTGTAGATACTCACCCTTTCGCTTCTCTCCTATATTTGTTTACTTGAGATAACTATTAGCAAGCTGAGGGCTGAAGAAAATTCTTTTTATTTTACCTTATCTCCTTTGAATTGTATCTTTTGGCTCTTTTTGAGTTTTATAACTAAAAATCGACAACAATTGGATATGATAATTATTATTGATTGTTATTGTGGATGTTAAAAATTGTAGTTTCTTGATTTTTACTGAAGAAGTCAATAATGTTGACACAAGACTGAATTTATTCTAAGAATTTTGTTTGTACTATCTTAACTTGTTATTTTTTTATTTTGTAAACTGCCTTATAAGTCAATAAATCTTTATTTAAATTTTAAAAAGAAAAAGCATAATTTCTCTTCCTCTAATCCTTAAACCTGCGTTAAAATATCATTACGATATTTAGCCCAAATGTGAATATTAAAAGGGCAATATAAAACATAATGAAGAAGATTTTCAATTTGTCTCATTCCACATTTATATAATCACAATTCTATTGGGCGTCTACAGAATCTCCCCAACAGATATTCTGTCTGAAAAGTCTGGAAGCGCATACTAGTAAATGTCTTCCTTAGGCTGGGGTTAGTGAGGGAGAAAAAGTAATGGGCAAAATCTTTGTTTTTCTTTATGTTGGGGAACTAGAGTGCAACTTTGGTACTTACAGTTTCTTTCTCATTTAAATACACATATTTTTAAAAAGGAGGCAGTCTCAAATATTGTTGATTTCCCAGGACTTGACTGCATCCAATGATGGTATATCATAAAGATTTAAAATGGGACCCATCAGCTTTATTCATTTATTTTTTCAATACATATGTCTGAACGTAAGGTTGACCAGATGTTTTTAGGTAGCCCAGACAACATTCTAAAATATAACAACAATCTGAGGTGAACACATGTGGAGATGGCAGGTGAGCCAACCTCCATCTGAATCATTGGGGCGGCTATGGTCTGGAAAAGTCCCATGATTTTCCTAAGGAACTTATTTTGTGTAACCTCCAGCTGCTCAATTACAGACCTCTACTATCCTCATACTTCAACTCCATTTAGCAACTGTGGGAGAATCTTGCTCTTAAATATCTTTACTAACTGTCCTCCTTTGATATAGAAGAATTTTAGCAGAGCTCCTATTGGGCGTTTTCCATCAATGATCATGGACAAGAAATTAGCTCTCCATGATAAGGTTGAAATAAAATTTATGCCCAGAAATACACCTTCTGTGGTATATTTATAAATGGGACTTTATTCAATTTCCTGCTCAGATATATGCCATCTGTGCTTTATTCTATTTCTGCCAAATACCACTACCTCAGTTTTGTTGTGATTAATTTTAAGTTTATTCTCATTATAATAGTCCGCTAGTTTACATAACATTCTGTTTAGCTCAACCCAGGTAATGGACATAATTGCAATGTCATCAGCATACCAAAGTGATGGAATTTTCCTTTCTTCAAGGGAGGGAGGGAAACGCTCATTCATAACTTGAATACAATTGTTTATATAAAAATTAAACAGAAACGGAGCCAATAAACAACCTTGTTTAACCCCTTTTTGTAATGTTATGGTTTCTGTAAATATGCTGTTATTACCTATCCTAACTTTTGATTTAATATTGAAGTGTATTTCTTTTAATAACTTCAACAATCTTTTATCCATATTTGCCCTTTCCATTTTTTCCCAGTGGAATCAAGTGCCAATGAGAGACCATTGAGCATTTGATTTAAAGACCTCCGATGGTACCAGATTTGTTAGCGAGTAGACCAATTGCACAGTGGAGTGCTGGTTACCGAGAGTAGGAGAAGCAGCCTTTGGACTTAGCTGCAACACCAGGAGAAACACCACAAGAAGCAGTTACTCTTCAGCGAAGTGTAGGTTATATACAGTGCAGCTAACCACAAGAAGATATATACAAGGTCATGGAACAGACTGACAGCATACTTCGCCAACACAGCATGCTCAGAAGAGAGAGAACAGTTGCAGCAGTTCACACATATATACAGAAGCTGACCAATCAACTTAAAGGTCACACACAAATTAGTAGCAGCTGGCTACTAATCCTAATCAATCCTAATCAAACCAGGACCTCCGTCCTTGTGTTGGCACTTTATCAGTCAATACATAGGAAATCAAGTGATCAGTTATTTCCCACAAGATAAACTTAGAGGATGCATGAGAAGTAATTAACTGCTCCCTCAGAGCCATAACTTTACCTGGGCACAATGCTAGCTTAACTTTCTCATCAGTCTTATTATTCCATTTCAGACATCTCTTTCCTTGTATATTTTCACTTATTTGCCTCCCCGACTGATTCCTATGGGACCAAATGGTTACACTCAATGGGACATGGTCACTTTCTACTCTTAGGGTCTCAAAACATATGACCCTAGGTAATAAATGATCTGACACTAGTATATAATCAATAACATTAGTGTTCCTTGGTCCAATGAATGTAAAGATCCCTCCTATTCTATCGTATTTGGTACCATTTAGAAACACCAGGTCAAAATCAAATAACAAACTTATTAGTAGAGTTCCAGCATGATTAAAACCATGATCACAGCAGCTCCAAGGGATAAACCAGGAGTGATGGACCCATAACTGTGACAATTGCTTATTAACACTCAATGCCCTGTCCTGCTCTAACACTGAAATCTCCCATCAATAAAATCACAGCCCCCAGAAATTGTTCCTCAATTCTATCCATTATTTCATACAGGTTTGCCCATTTTCGTTGACACCCCAGATCACCAGCCCTATATACTGGTAAATGGCAGCTAATACATATAAGATGACCTATAATCTCCTTATTTACCCTCAAGATCTGGATATGATGGTCAACTTTTCATTTGTGTTAAATTTAGGCAAGCATTTTATATTTGTGTTTTTAAAAACTTGACTGGGCCATATATTGAAGTTGTTTATCAAAAAATCCTGCCTCCTCAACAGCATGCTGGGGATCATACTTTGTTGAAAGTGTAATACCAATCTCCTGTAGTGGCTCCTATATGGCAGGGTCTCATATCTATAAAAATAGATCTCCACAACTGGACGCTTTAAAGCAAGTTCGGCGATTTCTTTATCAGCCTGAAGTTGTGCCATTTACCATGGTTTAATGCATTCTCGCCAATAAACAATGCTACCTGCTGTTTTTGAAGTACTAAATTAATTACATTCTGTGTTTGATTGAAGACTAAATCTTGTCTCTGGGTATGCATAGGAGCATTCTGTTTACTAAAGCTCGTAGCCTCTTTTCCACTAAGCATTTGCTCTGCTTTCGGCAGTGATTGGTATGCATTATTTAACAAATCTAATTTATCTCCCAAAGCTCCATTTCAAGAGGCCTAGAAATTAAAACAAAGAGTTTTGAGAAATGCTGTAGTATGAACTCCTTGGTTGTTAGAAGCTTTGGGTGTGTCCAATCAGTCCCAGATGTCTCACCTTGATCCATGGCTGTTGGGAGGTCCATAACATCTGTTGTTTTTTCAAGTGGTTCATTCTCTAGGAGAACAAATCAGTTGAAAAGCTCTAAATAACTCTGAATGTCTACACCTTTTCCATGGGGAAAAAAACTATTCATTTCACTTGTTTACTCTGTCCTTGTGTGTCTGGAGAAGTCAGCATTTCCTCGCTCCCATATTTAACTTAATTGCCTAGCACAGATAAGAATGAATAACTCTATGCATGTCGTCACCACAATTGCTTTTGATGTTTAGGCTCTTTGGAAAGGTAATCATAGAATATAAAGAATCTTTGAAAGAGAAGCGTACAATGATGCATCTCCTTAGAAACCAGAATCTGAACCAACTCAGTGAGTCAGCTCCAGGTTTTGGAAAGTCAACAACCACTCTCTTGCAAATACAAGACCAAGGCCATTTTACTCAGAAAAATTATAATGGCCAGCAGCCAATTCTCCCAAAACACCATTGGACATCACCCAATCACCTAAAGCCCACCTCTTCCCCCAGTACCATTAGTCAGGGTCTTAAGGGAATGGGGAACCTGTAACCAGATGCATAGCTATAAGGGGGAGAGGTAGGGACTGGTGCACTGGGCAGGTGCCGGTGGGACATGTGGGAGCAGAAAATCACCCCCAGAATCCTCCCGCTTCCCCCCTCACCCCATCCTCCAAGCGCGGCAGAGGCCACTGCTAGGCCAGCCTCACCCAGCCATGCCTTACAGAGGCCGTTGATGGGCATCCCTGCCTGATACTGCCCCAGTGTAGCTTTGAGGGGGCAGGGTGGGGAGTGGCACCAAAAAAAGAGCAAATCTTTTATCCTCTTCTCCCGGTCCTCCAAGCAAGATAAGTGGGGCATGGGGAACATGGGGGCCCATGGGGCAGGTGTGAAAAACTTGGAGTCTGCCCGGGCTCAATTTTGTTATGCCTCTGACTTTTCAAATCTTTGAATCTGATTATCCGAAGTTACATTTTGATGAATGGTATGTCTACCCTTCTCTTTACTTCATCCATTACTTTATTCTGAAGCAGTGCATAATCCAACACATTTGATCATGTGGACTACAAGAGCCATTTGTCCTTTTTGCTGAAGTGATGACGCTAATCTCTAGACTTTGCTATTTAAATTAACATAAATTGACATATAACAATTTCAGTAACTGCAGAGTTCACAGGAGAAAATTTTCACCCATATCATTCAATTCAATAAAGAAAGAAAGAGGTAGGTCCCTCCCCCCATCCTGGTACAAAACATATTCAACACAGTTGATAGAGCATATCAATAGGAAAAAGCACAAACATTAGCTAGAGGTGCTTCTAATCATATATAATTGTATATGCAGATGCATTCAATAATCAGCAGATGCAGATCAAGGTGAAACTGTGCCTGGGGCGCATGCATGCCCTGTGTCCCTGCCACAGTGCCGCCTGCCCCCGCCCCTCCCCAGAACACCCCCCGGAATGCCCCCAACACATCCCCTCTATGGCCCAGCCATGCCTCCACCACAGCTCTGCCTGGGGTGTCACACACCCCCGCCCCATTGGTGCTACTCCACTGATATTCAGTGATGTGAAATAAGTCACTTTATATTTAGTAAAGCTTATGCTGTTTATGTTGGCCTTTAGTGATTTCTGATGACTTTATTAGATATGCAAAGTTCTCTGCATGGAATTATTTTATTCTGTATTGCTTTATAGAAAAATAACTTTTCTAGCAGTATCTAGGTGGGACTGCACAAAGTTATGATCTACTTAGACTTTTTCTTGCTGGAGATATGTTAAACAATTGTGATTTCTATTATAGTGAGAAGACTTCCTGGAAAAGTGATACTTTCTCTATGACGCTGCTGTATTATTGAAGACTGACATGAATTCTGATCAAACCACAGTCCTTTGAAATGGTGGCACTTTGAGTAAAACCAAGCTCTTTGGTTTCTCACAAAGTACTGTTCACATTCTGACATCTCATAAAAGTGAACAGTGTTGCCAGAAAAAAATATTCAAGGGAGGAAGCAGCAAAGAAGATCAGGTAGTTGGCATACATCACCCTCTCAGCCACACTAGTTTGATGAAGTTAATAGATCCAACACTCAGATTCTGGTTTTGCAATCACTTGCCATAGTTTACCAATATGGATGCCATGGCAAACGATGCTAAGCATTGTTGGAGAAAAATATCCCATATTAAAGTAGAAAACAATGCAGTGTAAGTAAAATGATTTCAGGCACCCTTCTGAAATGTTCCATTTTTCTGTAGTTCTAATCTCATTATAAAAACTATTTCCTGAACATTTCTGTTTAGCACATTCCACAGAATGATAGAAGAGTGGCAGCCTTCCTGATTTATTCAGGCTAGATGATGAATGGCCATGCCACTGTTCTTCAAGTGAAAGTGAGGTTTGAACCTTTTACGGTCAGTTCACAGCTAGGCTTCTTAAAGTCAAAGAAAAAAGTAGACTGCTGGAACTTATTCATTTAGCAAAGGTCCTAAACATGTGCCTTTCAGAAATCTACCAGCAAGCTGCAAGAGAGGTCAGGCACCTATCTAGATGCCACCTCCAATGTGGACTAGGCAGAACAAATGCCTAACATTTTGTCAAGTGGGTTTTCTGAGCAGTGTGCCTGTGGTCTTGTAGATCTTGTTCCTAATGTTTTACCTGCATCTGTGACTGGCATCTTCAGAGGTGTATCACAGAGATAAGTCTGTTATACACTGTGTCCAGTGAGAAGGGAATGTTTAGTGGGGTATATATTGTCCATGTCCCAGGATTGGAAACCAATCAGAAGAGCTTTAAGACCAAGAGAAACCCAGAGGACTGAGAAACAGCCCCACACAGGAAAAATATTTCTACCATACCTCAAGGGAATTGCAGATCAGATAGGGAAACACAGGGTTTGCATTTACTAAGACTGTTGCTATTGCAGGGAATGCAAATGTGAGTCACTCCCTGGACTGAAAACCCCCACCCACATTACAATGCAGTCAATCACACCTTTGCATAGCAAGTTCCACCCAAACGCTTACTGGTTGGTTTCCCACTCTGGGACATGGACAATATATACCCCACTAAACATTCCCTTCTCCCTGGACATTGTATAACAGACTTCTCTCTGTAATACACCTCTGAAGATGCCAGCCACAGATGCAGGTGAAACATTAGGAACAAAATCGACCAGACCACAGCCACACAGCCCAGAAAACCCACAACAACCAGTTGAATCTGGCTGTGAAAGCCTTCGACAATACATTTTGTCTAGTCTTTCTATCGACTATTTTGAGTCAGCTGCCATGATGGATGAGCTATGAAGAGCTATGAAGATGCCCCATGGTTCAGAGGTCTTAATTAATAGTCTGAAAGTTAGATATAAAGTAAGAATTGGTTCTGCTTTTGATATATTAATGCTTTGAATGAGCAAGCTGAAATCAGGATGAAGTCTCACTCTCGTATTATCCTGCCTTTTCAAGTACTAATGCCCAGAAACCTCTGTTGCTTGGCCATATTCACTAGCAGAAGGAAGCTGTCCCACATCCTCAAAGTGAAAAGGGAGAAAGAATGTTATACTAAATGAAGGTTTGATAGCAGCAACACTATCTTGCCAGCCAACTAGTTCTCAGTAACATGCACATCTGAATATTCAGAGTCTCACTAACTAATGCCTAATGCCCTCAATGAATTTACTTCAACCCTTTCAAAACAACTACTGGATATCATAACATCTTCTAGCAGTGAATTCCATAGTTTAACGTGTGAGTCCAGTAGCACCTTGGAAAACAACAAGATTTTCAAAATACACGCTTTCAAGAATCAAAGCTCAGCATACATTGCAGATCATGAATCCTATACAGTGATACTCTTCTCTGTATAGCAGAAGTGGCATAGTGGCTAAGAGCAGTGGCTAAAAGCAGTGGCTAAGAGCAGGTGCACTCTGATCTGGAGGAACCGCTCTGCTGCTTGAGTTGTGGAGGCTTATCTGGGGAATTCAGATTAGCCTGTAAACTCCCACACAGGCCAGCTGGGTGACCTTGGGCTAGTCACAGCTTTTCGGAGCTCTCTCAGCCCCATCTACCTTACAGGGTGTTTGTTGTGAGGGGGGAAGGGCAAGGAGATTGTAAGCCCCTTTGAGTCTCCTACAGGAGAGAAAAGGGGGATATAAATCCAAACTCTTCTTCTTCTTCTTCTCTCACATTTTCTTGCCCACAGATAGCCTCCTAACTTTAAACAACTTCTCACGTACAATAATGCATTTCTTAATATGAATATGGACTCTGGCACCAGAGTTTGCAATAAACCATGTTACCAACTCTGTCCCCATATTCACTTTGATAAGATAATCACCAGACCTAACAACACCAGCAACATTGTTTCAGGTCCATTCACTTGTTTATCTTCCAACATTATACATGTGATTAAGTGTCAGCAATGCCTTTCCACTCTCTATATCAGACAAACAGATCAGTCCCTATGCACAGTGGGCATAACTGTGACATAAAAATCCTAACACTCCAAAGAAGTGGAAGAAAAATTTAATCTTCAAGGGCATTCTGTTGTTGATCTAATTGTGGCAGCCCTTGAACAGAGAACCTTCAAGAGGACAATAAACATGAGGTTGTGGAACTTAAGTTCATGCACAAATTCAAAACAACTGATCCCCAGAGCTGAACAGAGACACTGGATTCTTATTTCATTACAGCAGCTAATGTTCTGTCCCCTGCCATTTCTCTCCATCTCTAATCAATCTGATAACCTTTTGCATTGTGCCTTTGCATTCTGACTGTTTTTTTGCAACACCCCTCCCACCTGACAAATATAAGGTTTCAAGGATCTCCATTCCTACTTGTATCTGATGAGGGGAGCTTTGACTCTCAAAAGCTTATTCCTCTAAAATCTTGTTGATTTCTAAAGTACTACAGCATTTTAATCTGGCTCTTCTACCACAGGCCAACATGGCTAACCTCTGAAATGATTTAATTATATCTTCTGTACCTTATTTTCTTTGTCCTTGATCTATTCCCCATATTTTTCAAGCAAAGCACTGAAAGGGTTACAATGGCCAGTGTGCTTTCAGGTGGAGTTTATTACTTTAGAAAGCAAATAAGTCCAATTTAACACGGTGAGGCTTGTTTTCAATAAATATGTAAAAGATTCAACTATACATCCTTTTACACTGAGCAGGGATTTAATAATTCAGAATACATAAATGCTACTTAGAGCTATATTTAAATTGTGGGTTTTTATGTAAGTTTAGGAGGGAAGGTGCCGTGGTATAGCTCTATCTCATCAGATCTCAAAAGTTAAAGTAGGAAGTTCTTGGAAGGGAGACCAAGGAAGACTCTGCAGCAGAAAGCAGTGGGAAACCACCTCTGCTTCTCACTTGCCTTGAAAGCCCCTTGCTGGGGTCTCCATGAGTCAGCTGAAACTTGACAGCATTTTACACACACATAAAGGGTTTACAAACCAGAAAGAATGAGGATCATTAATTGAAAAAGGTCATGATATATGAAAAGGCAGAAACTTGTATCTCATCTATAATACACATATTTATGGGACAGTTGCTGTAATCCTAAACCAGGGGTTGGCAACCTTTAACACCCAAGGAGCCATTTGGACCCATTTTCCACGGAAAAGAAAACACTTGGAGCCGCAAATACTTTGTGACATTTAAAATGAAGATAACACTGTATATATTGTTTTTTACCTTTATGCTTTGTAAAAACTATTATAGTGTGTTGCTTATGAAATCCATGAAGTGCTACAGAGAAAATTATATTTTATTTATGCAAAGAACACATTTTGAACATTTTGAACTCTTAAAAAATAATAACAGACCTCCATGTCTGCCATGGAGGGTGGACTTGACAGCTATATTCCTCACTGAGCATGGCCCCCACCCTGGTCCCAAAAGCCACAGCTTCTGAGAATCTACCCCCAAATGTCCTGGGATTTGCCCTCCGGGAGTAGGCAATCCGCGACAACCATGGCTGAGGATGATCCTGGCCTTCCTCCCTTCCACGATCTACAAGCTTACCCTCCACTGGCGTACTCTGAAGTAAACCTTCCAAGATCCACATGCAAGGCTTTCCCCATGCACTCCTGCCATCCTTGGCAATGCAGAAGCAAACAATTCCCACCCACTCCTGCCTCCCCATCAAACAGCCCCGACGAGTGCAACCTTGCAGGGCTGCAGATAATAACTCCTTTAAAACCTGACACTGTCTTTCTCACCTGGACTCAGCCAGGCTGCTATCCACCAGGAAGCCCCTGGAGCTAAGTGGGGCTGCTGGGGGGGGGGCTGCAACCCAAGGTGGCACTGCTAGTGGTCCCCCCCAAGAATAACATGTGGTCCCCCCCAAGAAGAACCCTGGGGAAGGGGAAATGAGGCTACCCAAAGTAGGGTCAACTCCTAACCCCCCCCCCTCATTCAAGGGGGGGCGGACTGAGGTTAGGCTTGCGCTGAAAATCTGTGCTCCTGCAATTCCCTCCCGTTTCCCACCCTTTGCCACTCACCTGTTCAAGAGGATCCACCAGCGGTGCTCTGACCCCACCCCATGCCATCATCACCGGCATCAGTCAACCAGGCAGCTGGGACAGGGAAGCCAGAAGTGGCTTGGGATAGCCATCTTGGGCTGTGCCTCTCTAGGAACAGAAACTTTTTCCCATTAACCCTTAGAGCGACTCTCCAAAGGAGGCTGAGAGGACTCAAGCCATGTGGAGCCACAGTACAAGGACGAAAGAGCCGCATGCGACTACGGAGCTTCCGGTTGCAGACCCCTGTCCTAAACCAATGTTTATTCTGCAGAGAAATAAAAAACACATTGAAATTAAATGTGCCACTTGAAACATGACTATTCTAGGAAGTGTCTTCATTTTACAGCTGAATTCATACCTTTGTTCCAGTTGTTTAGATACACTAAACAGTAGTTCACTGGGGCTGCATTCTGAAGAACACTTACCTATCCTTCAATCCAAATTAATAAAACATGGTTTCAAATACATAATCTTTAGTTTTAATACTACCACTGCCTCTTCCTTTTCAGCTGGTTTTATTGTAATAGAGGGATCCTCTTACAAGTCTTTCAAAATACGCCTTTATTCGGGTGAGAAGTTAAGTATTGGGTGGTGTTTATTATTATCTTACTTATTTCTTTTTGTGAAGTTTGATAAAACACTTGTATTCTTGGATCCTAAACACAAGTAATAAAGAGAGATTTAGGTTTAAGTGGTAGTATTGAGGTATTTCCCTGATTGCCAAAAAAGACCTTGAGTTTTAATAACCATATTAACTTAAATAGATCCACCTGCATCTGGAAGAAAGTATATCTAGGTCTTGGAACAAAATGTAATTCCAACTGTAATATTTCCATTTGTTGCTGGTTAAGTATTTTAGATGTCAAATTAACTTAAAAAAATTGTGTCCCTTCTGTGGACACGAATGAAAATCATGTTGTGTGGAGGATTGGTATTCTCTAGGGGTTCTTTTTTGACTGTCAAGGGCAAGAAGAACCTTCTCCTGAAGATGTGCTACTCTCTTCTAATGTGACATATTCTGAACTAAGATAGGTGGCATCAGCCCAAGTAACTTTTTTATAGATTTAAGTGGGTGTTTTTTTACATTCACCAATATACATTTTCATTGTTGTAATCCCTAGAGTCCCTAGAAAATTTGGTACTTTTCATTCCTTTGATTTGTTCCATAAATTGTTTAAAATTATCTTTCAAGTCTCTAATTCAATATTCAAATGAATCCTTATGGTATTTTTTCTAAAGAGTCCTTAATTTCTTCCATTTTAGTATCAGGGTTTTTTTTTAATTTCTGCTAAAGATGTTTCTATAATTAGTAATATCAGACCATAGGAGCATTTGTTAAGTATTTCTGACCATTTATTTGCAAAGGTTTCATCATCATGAAAAAGAAAAGGGTTTACTTGGAAATGCAATCCTCTAGGGATATGAATCATCTTTCATTAAGAGCCCCATCCAAACCCAGTGGCAGCAATCTGTGGCACCAATGCAGCACCACCCTGCCACCTCCAAAGGGGCTTTTCAGTGGAGCAGGGAAAGGCCCTGGATCTCCCTATTGCCACAAATCCACATAGGGATGAATGGATGAACACCACAGAAAGTGTGGCATATGTCTGACGGCTGGTGCACCACACAACTGGCCCTAAATAGAGCTTGTGGCCCCACAACTTATCAGCAATTAGCTTGCTAAAATTTAGCACAATCATTTGAGTAGTATCTCTAGAAATCAGTATTCCAAGATAAATAACAATATCTGGGACCGAAGGGGTGGGAAGACAGGGAGAATGGCATAAGTGACAGAGAAAAGGCTGGGGTATGAGTGACAAGAAAGGGTGGAGGAGAGGAAAGGAATGAAAGGTGGAGGAATGGGATGCTCCCTCCCTGCAAGTTGCTTTCAGGGCACTGCTAGTATTTTTGAATATTCTTAGGATACTTAAACCCAGAGATTGGAGTAGTAAATGTATATGATACATATTTTTACAAACCTAAAAATTGCTCCAGTTTCACAGAAAAATCTGAAATCTAAAAAAATGATTAAAGGATCATCTGTAGCTTTAAGAAACATATTCTCTCAGTGGCTGTAGCTGAGCAACCATATCAATGATTTGTCAGCATTCCAGACTTGGTTTCTAATGGTAAAAGTCAAGAGTAAGGGTTGGGTTCTTTCCAGGCCTTTGAGGAATTATTCACTGGGACATATCTCATATGGTTGTGAGAATAAAAAGAAAGAGAAAAGAATGAATCAAACATTTTGATTTCTAAACTGTAGAGAAAGGTGGGGTAAACAAGTAATTAATATAGCTGAAGATAGGAAGCAGATTAAAAGTAGGCTGGTGAATTGTTGAGGAGAGAATGAGGTAGAAAAGGGAGTAAGGATATGGGAATTGACAGGAAGAGGGGAAAATGAAATTCCATTAGTTTTAATAACTCAGTCCCCATCCTCTAAATTCCCTGGGTGCTGTTGTTTCTGTCTTTCAAAAGAAGGGTAAACAATGTAGATGGTCTACCCCAATATTGAAGGGGTTACTTCATACAGGCAGGAAAGTTACTGTTAATGCCGTGCAGTTTTGCTCACACTACATTGGATCAAAACCAGGACTCTAGATATATTGATATTCACAAAGAATGCTGAAAACTACCTGAATAGAGTTTAGTTTCTGTCAATAAAAAGATACTATAAGTTACTGTTTCACATCCATGACAAAACAGTTACATTGGGTTGGATCCAAAGAACTGAAGGCCTAGCAGAGCTCATGGAACAAAGATTTTCTGCATCTTGACTACTGCTACAGTACACTGAGCAGTCCAAAATTATGTTCCTGGGAATCAGGAGACTCTCATGATCATCTGGACAAGAAGCAAATGTCTGTAGTAGGCTGGCAAAACTGACAAAAACAGTGCTGTTGTGATGAGGGAAGAGGACTGAGTTCAATCCATTGTTTCAATTATTCTTGTCTCACGAATTATCGTTGTATCAGTCCAACATATCAGTGCCAACTATACAAGAACAAGGAAATTAAACTTTTTTAAAAAAAAATGAGCTCTAGGCTGGATGACACTATTACTCTCAGTCGGATCAATACAAGTTTCTTCTTTTTCCTTTCCTTCTTTTTTTTTGATGTGAAAGAGATGTGTCTGCATTTCTGGAAAGGATGCTGAATGAATTAGTGGAGAAATGGATGCAAATTACAAGCCAATCAATATGGCTCTGATTCACTGTAAATGCCAGGGAAAATTTAAGAGGTTTTGGAAACGAAGTAAGCTTCCTAGTCATGAACCATGAATTCCCTGTAGCACTTTTGACACTTGTTGAAATTTATAGTCAACAAGGTGAATCAGCCAGCTGCAAGCTCTCAGGCAAGCTTTTAAATACTGTCATGCTCCAGTAGCTATATTTCCTTTTCCATTATCAAGTGCTAGGTTTAAAATGCCAGTATTTAAAGGCCAGGTTTAGATGCTGACAAGTCAAACAATGGAGCAATTTTGCCATTGGAGCAGATAAAGGAACTGAAGAACTGCCATTGATCATTACAATGCTATGACAAATTTCATTGTGTAGAAACTGCAACATCAAGGATAATGAAAGGAGGAGTATGCTCAGAGCTACACATGGAAACTCTACTCACAGTAATCTTCATACTCTTGGAGTTCAATAAACCAATAAGACTGCTTGAACTACTAGACATAAAGAGTCAAACTTTAAAAATTATTTCATATTTCATTAATGATTTGTGTTCTACAGATTTTTGTATAATTGCAGATGGCACATAGAAGCAGTAGGGCAACATCCTAAAACTGTTAGGAAAAGCACCACTGGTATGAGACAAAGACCCCCCCAATGCACTGGGGAAGGGCTGGGAGGACTTGTATACATTCACATACAGGATGATGGGAATAGCCAGGAGATGGGCCAAAGAGTTGCTAACACCCTAGCTAGTTGATCAAATGAATGTAGCATACCTACTTTACAGAACAACATAATTATGAATGGTATAGCACATTGGCACTACAGGTATTGAGTCCAAATAACAGGAAAAATCCAAGCATCTAATGAGGAAGGAGGAAAGAACCAAAAAGCATATTCTGCTTGCGGCAGAGAGGTGCTAGGGAGTTGGTAAAGTCTATCTGATTCACTGGACTATGTCTACACAAAGACTGAGTGGAGAAACACAGGCTTCCTTGGGGATGGGGTGGTATACAAATCTAAACAATAAATAAATAAATTCCTTTCCTGCTAAAAAGTTGATACATTATATTTGCTTGCATACAGAGTATGAAAGAAGTTAATGTTTGACATTTTTCTGTTGATTCCTCCATTTACAACTTATGAGAACAAATGTTGCTGGGTTTGGAAGGGATCAGTTTTTGAAATGGCTAAGAGGGATAACAGATTTTTAAAATCAAACAGTAACATTGGATTATTTATTGAATTAAGGACAAATACGTTGTATATTTTAAAAAATTAAAAGCAGGCCTTCATGTACCCTGCCAGTTAAAGCAGAAATCTGTAACACTGTCAAACTTATAGCCTAATCCATGGAGGGGAGCAAGTTGGGCACCAGACAGATAGCACAGTTGCACCATCTCCACAGAGGTTCCCAGCAGTGCAGCAACATAAAATAAAAATTAAACTGACCTGCTGCAATGAAAGGCACAATGGCACCAATGGGGACATGTGGTATCCACGGCCCCCAAGCCCCACCCCCAACCTCTGTGCTTTTAAAAGCACATCCCTGGAGGCTGGCAGTGACTTCTGCTCTCCCCAGGCTCTGGACAGAGCAGAAGCCGGGCTGGGTGGGAGGGGCACTGCCCTTCTTGCCCCCCTCCCTGCTCCAGGCCCCCTGCAGCCTGCCCTCTGCCCTCTCCAGAGCCTGGGGAGAGCAGAAGCCACTGCCAGCCTCCGGAGACATGTTTTTAAAAGCACAGAGGTTGGGGTGGCGCATCATGTATTGCGCACGAGTTGAAGCGGTGGAGCACGCTCCCTATATATTAGGCAGCACACGGTTGCTCCGGCCTTCTTTGACACCTGGAGCAAACTGACCCACCCTCCCTATTTGGGCAGGGTTTTTTGCTGATTACTTTGTCGTAGCCTTGGCAGTTTGGGCAGAGGAGTGCATCCTTATGGGGAGGCTGAGCTTGCGCACCGGACCTCCCCACAGTTGGGGCCTCCGTAAGAGGCTTGGGGTGGGGTGAGGTGGGCTCATGGTACATGCTGCGGAGGCCTCTGCAATCAAGCTCAACACCCCAGCAGGAAAGGGGCCACAAAGGGCGGCCGCCTCGGTGGCCCAGTACCTATCTGCCCCCCTATATTGATTTGGGTTGGTGCCAGGGTTCAGCCAGGGGTGCTGACTGGCTGCTCGGATGTGCTCCTCTTGCTTGCCCAGCTTCTGCCTCAATAAAAAGGGCTGTGATCCATTTCAATTCCAAGACGTGTCCTGTGGTTATTCACCAGATGGAACCTCTGCACATCTGGGCACAATACACTGTTATATATGTAATCCTAATTATTTGATGTGAAGAAATGTGCATAAAATTGCAGATGGTATGACGTATGTTTTGAAAATGAGTTGGTCTAACTCAGTCTGGTGACTGAAAGACTGATGATATGAGGGTGTGATCAGAAATAGCAATAACATCTACATTACAAGTTGTAATCTGGACCATCAAAGAAGCTGAAACAAGAAAGTAGTCTAACCTAAAACAATTATGATGCACAGAAGAAATAAAAGTATATTCTCTGGTATATGCCAAGGATCAATCAAACCTAGCTCTGCCAATTAGGCTTTAAGTATGGATCTCACCAAAGAATATTCTTTGCATGGAGTTGTGCTTTGTTCCAAAGCTGTATCAATTATGTCATTAAAATTTATTTCCACCAACAGATAGTCATATGTAAAATTTACCAAGTTGCTGAAACACTGATGAAATGTGCTTAGAACATCCAAATTTGGAACACATACATTAATCATAAGAATAATCAAATCAGAGCTTTCCATTACCAAAATAATACGACAACCATTTGTGATCTGCAGATGATCAAAACTCTCAGTTCTCTTTGAACCACACAGTAGTCTATTCATTTCTCTGAAGTTCAGTTTTCAGTGTTTGGAACAAGAGAACATAGATCTTATAAACTGGTAAGAAATGATACTGCAGCTGTTGGAATCTGAAATTTTTTGATCTGGCCTTAAAAGTACACACAGAAAATGGCAGGATAGTTAATGTAAAATTGCAAACTCATATCTCTTGCAAGACATCATGCTTTTGTAAATTGATACCACTGCATCAATATTTCTTTAGTGTAATTTGGATAGAGCAGGATCCAGCATTTTATTAGGACCCCAGCAAAGATCCATTTTCTGTCTTGCAAGATAGAAGAGGTGATCTCTTACACTTTCTCTCAAAAACTGCAATTTTTTTTATTTGTATTGTTAGGTACATGATAAATCAGATAAGTTCATTCAATTTGCGCAGGGAAACTGCAAAAGCTCACAAAAAGTTCCCATAAATTCCATTGGGAACCAGCACAGTATAGTGGTTAAAAGCAGTGGACTCTAATCTGAAAAACCAAGTTTGATAACCCACTCCACATGAACAGCAGACTTTTATCTGGTGAACTGGATTTGTTTCCTTGTTCCTGCACTTAGAATCATAAAATCATAAAGTTGGAAGAGACCCCAAGGGCCATCAAGTCCAACCCCCTGCAAAGCGCTGCTATGCCTAAGACGCGGCCGCCATTGCGGGGGGGAAAGGGGGGCCTGACGAGGGCTTCCTGGCTGTTCTGCACGTGCATGGCCATTCCGCGCACGCGCAGAGGGCCTGGCTGATCCGGCCCATTCTGCACAAGCGCAGAGGGCCGGACGCCGTTGGTGGCGTGTTCTCGCGATGGCGAGAACACGTCGTCAGAGTGGGCCGGGAGCAGGGCCTATAAAAGGCCCTGCCTCGTGGTTCCCGGCCACTCTGCGGCTGGACGTCGAGGGATTTTCCCACCCACCCGATCCCTGTATCTTGGAAATTTTGTTGTTGTTAATTGTTTTACGTTAGTCATAGCCATCTGCGGATTGCGCATGGGGGGTGATCCGCTAGCAGGGGGAGCTGGGGGAGCTCCCCTGTTATTACACCTCCTTAAGAGGCAGGGGTGGAGCAAGTCCATGGTTGGAAAGCCCCGCAGGGGGCTAAGAGGCTTGCGCCCCTAGCAGGGGATGGAGAAGGGGTTCCAGTCATGGGCACTTCGCCGGTCTGGTATGTCTCACTCCAACCCTCCGCTTGGTTAGATTCCTCCAGTAGGCGGGCTGGAGGAATTGTTTTCCTCTGGGGACAGCACTCGGGCCGCCCAGATGCTTGGATCACCTCCCATGCTGCGCCAATTTGCTTTCCTGTGTTTTTCTGTCAATAATCTCTTTGGCTAGTTGTTATTGCCCACACTACATATATTGTCTGGTGTATTAT
Organism: Sphaerodactylus townsendi; assembly: GCF_021028975.2. Taxonomy (NCBI): domain Eukaryota; kingdom Metazoa; phylum Chordata; class Lepidosauria; order Squamata; family Sphaerodactylidae; genus Sphaerodactylus; species Sphaerodactylus townsendi. The sequence continues at coordinate 80,120,390 of NC_059428.1, forward strand.
TTGGGAATTAGGTTTCGAGCAGGAAGGGGCCACTCCTCCAACCGCAATGCAGGAACATACAATCAAAGCACTCCTGTCAAATGGCCATCCAGCCTCTATTTAAAAACCTCCAAAGAAGGAGATTCCACCACACTCCGAGGCAGTACATTCCACTGTCAAACAGCCCTTACTGTCAGGAAGTTTTTCCTGATATTTAGGTGGAATCTCTTTTCTTTCACCTTGACCTCATGGAAGGGCCAAAGCCAAAAATCCTGCAAGTCTTTACACTAAGATTTAGCCAAGGATTTACAAACACAGCAAAGAGCTGGACCAAGAGAGGACTCTTTTTTCAGAAGAACTTAAGTGAAGAGTCTGCAGATACAACAGCTGAGATTGTGCAGATACAAAAGACATGCAGCATTTGAGGCTTCTGTATACAACCAACAGAGATGCATTAGAAATAACTGTGCAACAATTTCTCTAAAGGAAGAGAACTATCATGATCATATGATTTTGGAAATACATCTGAAGCTGTGATGGTCAAATGCTGAGAGAATGATAAACCAAACACACAAACAAAAACCCCAATATTAATTAAGGTTTTTGGTTTTAAATCCCTTTGGTGAAGATTTTTCAACATTTAATTCACATTTCTCACATCTGAGGACAACTATTTCTTAACTACGGTGCTACAAAAGCGAAGCATCATTTGTGATTTAGAACTCACCACATTTCTGACATGTATAATGCCACACATGTGTTTTATTTATGAAGCTGCCCTTCCACTTATCCTACAGCCCCAATGCAACGCATGGAACTGGGGTCCCCAATCTTTTTAAGCCTATGGCAGTGGCGTAGTGCTCATGGGAAGGAGGCTGCGACGCCCTGGGAGAGAAGTGGTGGAGGCATGGCCAGGCTGTCAAGGGGGTGGGGCGGGGCGGGGAGTGGGGTAGGGGCATTCTGGGGTGGGGCGGGGGTGGGAGACGCCGTGGCAGGGGTGCAGGGTGTGTGCGTGCCCCAGGCACAGTTTCCCCTTGCATCGCCTCTGGCCTGTGAGCACCTTTGGAGTTCAGGCACAGTGTGACTGATGCAGCTACAAAATGGCTGCTGCAGGAGGCAGAGTCAGACTCAAAATGGCTGCCCCAGTTTACCTTCAGTAACACAGAGAAGATCCTTGCACAGTGGCTACATAAGCTACCAAAGTAACGTTTTTAAAAATGTGCAAAAAAAATCTCCCATAGCCAACCAGCAGTCTTGCTGGACAAAAGCCTCACATGCCTTCACCAACCTTCTAAAAACAATGGTAGGCACCAGGAAAGTTGTGAACAGACCCCATGGCATCTGCGGGCGCTATGTTTGGGACCCTGATATTAAGCATGAAATACAGCTTCCAAAAAAATTTAACACAATTAAAACCTTAAAGCCACAGTACAAAATCACCTACTACAGAAGCATCAGTCAGGGCATCTCTCCAGGGCAAGGTCTCTCAGGTAGATTTAATACTGTGAGAGAACATTATGCAAGTTGCTTAGGAAGAAGACAAGTCCAGACAAAATTCTTTATCCTTGTAAGTTCACTGAGCCAAAGCCCCAAACAGGCTTTCCTATTTTGGCACTGCTGTGGACTGAGGTGGTAGAAATGCCACTGCCTTAAAAACAGTATTAAAATGCCACTGTATTAAAAACAGGGTCCCTTGGTCCACCATAGGTCAGTTTGGCAACAGTCTGAAGCCACCCATGCCCTGAACAGAGATTTATTTCACTTACTGTACAGGCACAAAATTTGCTGCAAGATACAAAGTAATAATATTGATTTATCATGGCTGTGCATCTGTAAAAAGTGTGACTTGGTGCTGATCAGGTGTTGAACAGTAAGGGTGAGACAATGTGATACAAAACTTGGCTCACAAGTAGGGTGCACTGAGTTGATCTATCCTAATAGTGAAGGACTTCTCTTCTTCTAGAAAACATAAAAATCAAAAGAGCATAAATCTGAACTTGTGATGAATTGTTTAAAAGGGTGGCAAGTACACGTTTGGTACTGCATATTGTAATACTCCAGGTAAAGAAGCGTCTTAATAAAAAAGTATTTGTACATCAAAGGACTGTTGACAATACCTGCATGGGAATATGTATTTTAAATTTAGAAAGTAATATTTCTTTTCAGTCACCTGTCGTGATCTAGTAGTATTAAGAACATTAATTAAATGGATTCATGTCTTAAAGATCTACATTAGATATTTTAAGACTAGAGATTGGTGTCTATGTGATGATTGAAATCTTCACATGCAGAATTTGTGCTTCTGTGACAGGCAGTAATTGCCGGTGGAAATTTTATGTTTGATTATTTATATACTATTTTCTCTTAAGACGGAATCCCCTGGCATTCTGTAGCAAACAGAAATGACAGATAGAGATGGCAGCAGACTTCAGTACTTAAGTGATTTTGGGTTCTAAAAATGTTTAGTTCATGTTTTGTGTGCTCTTAAGACATTAAAACACCTTTTCTATATATCCTGCTTTTCCCCTAAACTGAAGTGTAACCTTTTTGCAGGTCAGCCTAGAAGCATTTAAAGTTAGCTGTTTTTACCCTCCAAGAGAGGAGCCTGCTTAGGTGAGAGAAACAGAAGAAACACAGAAAAGAAAAGGCCTTGTAAGGCACTGAAGTGATCAGAAACACCATTGCTCACACTGAATTTGGAAGCAAGTTTGTGGAGGTGAAAGAACATTTATAACTGTAAGAGGAACAGTTGAGAAAGGTTTGTGACTTTCTAGGCCTTTCTGGGGAAGATTGCTATAAGATTGAAATTCAAAGCTGCTTTGCCTTGATCAAGCATGTAATACAATATCTGAATGGAGATGATCTAAGAGAATTAGAAGATGAGGAGCTACCTACATGACTGAAACTGAAAGACCAGATTTCAGAGTTCTGTGTTGAAATCCAAGGAGAAAGCACTTCAGAAGCAATATACTGAAAAAGTACTTGAGCCTCAGTTTCAGGAAAAGATAAAAGAAATATACAATAAAATGTTGGTGGAGAGGAAGCTACTAAGGGCAGTAAATACAGAGGAAAGATTTCAAGATATATGGGCAGATAGGCAATCCTTGGCAAAGAAAAGGGTGGAGCAGCCTGACCTAGCAAATTGAAAATAGGCTTCTTCTTTTTTTTAAAAAAAAGGATACAATTAGGCAGAAATAATAGAACCTGTCATCAAGGCAATTTCTCCTAGACTTGGTCTGAGGAATTATGTGGAGTGGAAAAGGGATCTCAGTTTAGCAAAATTAAGGCATATCTTGAGAGCCTATTATTTGGAAAAAGATGCAACTGAATTGTACTTTGAACTATCAGAAGCAGTTCAGTAATCCCAAGAGTCACCCAAAGATTTCTATGTCATAGTGTTGAATTTGAAACAAAAAATCCTATTTGCCTCCCAAGCGGCAGCTTCTGGCCAAAAATATGACATTGCCTTAGTATAAAGCCTACTGCTACACTCCTTTCTTACAGGATTACATAGTAATAATGTTAGGATCATGATGCAGCCTGATTTAAATAACAGGCAGGTGACAGATGAAGTATTATTTGAAAAGCTGGATTTGGATGCCAGTAAAGAGAGAAACCACAGAAATGGGGAAATGGTAACTGGGCAACAACAGGGGGAAATCCTGTTGTACAGCCTTTGTATACAGAGCTTCAGTATGAGACAAAAACTATCTCTTTATCTAAGAAAAACAGCAATTCCTTTTTTATGAAGGTATGGGAATTAAAAAGCTAGCATTGATGAAGTCAATGCCAGAGTTGATGCAGCAACAGTTATCATCTCTGGCCTCAAAACAAAAGCCAAAACATCAGCTTTGTGTGATGCAGGTACACAAGAATGCCTGGTGTCTAACCAGTGGGTAGAAAACAACTTCCCAGGAGTTTCCCTGAGTAAGCTAGAAGAATTGTTTGAGATACATGATTACATCATGATTAAAGAGCAGAATTTGAAAATCACCTTTGTAAAACATTACAGCTGCATTGCAATGTTAGCCCTTCCCTAACACTCCATATCATCCTGAAGAGAGGGGCCAAGTTGAGAGAATGAATCAAATGCTGCTGGCTATGTTATGAACTCTGCCAATGAAAAAAGAAATCAATTGGAAGGACTTCCTTAACAAGGTGATTCATGTATAAGCCACAGGGTTTTCCCCCTTTTGCTTATTGTTTGGAAAATAACCATACTTACCCACAGACATCATATTTGGGATTTCAACAGTCCAGCATCTTTATCAGGTCACCATGGTTCATATGTAAATACCCTGTTTCCCCTAATATAAGACATCCCCGAAAAATAAGACATAGTAGAGGTTTTGCTGAAGTGCGAAATACAAGGCATCCCCCGAAAGTAAGACATAGCAAAGTTTTTGTTTGGAAGCATGCCCAACAAACAGAACACAGGAAAAATAAGACATCCCCTGAAAATAAGACATAGCACATCTTTGGGAGCAAAAATTAATATAAGACACTGTCTTATATTCGGGGAAACACGGTATGTGGAAAGAACAGGTGAAGGAAGCATACACACTAGCATCAAAATATGGTCAAGCTGTTTTAAGGGGGGGGGGGAATTATAAACGCAGACTGCATGATGCTACCCTTGGCTCAGGAGAGAAAGTACTAGGATCCTATCACAGAAAGGGGACCCTGGCAAACTGCAAACTTATTGGAAAGACAGAATGTATGTGGTGCTCCAGAGGAAAAAGTCTTGTGCATGAAGTGGAAGCAAAAAATGGCAATGGAGATGTTAGATTTCTTCATCATAACCTCTTATTTGTATGCTTCCTTCATCCCTGCAATTTCTTAGCCACACAGATGAAAGATCTGTGTCCAGAGATGCACAGAAGCAAACCTTTGAATGGGGCACAACTAGAATATCTAGACATCAGATGAAAGCTGCTTGTACTGCCTTTGGTAATTTGAAAATTGACTCCAGTTCCTTGTATGATGTAAATATTTAAATATTTTAAGGGGGGAGAGTATACAAGGGAGTAATAGCTGATATATGTTTTATGTTTGATTGTTCATATGCTACTGCTTGTTTCAGATGGAACCATGTGGCATCCTGAGGAAAATGGAAATGGCTGTTAGAGGGCTCTTCTGCACTCTCATTTTTTTTCATTAATATGTCTCTGTTACTTTGTAGAGTGTGATTTCCCTTACACATTTCCTTCTTCTACTAATCAATTCCATATTATATCACTGTATGTCTGGCATATTTCTCTGCAGTTTTAAAGTACAGGGAAATAGGCCAGATATATAGTGATGCAAAAACTCCCAAAGCAATAGGGAAACACAAAGGATGAAAATGATAGTGTGGAAAAGCACAGATATGGCACTTAGCAGTGCTAAAGCAATTTTGGTTCTGAATGCGTTTTAGTTCATGTACACTTTTAAGAACTAAAAATCAACATTTTCTACACATCTTGTCCTCTTCCTGGAGTGAGACACATGTCCACAATTATTTGTTCTCGTTCCTTATAGTATTTATAATGGTATTTCCAGCTCATTTATTCCATTAGAGCTATTTGATTTTACCCATGACTTCTGGTAATAAATCTTTATATTAAATGAACTCTACTCTGCATACTCAAGCATTTCCATTGTTTTTTCTTTCAGAGAGAGATTACGATTTATACTAGAAAGCATTCAGTGTCTGATTCAGGGTTAATAGAAAATTGGGGGGCATTTCATTGATAAATTGAAAAATGCAGAGATTGAAATTATAGTCTGGAGATAAATGCTGCTACTTTAATTATGTAAGAATTATTATATTTAGTTTATTATTTACAAGTCTGTCTCTTCAAAGATACTTAAGTGAAATATCAGTGCAGTCCTAAATGAAGTTAAACTTTTCTAAGCCCATTCACTTCCAATGGATTTAGAATTGTACAATTCGGTTTAGGATTTTGCTGCATATGAACTAATTGTGACAACACTGTTAAAAGGAAGAATGACTTGGCATGTTGATTATGCTAACATATTTATTGTAAGTCTACCAATTGTTTTTGTCAGCACATTTTGATGCTTAGAAAATATTCATGAATTGTTAAAAATAGTTCCCAAACCATAAGCATGTTGATAGTGGCAAAGCACTTCTTTTGCATGTATATGGTCACAGAATCAATATGTCATTTCCAGATTTAAAATGATATCATATTGTTTCAGGAAAGAGCAGAGAATAAATCAAATAAATAAATATATAATAGTTTGGCTAGGAATCTTATCTGTCTGAGATGGTGGTATGTTCCTGCCTTTTAGACAGTTCCAAGGCTAATGGTGTGATTCTATATAAAGCAGCTCCTTAAATCCTCAAATGGAGTAGTAAAATGCCAGTAGCTGTGCATTATTCACTTACAAATCATATGAGACCATAGCAAAAATTAATTCAGCTGAAGCATTCTTAATCATGTGTGAGACTGTGATCTCTTTAGTCTCTTTGACTTCTGACTTTATAGTTCTATTTTTATACACCTATCATATATTTTAATCTGTGAACATTCAGTGATACCACTCAAGTAAAGAAAGGTGGAGTCACACATGGGCTGAATTCCCACTGAAAATTTAAGCTAGATACAACCAAGTTTCAAAAGAATCGGCACCATTTCATCCAGGTTCCAGCATCCTCACTGCAGCATGTTTCTAGTGAAGATGTCTAGGTCTGCCCCTGAGGGGGGGGGCTGCTGTCAGGGGTGCAATTGTTAAGCTAGCAGCACCATTTTTTCAGAGTATCTTTGGGAGACCTTCTTGATGATACCACCCAGGTTTGGTGAAGTTTGGTTCATGAGGGCCAAAGTTATGGCCCCTAAAATGTTTAGCCCCATCTCCTATTAGCTTCCATTGGAGTGTTTTTTCCCCAAAAAAGGCGCATATGTAAGCAGGTCCAGGAAAATCCCATGATAACAATGGAGGGGAGCACCAGAAACAGGACTGATCTGTGTTCTGCAGTTCAGCAGTGGGGAGATCGTGAGAAAACCTGAATATTTCGGTGAGGATATCCAGGTTCAGCAGTGGGGAGATCGTGAGGAAACCTGACTATCCCAGGATTAATCACCAGTGGGAAATTGCCCGTGCAATGCTTTGTTTTTTTTTAAAATGCATGATCACATTACCACATGAAGAAACAGATACAACTTTGTATATCAACTAAACAGTATTAAACATGGCGGCTGAGCTTCTCCAGGTTCTACTAAAAATAGGTCCAAATCAAATGTGTTAGTTTGGCCTTGATTCTGCTTTGGCTTGGATTAAATATCAGACTGTTATGAATCAGGCCTGGAAGGAGCATCCAAAGCTAACATTTTCCTTTCCTAAATGTGTTGAGTTAGATTCTATGAACTTTCTGCTAATGCAAGAGGATGGTAGACAATTTCATCCAATTCCCCCTCCTTACAATAGAGATTCATGCCATGTCATGTCATTTATACATACATACATACATTTATGCACATATGTATGTATTAAAATGTGGCACAAGAGAGGATTAATGAAAAAATCAAAAATATTTGTCTCTTTTGAGGAATTGGTAAAATCAAGTTTGCAGGGTGGTTCCAGGAAATAAATGACAGGAATGAGGAAATCCTGGATATTTATAAGCAAGGGATGTGTGTATTTCTGATGTATTTCTCAAACAGGTGTTGATACTTTTGAAATAGTCTGAGATAGAGAAATATTGCAGTCATTGCTTCATCTGATTTAAGCTTCCCAAAATAATATATCAACTATTTATGGAGTCAGGAACAAAGATACAATTTCCCCAATTTTCTCCCTAAACTTGTTAGGGACCACCCCCTTCCTTTGGGAGCTATTTTTCTTAGAGAAGAACTCTAACGAATAGGCTTCTCCTTTATTCTAAGCAACTGTGTTCTCCCTCCAGCTGCAGCGGCTGTTAGTTTCAACCATCACTTATACATTCTTAGTTTCTAACTAGCAATGAAGCCTATTGCTGTGGAGATGCAATGGGCTCTAGCAAAGGGTGGAAGAGGAGGCATCTCTCCCTGCAATTGGCTTTATTGGGACTATAGCACACCCCATCTTCCTCCCCATGCAATGCTTGCCACTTACCTGGTTCTGGGTCTGTGGCTTGGTGGGAGAGGTTGGACAGGTGTGGCTTGCAGTAGAAGGGAAGGTGAAGATAGGGGGATGGTGGAGAGGAGTGGTTTGGGGTGGTGGGAGGGTTCATAGGTGAGGGTTGGGATGGTGAATTGGAGAAGGGTGGACAGGAGAGGCTTAGTGTAAGGAGAGGTCAGAAAGGTGAGGGTTTGGGTGGGGGAGGATGGCAAGGCTTGGGATGTGGGGGAGGGTTTGACTTGGGTGGGGAGAGAGTTGAAAGGTGTGGCTAGGAGTTGGGGGATGGTTGGAAGTTGAGTATTGAAATGGGGAAGAGTTAGAAGGTCAGTATTCAGGTGGGGGAGGGTTGGATGGTGATTATTGAGGTGGCAGAGGATTTGAAGGTGAGTATTGGGATGGGGAGAGGGTGGCAAGGTGAGTATTGGATGAGGGAAGCTGCTCCGCAGGCCCAAGCTGAACAATGGGGTTTACAGCCAGTCCCAGGTCAGGAAAGAATGCAAATGCAAGGTTGCAGGAAGTGGGAGCCAAATGGACATGTTGCTTCTTCAGAGGCAGTGCACTCTCAGCTTCTGTTTTACAGCTGAGATCTAAGGTTTTCAGGTGTAATCAGGGTCATTCGGTGAGCTGAGTGCTTGTAGCTGTTGTCTGGCAATCCTCATACTTTCCTACCTTTCTTGAATTTCTTCTCTCATTTGCCTATGCCTCCTTTCTAATGGCAGGGGAGAGTCTGGTGAACTAGGAATAACTGCCAGTTTCAAAGGTCCAGAGTCAGGAGGAGTGGGAGGTGTTAGATCACTAAGTTCTGAGCTGCTTGTCTGTTCTGCTCTGTAGATTCCAATTTTGGCTATATCAACAGCAACAGGGTCAGCAGCCAGAACTAGTGACTCATCCTCCATGTCTCCATCTGAGTAAGCAGCAGCTGCATTGGTGCCAGGGACACACGATACCTTGTATGGCAATTCTGCATTACAAGTGAGGCCCCATGGAACTCACAGGGGGAATTTATCTCCTGTTTATGGAGGGGGAGAAAATCTCATCTCCCCTTCATGGTTCCAGGCCTCCTCTCCCTCAACTCCACTTTCTGGTCAGCTTGCCCAGAACTGCTCTGAGTGAGCCCAATAAGGTCTCCCACATCAGTTTTGCTTTTTTGATGGTTTCCTCAATGGGGTTCCGCAAATCTCCCCCTCCCTCTTTCATTGCTCACCTTGCAGACATGGGGGAAGGCCCACTACCAGCTCCTGGGCTCTACCACAGCAGACAGGCACCAAAAGATCCATGCTGGAGCCTGGGAGTGACCAGTGGAACCCATTCATGTCATAGGCCAGGAGCTGGTGGCAGTCCCCCCCTCCCCAGTCTTTGTAAGGTAATGTCTGCTGCCAATTATTTTTAATGTGGGGGGATTTAAAACTTTTGGTACTTATTAAATTTCAAAGGGTTTTTTGCAGACCTAGGGGTCCCCCAAGTCTGAAGAAACATTTGTTTGAAATAAGTGTGTCCTCATGTGTGGATTTAGGCAGGGGACTCAGGTGTGAATTTTAGATACAAAGATTAGATATGACCATCATTTAAGGCAATGTATACTGAAAAGATCCCTTGGAAAGCCCAACAGGAAAACTAAGACCTGTATTATTGGGGGCAAATTGTGAAAATTGTGAAAAATACGCCCATGTGTATAGGCCTGATAGGTTTCTTGCACTTCATTTCTATGTGTGTTAGACTCTTAATATGTTCCTCTGTTTAAAAGCTGTAAATGAGTTTGGCTTACTGTTATTGTGTATGAATGTTCATTGGTCTATTACAGAGTATTTTTCCTTGAATAATAAATGAACAAGTTTAGTAATTTATCTATGGGAAATAACGCAGACTGTTTTATGGGTTTATTACTGAACAACTTCAGTGTCAACAAAATGATTTCAAACATTCCGTCAGCTGCAAATAAACCTCACTCCATAAAATTCACCCTGGAGGGTTTGTATTTATAATACAAATGGATGTTATTGTGATATATAAAAATAAGTTTTATGGGAATGATGGACACATAATTCAATGTCCAAATGAGGATATATAAAGCTCCAATCACAAAAATTATTTTAATGCAATGTTCTGACATAGAATTCTCAGCATTAATGTTGGAAAGCAGTTTATCCCAGCCCACTGGAATTCAGAGAGGCATGAATCTCCATTAGAGTGTTAAAAACCTAGCAGCCAATGAGGAGTCATGGCTGTTTACAGTATATTCTAGCCATGCCTCTTCTGAACAGACTTTTGCTGGTGATGAGGATGGTGTTTGGAGCTATTCTGAGACGACAGCTTGGTGGATCCTATCTTACTCATCTTTGGTTGCTGTGAGGTTTGACCTACAGAGCAAAAGAGAGTGTTTCTGCTATGTGGTTTGAGTGTGTGAAAGTTAGAAAATGTGGGATTTGTGTCTGAAGAGGGGTTTGCCCTTGGGGTGGTTAGTTTTTTTTTGTTAAGTACAAGATAGGTCGATTCCCCACTTCAAAAATGAAAGTAGATTCAGATCAGTTTGATTAGATTTGTGTCAGAACCCCAATAAATCCACAAAACTCTTGTTGTAGAACAGCAGCTTTATTGATCCAAGGGTCTTCCTTGGCAAAGCCAAGACTGAGGCTTTCCCGCTCAAACAGCACATATAACGGCACAGACACTTCCCCCCCCCCCAGCCTGGGAAAGAGCGCCTAAAAGAAAATGCATATAGATAACAGTTAAGGAGAGCATTCACTGACCTTGGCGCCACCTGGCCTCAGCACACATTCTTCAGTAGCAAGAAAAGACAGTTAGAAACAGAATTAACCCCTACCAACCTCCCTCCAGTGAAACACAGTGCAGCATAAGCAAACCCCCTAAATACAGGCCTCCTGACATGCAGCTCCCTCTAAGGCCACCCTCCCGGCTTGCTTGGACAGCATTGATGAAACAATTTGACAAGGCGAGGGGCTTTTACATTATCTACAAATATCCATTGATTCTGCCCAGGTAAACATCCTTTCCAGGAGACCAAATACTGCAAGTGTTTACGATAGATGCGAGAGTCAAGAATATCAGACAGTTCATAATGCTTGGAACCATCAATCAGAATCGGTGGAGGCACTTTCATCTCTGGATGCCAGACATCCGGGGAACTTGTTTTCTTCAGCAAGCTGCAATGGAAGACAGGATGTATTTTATTCAAAGCTTTAGGCAAGTCAAGTTCAGCAGTCACTCTATTGATTACTCGGATGATCTTAAAAGGGCCCACATATTTTGCGCTCAGCTTGGAGGGACGGTGAATAATTCGCAGATTTTTGTTGGACAAATAAACCATGTCTCCCACCACCAAAGGAAAATCACGTCTGTGCTTGTTAGCTTGACGCTTATAAGCCTCTCTCGCCGTAGTAAGGGCTCGCAGGATTTCAGGCCACTGTTTAGCTACAGACTGCACCCAATCTTGAATTTCAGGCACCGGCGCCGCATCCGATTGTTGCAGGAGAGGAAGAGGAGTCGCTGACTGACCATGAACCACCTCAAATGGAGTCTTCCCTGTACTGCTATGCACAGAGTTATTATAGGCATACTCAGCATAGGGCAACAGATCAACCCAATTGTCCTGCTGATAATTAGCATAGCATCTTAAGTATTGTTCCAATGTCTGATTAGATCTCTCACTCTCCCCATCGGTCTGGGGGTGAAAGGCTGAGGAGACCCCTTGCTCCACCCCCAATAACTTGAGAAAGGCCCTCCAGAACCGAGAAACAAACATAGACCCTCTATCTGAAATTATCTTTTTTGGAGAAGAGTGCAATCTGTAGATATGCAATATGAACAGTTCAGCCAGTTTCTGAGCAGTGGGAATAGATGTACAAGGAATAAAATGAGCCTGCTTAGAGAATAAATCCACCACAGTCCAGATCACTGTTTTGCCATGACTCATAGGCAAATCCGTAATAAAATCCATGGAAATCATCTGCCAGGGAGCACTAGGTAAAGCAATGTCCTGTAGCAGACCCTGAGACTTAGCAGGAATAGTTTCGGCCATGGCACAAACAGGGCAACCTTTGATATAGGCCTCGATGTCCTTACGCATAGTTCTCCACCAAAACTGCCTGCGTAGCAAGTGCAAGGTTTTCACAAAGTCAAAATGACCAGCAGACTTTGAATCATGTCCCTGGTGGAGAATTTGAGAACGCAGCCTGGGTGGGATGAAGAGCAGAGAGCCACGATACCAAAGTCCATTATGCAACGACAACCCATCACCCCACTCCTCCTGGGAAACAGGAGATTTTCCAGCCTCCAAAAACACAGAGAGAAGGTGATCAGGCGGGGCGGGCAGCGGCGAGGAGTCAAATCTCACCCGAGAGCGAGTCACTGCCAATCCCAGGTGGGAGGGGGAAAGGATTGTGTGGGAAGGAGCAGACTCTGGCTTTCGCCCCCCCCTACGGCAAATGGGAGAGAGCATCAGCCAAACGGTTAGTTTTGCCTGGAAAGAAATGCACGGTAAATCTGAACCTAGCAAAGAAATCAGCCCATTGCAGCTGCTTAGCTGACAGGCGACCCGGGGAGCACAAAGCAGCCAGGTTTTTATGGTCAGTCCAAACCTCAAAGGGTTGCTCAGCTCCCTCTAAAAAGTGCCTCCAAACAGAAAGAGCAGTCTTAATAGCACATGTCTCTTTATCCCCAACAGTCCAATTCAGCTCAGCACCAGAAAACTTGCGAGACAGATAAGCACAAGGGCGAAGGCGGCCCACAGCATCCTTCTGTAATAGGGCAGCACCTAAAGCTTTATCCGAGGCATCAACATGTAAAACAAACGGCTTGGAAGGGTCAGGGTGCGCAAGATGTCAGAACCCCAATAAATCCACAAAACTCTTGTTGTAGAACAGCAGCTTTATTGATCCAAGGGTCTTCCTTGGCAAAGCCAAGACTGAGGCTTTCCCGCTCAAACAGCACATATAACGGCACAGACACTTCCCCCCCCCCAGCCTGGGAAAGAGCGCCTAAAAGAAAATGCATATAGATAACAGTTAAGGAGAGCATTCACTGACCTTGGCGCCACCTGGCCTCAGCACACATTCTTCAGTAGCAAGAAAAGACAGTTAGAAACAGAATTAACCCCTACCAACCTCCCTCCAGTGAAGCACAGTGCAGCATAAGCAAACCCCCTAAATACAGGCCTCCTGACAGATTTGGGACCTTTTGAGCATGCTTTCATGGTCCCCACTGCAGCTTCTTCCCCCTTGTTCCCAGAAACGCTGCTACGCAGCCACGCAGGAATCCCCACTGTCGGTGTATCAAACACATGATCTGGTCAGGGGCTATCCTGATTGGCTGCTGCATTGTGCTGGGGTGGGAATTTTTTTATTTTCAAACTGACAGATCCACGTCTGCATGAGCATGCGCAGAACGACTCTACATGGAGACGAAGAAACAGGCGATTAAGGCAAAGCCCTGTTTCCGCGCACCTCCATGTACTCGGATTTATGTGGATACAACTTTTAGCACAGCTTTGTATTGCCTTCTATTCAGTAAATCAGTCAAAACCAGCCCTATGTAGCTTTGTATCCACATGGATCTCTGGTCTGCAAAATTAAAAAAAGGGCTGCGCACGTATCGCACACAGCCCACTGCTTCCTGATTGGATGGAAAGCTCCATGTCACTCGCAAGGGCAGGTAGTTTGAATCTGGATTCACCACCCCCCCCCCAACTTCCCCACCACTCCAGATTGACCACGCGTTTTTTAAGAAGAAGAAGAGTTTGGATTTATATCCCCCCTTTCTCTCCTGTAGGAGACTCAAAGGGGCTTACAATCTCCTTGCCCTTCCCCCCTCACAACAAACACCCTGTGAGGTGGATGGAGCTGAGAGAGCTCTGAAAAGCTGTGACTAGCCCAAGGTCACCAGCTGGCGTGTGAGGGAGTGTACAGGCTAATCTGAATTCCCCAGATAAGCCTCCACAACTCAAGCAGCAGAGCTGGGAATCAAACCCGGTTCCTCCAGATCAGAGTGCACCTGCTCTTAGCCACTGCTCTTAGCCACTACACCACTGCTGCTCCTTAAAAGGTCCACTTTCTTCCAGGTTCTAAAAAGGCTGAGGGAGGGAGAGTGCTGGAAATGGGATGAAAGCGGTTTTGGCGCTGCTGCAGTGGGGAGTTCTGCTGGAAATCTCGATATTTGGAGTGATGAGCACGCATCTCATTGTGAGTGGGGAATCAACCAGAGAAAATGAAGGCACATACTGGGGACAGCAGTAAGCTGGGGTCAAGGGGGCTGCTTCAAGGCAAGGAGGCAACAAGGGCACCACCTAGGTGTCAAGTCCATCCTTTTTTGGCCAGGCTGGTGCCTGCATACAATGAGGCACCATTATTGCTTTTGTACCTGTTTCCACTTGCTCCATGGTCTTTGTTTTCATTCCTCCACCTCTTTCTTCCTTTAGGTCCCATTTCAACTACTAATCAGCTGTTTGCGGATGAGTTTGATGCTTCCCATGTTTTAAAAAAATGTGGTTGCTGATGTTTTCCTACCCAGAGGGTTTTCTCTACCCTTTATTCACTCAAGCACCCTTTGGTTAGTCTGCCTAAAGAAGGGTTTCCACATGGGGGGGTTGAACCCATTTGGAAGTGCAAACACTGCCAGGCTTGCAGTTGGCGATTCTGGGGTTAGGAATTGCAGGGGCCATTTTGTCAAGACTCAGTGTTTATTAAAATCCTTATTCCCCCTTCCTCCTCTGTGGGACCCAGAATTAACTTGGGACAAAGAACAATTTTCCCTTAAGAGGCATTCGTTAGCTTATCTTTAGACTGAGGAACATAGTTATAAACATAAATACCTTAGCTTTAATAAATAGTCATGCAGAAGAATTAATGTAAGAGGGAAAATTCATATGACGTTTTCCTTTCAATAATCTGATGTTTTCCTGACAGAGTCCAATATTATTATTATTATTGAACCAAAATGAGCTGACTCCAAATCTGATGTGCCCCGATCTATCACTCCTTTTCTCTATCTCTTTATTTGGTATGCTGCCACCAGGAATTAAATTCCCAAAAACCCTTTTATTTCCTTTTTATTCTATTATTTTCTTGGTAGTGTGTACAAGAGGTAAGGCAAACAGATGGCATACATTTGCCTTAGGAGGGTTGGCCATTATGGTAGATAAAAAATAAGCCACTGAGAGGTTATTGTTTCCTTCCTGTCCATCAACAACAGCTTCACACGATCCTTGTCTGAGAGACCATTCTGATTTTCAACTAATTGTCCAAGGACAAGTGTTCAGACTTCTTCATATAGGGGGCAGTGAAGAATAATATGGATGAGTGTATCCGGTTCATTAGCATCACAAGAACAGTCAAGCAGAGTATGGAGTTTGTGAAAATCTCCCTAGGGTGACTGCGGAGGGGAAGACATTTAATCTTGCTAGGGAGAATGCTCTGCAATGTATTGGATCATTTAGTGTAGTCAGATATTTTGCACTTGCCTCTACCGGGGGAGTTATTCCAAATGTTCCTGGAGAGCATGTTCTGGGTTTGTGAGGGTGTAGTAGATGCCTATCATGTTCTATTAGTCTTTGTTTGTTTGGTAAATGTATTTTTCATCACATGTTTGCAGGGTGTCCAGTGCAATTCCAATTTTGGCTATTTTGTTGTAAATGGGTTTGGACTAGTTTGAAAATGTTGAGCCCTTGAGCAGAAATGAAGTAAAGTTATCTTCATTAGAGTTGAAATGAATTTTTAACCAATATCGGATCGTAAGTAGCCATCCTTTGGACTCAAGTAATTGTTGGCCAGTTTCAGCACAAAGAGTCATATAGCTGACACATTTGGGAATGCCAAGAATTTGTCTAAGAAAGTTGGCTTGTACCTGTTCGATATCATAGTGGAAGGAATTTATCCAAATTGGAATACCATAGAGTAATTGTGGAACACCTTTAGCCAGAAAAATCTGTGTGGCAGCAGGATCATACTGGTTCCCCTTTAGAAAGAAAAAAATTTGGATTCCAGCAACAGTGCATTTTGCTTGTGCAGTAGCTTTCTTCCAGTGGGTAGTCCATTCAAGATTGGATTGAAAGTTTAGACACAGATATTTGAAGGATTTCACCTATTCCAAATAGTCTCCTCCAAGTTTCTATGTGTGGGATAATCTGTTTTTAAAGAATGTCATGATTTTAGATTTTTCAAACTAAATTGAGAGTGTGTTTTGTTGGCAATACTGGTTGAAGGTTTGTAGGTGTCTGATTAGACCAATTCTTGTACGGGAAAGCATGGCGGTGTCATCGCATATAAAAGGAGTGGAGTTGGGTGATTCCCAGGCATTGGTGGGTGACCATTGACTGTGTCGATGGTATGGGGCAAATCGCTTAAGAAGAGGTTAAATAGGTTAGGTGCTGATACGCAACCTTGTTTAACGCCTTTCATGATGGGAATTTTTGCTGATAGGTTGCCATTTGTGTTAAGTTTTATCTGGCGAGATGTTTTGGAATAAATTTTTTGTATCAGAAATAGCAGTCTAGGATCTATTTCCAAATGGATCCATTTCTCCTATAGCAGGGTCCTTGATATACCATCGAAGGCATTTTTGAGATCCAGAAAGGCCACAAAGAGATCTCTTCGATCCCCCGCTGTATACTTTTTGGCTAGGAAGTCCAAGATTCTACAGTGGTCAGTTGTAGATCGACCTTTTCTAAACCCAGCCTGTTCAGGGCCAAGAATATGTCTTGTGGCCATCCAGTCTAATAATTTAGACTCCAGATGGTGAGCATATAGTTTGCCAATAATTGACAGAAGGCTAATTGGACGGTAATTCTCTGGCAGAGTAGGGTCTCCTTTCTTAAATACTGGGATAATTATGGAGGGAATCCAAGGGTCGGGTAGGACACCAAAATGATTGATTAAAGTGAAGAGTCTGGCCAGGGGATGTTCCCACCATTCTGGATGTTTTCTAAAAATTTCAGCTGGTATTCCATCAGGTTCTGCTGCAGGATCCTGAATTATACTGCTGACTTTACCTCCAAAGTACAAATGGCCACTTTCAGCTTTGAACTGCAAGCTCCATCTTCAAAGTCCACAGGGTCTTCAGAGGCAGCATGTGCAGTTCAGTGCTGGATCTGGCCAGGTAAGTAAGGAGGAAAGGGAGGGAAATGGGATAAGGGTTTTCTTTTTTTCTTTTTTTTAATGGGCCCGAGAAACACTTTAAAATTCAGAATTTTTGCAATCTGTTTTTTTTGGGGGGGCTGCTTTTTATTGCCACCTTTTTTCAGGTGGGAAAAAAAACCAAAACACCAACAAGATTATTTCAGGATTCTTTTCTGGTTCAGGTTTATTGAATGCCTACCCCCAATGTTTAGTATCCTGCTCCACTTTTGAGCATTTTATACAATGCTTCACTAGGTGTTCAGAAAGAAGATGGGGTCAGATAAAGTTAAACACTATTTGGACTATTTCCTTTTTGCATGCCCTTCTAGGCCAGGATAGTGTGTGTGGCTATTGGCTATATTTTCCAGTCTTGCTCTAGAATTGGGTTACCATCAGTTGAGAAAAGAAAGAATGTCTGGTGCTTTGCCAATTCTAAGAACATAAACGGATACTAAATTGAAGATGTACTACTTGCCAGCTGAAAAACTTGCATGGGTGTGTTGTTCTGTTGGAAGAATTGTGTATTAGTATAAAGGTAATACTTTGGCAGATGCAAATAGTTTTAAGACCATCTAAACTTTGCTTGTAGCATGATAGTACCAGGGAGGGCTTTTTTGCACCATATAGCTAGTTCAACCAGAAATGTCAAGGTAGCTGATCATAAGATTAAGGTTTTAGGGTGTTACGCCCCTATTGATACAACCGAAGATCAGATTAACTGCTTTTCTTTTTGCTACATCACACTGATTGTCAGTGGCATATTTGCCTAGGGATGGGGGGTACCCTCTGTCCCTGGGCACCACTAATCTAGTCACATGGGGGCACAAAATCAGCCCCCCTCGTGACCAGGAAGATGGCCTTGTTGTCTTCAGGGGTCCTTGGCCCCACCCATGTCGTCTTTGACATGAGTGGGGTCAAGGAAGCACAAGGACACCCCCCCCAAGCCTCACCTCCCATCCTGGCTCCTAGCCAGCAGCTGGCAGTCCTTTCTTCCCTCGCCTCTGGGGAGAGCAGAAGCAACTGCAATGCTCCATCATCATCTACTTTGCTTTTATAAGCACGGGGACAGGGCTCTGCCCCTCCGGGGCGGGCACCCATCCCAAGGCCTGCCCCATGCTTATAAAAGCAAAGGAGATGAAGTTACGTCTGCTGTCCCCAGAGGGGAGGGCAGAAGGGGCTGCCAGCTGCCAACTGGAAGCCAGGAGCCAGAAGGTGAGGCCTGGGAGGCAGAGCTCAGGGGTGGGGGCCCCTGAGGGCTGGCCCTTGGCATAGTGGCGGGGCGCCCGGAGAATGGCTGTCTCCAGGCACCATTTCCCCCCATACGCCTCTGCTGATTGTTCACATTTAATTTATTGTCCACTTGTATCTCAAGATCTCATTCTTACCCACTACTACTCTGTAGTATAAAATTAAGAGTAATTTATTTTCAGACAAGCAGCTCTGCAGCCAGGAGGCAACTGGAGGCAAGGATAGGCCAGGGAAAGCACCCTCCCTCTTCTTGTTCCCATCCCCAGTCTCCTCTTAGCTGCAGCACTGCTCGCTAGAATATGTTAAATGTAAAGCAACCAGATGATTTTTTTTCTGCAGCAGTGGGGGGGAATGTGGGCCACTTTTCTCTCCCCCACCACCCCCGCTACTGCCATAAAAGCCTCACATTGCTTTAAAATTAAAATTAAATTACTTCCAGGCACTCCACCCCATCAAGGAGCGCCTGAGGCACAAGTCCCACCCCACTCCAGTTACATAACTGCATTTTGGAGGAAGTTCTGGCTCACTGAGCTGAATTTTCATTTTCAGTATGATATGGCAGGCAGTCATGGTTTTGGTAACTAGTCCCTGGCTCATTGGTATACCCATCATGATAGGGATGATAGTAAGTATCTCTCCCCTAAGGGATTCAATGCTTGTTTAGCTAATCTGCATCAGTTTTTACAAGATATTAAAGTCAGCGAGTGGATCAAAGAATATTAAGTGTGACTAACCCCTTTGTGTCGGGGCTGACCTGGCTGATCAGGTAGAGATGATCAGCAAGAACCTTCTGAAATGGATGGGGGCATTCAGAACAGCATGTCACTGGGCACAATGCATCTGAGAAGAAGTGGCCCTCAGTGCTGAGCAACATTTTTCCAAATCTGGTAGTGGTGGTGCATCCCATCAAGCGAGGGGCAGAAGCTTGGGAACTCTTGGCACCTTGTGTGCTGGCAATTATAACCACAGCTGGCAGAAGATGATGGCTGTTTGGAGTCAGTGCGAGTCTGCCAGAAAAGGCAACCACAGGTAAACTGCATAGTATAGCCTGCTCATTCGAATATCTTAGCCTATTTAAATATGATGCAGATCAGTTTAATTAATTAAACTAGTTTAACCCAAGCTGTTTTCTTATGTCTTCATTGAATGGGTGCTTGGGGCAAAAAGTTATGACTAAGATTACATAATGTAAGACTCTAGTCTTCTTCTATATCAGTAGTTTGCCTGTTGTTCTCCCTCTCTCCACCCCTCAAAAAAAGGATTAGATACAGGGCTTTTCTATACAATATCCAGGTCACATGGGATTATATTAATGAATCCTCTACAACATTGTGGTCTAAAAGTGTCCACTCTTTTGAGACTGTTCAGTGGAAAAATAATTACAGCAATCTTCTTTGCCTCTTTTATTAAGCACAGAGGCTTCCATTTTAATACAGAATACTATTTTTATAGGTTGCCATAGTTGCACAAAGTTAGGGTGCTTGGGCCATTGGCTTTAAAAGGATTTAAGCAGATTAACTGTGTATATAGTAACAACCATAATAATCTTTTGTGAGTTTAAAGTGATCTCTCTCTACTTCAGCAATGGTTGTTTATCATTTCATTTCCTTCTTTAAAATTTGTTTGACAAGCTTTCTAAATTTGTTTCAGGGACTGAAGTCAAATAACAAAATATAGTTATGGTTTGATCAACTGTTGGTTAGATGGGATGTGTGTGCCTGAATGCAGACATCTTATAAAGCAGAGTCAGTGATACAAGCATAATTTGTACATTCACAAATCATGTCATGCTGAAGTACTAAGTACAGCTGGGTCTACATGTATGAAAGGAACTAGACTATTTATGCTGATACATTGTCCACAAACATTCCCATAATAAACACATTTGAATTCCTAAAATGACCTTGACCATTGATATGTGATTTCAAAAACATCCAGGCTCTCCATCTTAAGCCTGGGGTTCCCAACATTGCCCTGACAAATGCCAGGAGATTTGGGGGAGAGCACCTGCAGAGGACAGAGTTTGGGGATGATGTCATGTCACTTCCAGAGGGAGAACTAGACTTCCTTCTCTAGTCTCTATGGTCTTTACTAGCTAGGGCAATTGCCCTAGGCAAGTAAATGGGAGCTCTAGCTGAGTCATAGATTGTCAAAAATAATAAAATCAGAAAAATGGTATTTTGGATTCTGACTTTGAGGATGGCATAATTTTGAGTTTTCTGAGTTATTTGGGACAATTGTATCAGTTTGGTATCCAAATTCAAGATTTTTGTTCAGGATTCTGATATTGCTTAGGTTCATTATTCCCCATGGAAAATCTTTTCAGGGAGCTTGGAGTGGCTAGTTTTTTTCAGGCAAATGACACCAAATTTAAAATAGAGCTGGTGCTGCCTGTCTAATAAAGACTTTCCAAGTGTCAAGTCGATTGAATAATGAAGTCAAATTCTATGACCCCTAAACATGCCCTTGGCCGTCCTCCATCATTTTCAGGACAAAGAATAGCCAAACACATACAAAAAAGTAAAACAACCAAACAGAACCAACAAATCCAACAGAACCCAGGCAGAACCAGGGAATCCCAACAGAACCACAGGCCAGTGTTTCAAGCCAAATACAACTCATGTCAAACTCAACAATCGAAGACAGCAATCCAGTGTACAGTTACCTCCTAGTAAGATTCATTGAACACAATGGATCCTATTCCTCAGTAAAGATGCATAAGATGACAGTTAATCCTGAATAATAAAATTAACTGGGTTTAATACTCCCTTCTGCTAATTCAAAATATACAGCATTATACTTAATCATCTAGAAGAAAATAAACACAATAAGGTTACACTTGAAAACTGTCCATATTTTCCTTTAATTCTATTCTCTTTTGGCTTACTGATTTAAAAAAATGAGGAAACCACTTAGTTCAGTGGTGTGCATAGATTTTTTTTCATTGTGTTTTGAAGAAAGCATCCTGAGCATATTTTTAACCATATTTTTGACTGAATTTTTACAAGAAATTTTGCTCCAAATCTGAACTTTAATCATTGTTTGTAATAGAAGTCATTATTTTTAGCAGGAAAGGAACAGCTGGCATATCTAGAAAGGAACAGTTGTTTTCTTTGTCATTCCATCTCTAGCTCTGTTCTGTTACTTCAGCAAAATGACAGCTGTAAGAATGTAACAGGCCAGCCCTATTTTGGGGATATGTTGAGCTCATAAATTCAGTCTTAATGAATCTGTCACTGGAATCTGAGAAGCCTATTTAAGCTATTACCTCTGTTGGAGGGGGAAAAATGAATAGACCCAAATGGTAATTCTTCAGTTTACAAAGAAACAGCCACCATGCAAAGTCCAGAAAAGTAGATAAACTTTTGTGAAATGCCAAAACTGAAGCATTCACACTAAGAATCACCCTTATATTCAAGGCCTAACCTCCCCCACCCCCCCCCCGGATGAAATATCATAATGGCATTTTGTAATAACAATTGCAAAAGCTAAAGTGCAAAAGCTATACTACTACATTCTTGAACAAGTGAAGTATTGACCTACAAAAATATATTACTGGGTTCTGCATCACAAAGGAAAGGGAAAAACACAAAACTGTATTCAATTACACTATTTGTAACTCTTTATTCACCATGAGTTTGATCAAGGGTATGAATTTCAAACTTACCTTTCAGAAATGTCTTTGTGTAGCAATTCTACCCCCATTGTTGCTATAACAACGTAAAGATATCTTATTTCCTAATCACATTGGTTATCTCTACCGAGCCACATTCCCTATATGGAAGTGTACTTTTGGCTTGGAGATATTACACATTATGACAGATTTAAAACAGCAATGGCTTTGGAATGGTTATGATATCTGGAAGTAACATTGGAAAGATACAAAACTGACACAATGGAAAGATATAAGGCGCTATGTTTGTGTGCATGTGCCATTAAGTCATAACCAACATACAGTGACCCCACTAAGAGATTTCAAGGTAAGTGAGAAGGGGAGGAGGTTTTTTGCCTCCTTCAGCAGTCTTCCTTGGTGGCTCCCCAAACAAATGTTGACTCTGCTTTTCTTCTGAGATTTAACAAGATCAGGTTATTCCATACCAATCTACAACCCTACAATGGCCCCTAAATAGAAAGAGATGTTGTGATGGTCAATTCCTGCCTAATCTGCCAGCTGCCTATGTGAAAAAAATGCCTCAAGTATTCTTCTATATATCAGTGTGGTCCATGGCAGCTGACATTAATGTGAATTGCATGTGAACACCCATGGAGACTAAGGTCTCTTGTCAACTCAGTACTAGACAACATAGATCAAGGAACAGGGAGCCAGGATACATATTAAATATCCAGGAGCCAAAATTGAGAATTTTTCAAAACCTTTTATGCCTTTACATTTCTTCTCTTACCAAATTTTATTTATTGTTAAAAGATCTGATTTTACCAGATTCTTTGCGATATGGGGAAAATTACATTGTTTGTTTAGCCTGAACTAAATATTAGTTTGCTTTGACCTTGTTATGTTTATTTATTACATTATTTATAGTTCACCTTTTTCACTTACACTCAAGATGGATGATACAATAGATGGATAGGATATTCAATGAACAATGTGATAGAGTTAGGGTTGTAGAACCTATCAGAACTCTAAAAAAAACTGAAGCAAAGTTCAAATGTTAATATGACACATTAAATAATACAAAAATTACATAGTAAGATCCTATTTCAGCAACCTGTATACATAGTATAGACCAGGGGTAGGGAACCTGCGGCTCTCCAGATGTTCAGGAACTACAATTCCCATCAGCCTCTGTCAGCATGGCCAATTGGCCATGCTGGTAGGGGCTGATGGGAATTGTAGTTCCTGAACATCTGGAGAGCCGCAGGTTCCCTACCCCTGGTATAGACCATAGTACCTAATAATTTCTCCAAGTAACTTTGTGAATCGTTTAGGGTTTTTTAAAGGTTTTCTTTTCCTTTCCCCCAGAACAAACAAACAAATAGAAAAAAGGAACCTTTTCAAAAAGTTACATCTAAACTAAAAACAAAAAAATATAATCTCCATAAATTATCTCCAAATACCTAACAATAAGTTCATGTAGAATTGTTGGATAAATGATGGGCTTTCATATATTGATAGAGTTCTAAAGTCTATTTACCAGAGATGGGCTTGATTTACCAGAGGTGGATTTTTATCTTCCCAGTGTTTTAATATAAGCTTTTAACTGTAATAAGGGCATGGAGAGTCTTTTTTCATAGTAATTTTTATTGTTTCATTTAAAACATTAAAAAATCAACTTAAGAGAAAAATAAAATGAGAAAAAAGAAGGGGGGATCTTAACTGTTATAAAAATTACAATGCAAGAGAATCTTACTAAAATTATTAATTTGATATAATATACAATAAATCTTATCAATCTTATACTTATATCAATCTTGATACTTATATCAATTTTTCCTTCTATTCTTACCACAATAAATTCATTCAACTTTTATATAGTTATGTATAAGTTTGTCATTATTTATTGAATACAGTGTTAAACCTCTAGCTTTTTAATTAGTTACACTCTTAGCCTATCTAATTAATTAACTGTATTATTATGCACAGTGTAAAAAAATTCATTAAGCATAGACATTAAACAGATGATTCAACATAGTACAGAAAATGTAGTTCCCACTTTTTCACTGAACTCTTGTGTTGGCTGTCTATTTACAAGATTAGTTAATTTAGAGCCCCATCCATAGGAGGAGGCATAAGGGCTTGGAGGAGTGGCACGGCCTTGCACCAATTTATTTGTCCTCCCAGGGGCACTTACCATGGCAGAAGAAGGAGACAGGGCAGTGGGTAGCTGCTTCCCAGGTTGACAGCAACAAAACCCAGAAGTCACCTGGGTCACCTCAAAGCTGTGCTGACATCCCAATCAGATGTCAGAAAAAGGTGTTGGTACAAAACCACACGGCCAACAAAAGACAAAATTGTACCAAAAAGCCTACAGCTAAAGTTAAAGAAGCCTCCCACTGGAGTGCAAAAATGAAATTTTTACTTATATAGAACCATAGTAACATTAAGTAAATTGGCATACAATCAATTGCAGCAAAAAGCCTCCAAGCAATAATGAATATTGGAATAAGCTAGTCGGAATCTAGATAATATGCCAACCTCCAAGGACGTTGGTGGGGGAGTTCACAGGTCCAACCCTCCATTACATTTCTGGCTTGCTTGAGCGCCCCCTCCAGCAGGGCAGGGCTCTGTCCCCGCTGGCCCCCACCTGGAAATAGATCTCCAGGATCTGTCCCCCTGCCCCCCATCCCCCCACCAGCTGAGCTGGCAACCAGCAGTCCCTTCTGCCCTCCCCTCTGGGGAGTCCACAAGAGACTGCCATCCCCGGCCTCAGGGCAGGGCTCAGGGGGCAGGGCCAGGGGGCAGGGCTCAGGGGGCAGGGCTCAGGGGGTAGGGCAACACCCACACCCACACCTGGGGGTGTGGCCATGCTTCCCCAAGCCCCACCCACCAGCCTCAGTGCTTATAAAAGCAGATCTCTGAGGCTGGGATAGCAAGTGGGGCTTGGGGAGGTGGGGCCACACTCCCAGGGGCTGGTGGGGGCATGGCCCCACCCCCTGAACCCACCCCATAAAAATCTATACCTATGTCACTGTTGATCTTGTACTCACAACTTCAAGGCTTATTCAATTAATTAGTATCAAAGAATCACATTTATAATGCTGATAAGAATAATCCAAGTCAGTCTGCCCTCTGGTTGCTTAACTCATGCTCCTCACAAAAGTCCTACAAGTTTGCCATATTATCTAGATTCCAACTAGCTTATTCTGATTTTCATTATTGCACTGAATGTTAATTGTGGGCCTATGAGGAGGAGGCAAGCAAGAGAAGGTGTGTAGCCTCTGGTGCTGGTAGCATGCCATGGGCTTTACCAAGGATAGGCCCTTGGTTCATTACTACCCAGCTGGATACTTAGTTGCTGGCTCTGGCAGGCAGACATCAGAAGGAATTCTTCCTTCTGGTCTGCATAGCCAGAGTAAAAGGGGCCCAGCCACACCACTGGCCACAATCAGCTTCTGACTTTTTGAGCAGCAGCATTGGCCCTGGAACAGCAGCCTCAGATAGCAAGTGGGTGCACTAGCTAGCAACAGCATCAGTGATGCAGCAGAATACGTAATAGATAGAATGGCAGCCTGGATGTTGGATGCTGCTTTGCTCAGGTAGTGAGATGGCTGAAATCATTTAACTGTCTCACTGAGCTAAAAGAACCCCCTCCAGCCCAGAGCAAGGAGGTGATCTCACCTTCCTGCTGTAGGTTCTTGACAGATGTTAGGGACTGTTATCACTTTCCCCACCCCTCAAAATCGAACTGAAATAATTTTTCCTTCACCACAAAGCTTGGAACTATATAGCACTGAGGAGGTCACATTAGGGTGGCCTGGCATCATGTCCTCTTGGCTTCTTGGGTCAGTGGACTTCAGTTACAGTAACAAAATGAAAGGGGCACAGAGAATGTTCAAACGTGTAAATGGAAAGGCTGCCTTTACACTGTCCTTTATGGGTATTTTAGGGTCAGTAAGTGATCAACTGCCTCAGAGACTGCTCCAGGCAGGCCTTGGGGCTGTAAGACTCTTTACCATTTATAGTTCCCAAATCTTCCTGGTTATTAGGAAGTTCATCAAAAGGGTTCAGGTCTATACTTTGACCTTCAGATGGTGTGCATCCCTTCTCTTGCATTGTGCATGCACCATGCCCTTTCTGACAATCCATTCCCTTTGGCCAGGCCCCATTTTCATGTTGATGGTTCTCAGCTCACCAGGTATCAATTCACTTGCAGCCCTAGGGCTGGTGTGGTGGCCTTGGGGCTCCCAGAACAGTTCAGGGCCCATTCCTTTAGAATATGGACAGCTCTCCCCACCTTGACCCAGGCACTTCTGTCTACCTTGGCAGCTGCACTGGCTGTCAATGGAATCCTGAATCAGGGTTACAACCTTTAAGGCCTGGAATGGTCTGGAACCATCATAACTGCATAACCACATCACCCCATATTGCCCACAGAGGTCACTCCAGTCCTCTGATAAGAGCCTTCTGGTAGTCCCTGGCCCCAGGGATGTGTAATTGGCCTTGACCAGAGCCAGGGATTTTTCTGCCCTGGCTTCAGCCTGGTGAAATTCTCTGTCAACTGACACCAAGACCCTGTGGGAATTTATGGTCTATAAGATGGAGATGTTCACCGGGGCTTTGGCTGAAACCTCTTGTGTGTCCCAAAATTGTCAACCAGCCTCCTATAACAATCAACGCATGGTTACTTCACATTGCCCCCTCTTGACTCAGCCCATGCTCAGATAGTTTTTACCTGAGCAGGCCTGGGTGGTTTTCATAGGCTCAAATTTATTTGCTTGCCACCCCGTGTTTGTAGTGAGTTTTAACGTTAGGTATAGTAAATTTTATGTATTTGTAAAATGGTTTTAAAATGTCTATACACTGCCCTGAGCCTGACTTTAATTGAGAAGGGTGGGATATAAAGTTATTCAGATAAAAATAAAATTTTAAAATACCCACATTCAGGCTATTGGCAGGTGAAAGTCACTGCTTGCAAGACTTTCGTCCGTCCACATCTAGAGCTTGGTACTGTTGATCAATTTTTATATTTTCAGCCCTTCATCTTAAATTGGTTTGGATTTACAGGCACGACAGCAAGCAGGAATATATGCAGCCTTTATCTGTTGAGACAGGCACTTGCACCT
Organism: Sphaerodactylus townsendi; assembly: GCF_021028975.2. NCBI lineage: Eukaryota > Metazoa > Chordata > Lepidosauria > Squamata > Sphaerodactylidae > Sphaerodactylus > Sphaerodactylus townsendi. The sequence continues at coordinate 80,147,590 of NC_059428.1, forward strand.
GGATGAACCACTTCACATCAGATGGATAGGCACAAAGGGAATGCTTCTGGGGATCTTTCATACATACTGTTTATCCCTGCCCTGATTATGCAGCTGGGCAAGAATGATCTCAGAGTCCACAAGGGTCTAAATTTGGCACAGAAGGCAGTGACCAGTTTATGGCTTTTGTTTATCCATTTCTGTAACTTTTTTGCTGGAGAAGCATTTGTAGTGCACATCTGGTGACCTGGAAAGGTGGATGTGGCTAGAAGGAAAGTTGCTAAGACAGTGGGCTAAATTGTGGAGGAGTTAGGAGATCACCAGATTTGACCTCCAGACATCTTCTTCCAGCTAGAGGTGTTCCTCTGACTAAATAGTGTCCATCTCTTAGACTGGCGATAGGATAACAGGCTATGCAGGATTCAGCATGAACTGTGGGTATGGCTGAAGATGCACAAAATTTGGCAAGAACCAGGAGGGTTCTGGCATGATCTAGAGGCGAGAGCCAACGTGGTGTAGTGGTTAAAAGCAGCAGACTCTAATCTCGGTTTAATTCCCCATTCCTCCACAGGCAGCCAGCTGGGTGACCTTGACCCAGTCATAGTTCCCTCAGAACTCTCTCTGCCACATCTATCTCACAAGGTGTCTGTTGTAGGGAGAAGAAGGAAGAATTTGTAAGTCACCTTGAGGCTCCATATTGTTGAGAAAAGCAGGATAAAAATCCAAACTCCTCTTCTTCTTCTTCTTCTTCTTCTTCTTCTTCTTCTTCTTCTTCTTCTTCTTCTTCTTCTTCTTCTTCTTCTTCTTCTTCTTCTTCTTCTTCTTCTTCTTCTTCTTCTTCTTCTTCTTCTTCACCCACCTGTTGCAGTTGTGGCAGGGGTTGCCAAACAACCCTAGTTGTGTTGACTGAAAGAAAGAGAGAATCTAGAAGAAGAAGATGAGTTTGGATTTATACCCCATCTTCCCCCCCCCCCCGTAAAGAGACTCAAGGTGGCTTACAAACTCCTTTCCCTTCCTCTCCCCACAACAGATATCTTGTGAGATAGGTGGGGCTGAGAGAGTTCTGAAGAACTGTTACTAGCCCAAGGTCACCCAGCAGAAATGTAGGAGTACAAAAACACATCTGGTTCACCTCTGCCACTCAGATGGAGGAGTGGAGAATCAAACCAATTTCTCCAGATTGGAATCCACCTGCTCTTAACCACTACACCATGCTGGCTCTCTACAGGAAAAGGTGAGGATCAGCCTCCCACTTCCACAGAGTGCCCTTCCTGCTTTTGGGGGGAAGCCCCTGGCCTCCCCCTTCAGATTGGCCCTCTTCAACTGAAAGAGGAGGGAATTCCTGGCTGGTTCCTCTGAGGAGAAAGAAGCTCCATAGGGGGGCACACCTACTTGCTTCCCAAATCAAGGAAGGGAGGCTTCCCTCCATGGGTATCTCCCAAAAGCAGGCGACAACAGGCACCCCTCTCCATTACATCACTGCCCAACTCCCCTTCTGTCCCCTCCATGGACCCTGACCCTCCATAGACCCTGACCCATTGTGGGGCTGGCAGAATGTGAGGAGAGGGGAGCACCCGAGCCTGCCGACTTTCTGCATGCTTTGCCTCCTTTGCTTGGTGCCTTCTTCCTGGGACAATGTGGAAGGTTAAGAAGAGGACACCCCTGGCACATGAATGGGGCAAGTACCTCTGGAAGCTGGATCATCAGCTGCACCTGCAGACAAGGCCTCTCAGCACCCAGACCTCATGCAACTGGCTCCCTGCAGTAGTCAGCCAGAGAGAGTTCATTGCTTTCCTCACTGCAAGTCCATGCTGACCTCGTGGACAGCTTTAGGGGAGGGAGGGGGTTGACAGCCAAATGTGACTAATTAAAGTTTATGTGACTAATTAAAGTTGTGCTGGAGGCTTGGACACCCTTGTGTCTCCCCCCCTTGCTTCACCTATGGCATCATTACAGTACAGTGCTATAGGAATGAACCTTGTTGAATACCATGTGACTTACTTCTGTGTACACACGTGTAAAATTGAGTTGTAAACCATTTCATAAGCCCATATTGGGCTGAGAAATGGAATACCAAGGCAAGAGGCTACTGAGATTCATTTTTTCCAGTGCTGTTTTTAGCTTCCCAATCTAACCCTGTTCGAAGGGATTAGTTTCCCCCAATCTTAGCTTTTTGTGATGTATTTATGAATTAATTGCCTGCATATTACTTTGGTGGAAAGTTTGTGACCACATAATCAGGAGTTAACTGCTACAAGAACATTAAAAAAAATCAAACGGCTTGGAAAGTTCCTCTTATTGCCTCTCTTTTTTTCAAAGTATAAAATTAAAGCCCAAAGATGGTTTTTAACAAAATCACTTTTCATTAATTTAATTGATATTCTAGTCAGTTTATTTCTGTATTCAATTAAGTTACATAGTCCACTATGTAATTTTATACCCTTTGATCATATTTTAATTTTGAATGATTTAATGCTTATACAGCATTCAACCATTCTAAAAAAAAATCTGTGTTCCTTCACACATGGATTTCTCCAACATTGCAAATCCTTTCCAAAGTTTTTAGCAGTCCTATCTTTGCTTGACATTATTCTGTCTTCAACATATTATTCACGGGATTTCAAGACTGTATTTGACCTCTGGTTTCTGCGATTCTGCTAAAGCTTGCACCTTTACAGAGACAATATTCCTTTTAGAAAAACCAGGGTGTGAATCAAAAGGAATAGTTATTTTTAAAATAGAAGGGAGGGAATCACAACAAGAATGCTTTTACTATTGCTTCAGTGTTATTGAATCACATAATAATATACTTTTAGCATTCAGAAATTTTGCTTTCCTCTCGCCCATTAATTTGTTCAAGAATGCAATACTGAAAAGATTAGATCAATGCATAAAACACTGCTTATGTGAGCCATTTTCCTCAACTGAAATGAATGGAGGAAACCCTTCTGATGACAGTCTGTCGGCACACTGGAGCACCCTAACAAATATGAAATGTCAGTCTATGTCCACATGCAGACACTCTGTATTTGAAATCAGGGTTACCTTGAGCAATGAGAAATAGTTACATGAGTCAGCGTATTCCAGATGGGACACTATTATTCTTTCTATAACCTCTCATTCAATTCACATATGCATGGCTTTGGTACCACATGGTAACATGTATGTACAAATGGCACAATTGACATGATTGTCGTATCTCCTCAGGTACACTTGTTTTAAGTACAACCAGTTTACACATCAATCCATGGTCATCATGTTCAGAATTATCAGCTAAGGTATTTGCACATGTGCCATTCCAGCTCATACAACTGTTCCAGAATACCAAAACATAGGGCAAGTCATGATTTTAAACAATTTGTCTTAGCGTTAATATAATAAATTGTTATATGTCAAATGGTGCTTTCTATTGCTACACATCACTATTTGTGATGGTTGTAAATAAACAATGCTTTTCTGCCACCATTATATCTACATGGTGTAGGCTAGCATAGCAGTTCTGGATGGTCAGAGGCCTGTTGGGGTCAGCCTGCAAGAGGAGATGGACTGCTCAGTGGTTCATTGAGACTACTTTGCTCAGCACTTTATGGAGAAAATCTCTTGCACCCATTTGCACTCTACATTATCAGTGACAGGGTTAGATGGTGCCAGAGTATCAATTTGTCCAATTATTTGGGATGCTTTTAATTTTATTCTGTTTAAGGATGTGGACAGGATTTTTGGAAGTTTAAGGCCATCCATGTGGTTTTACAATCCTTGCCCTGCCTGTTACCTTAAATCTTTGGGATGGGGGTGGGGCTGTCTAATTGAGGTAGTTAATGTTTCCTTGAGAGCAGTGTTTGTCCCAGCCTTGAATGTATAAAGAAGCCTACCTTGAATCAAGATGATTTCAATAATTATCAATCAGTCTCAATTTTTCCATTTTTGTGCAAGGTGATTGAATAGGTGGTGACTTGACAACTCCCAAGTCTCCTGGTTGAGGTAAATTGTTTAGATCCCATGTGATCTGGGTTTGGGACTGGTTATGGGACTCAGTCCCCTAGGTGGATGATTTGTACCAGGAAATAAACAGAGTGAGATCACTCAGCGGCTTTTGATACCATTGATCATGCATCCATCTGGACCACCTATCTGGGCTCATAATGGAAATCAAGGTTCTGTGGTGGTTCCAGTCCTACCTGGAGGTTAGATGTTAGGACCGCTGCTCAGTTGGTTGGGCATTGGCTTATGCGGTCTTGATGCCAGACCAGTGACATAGGTATAGATTTTTAGGGGGGGTTGGGCAAGGCCACACCTCCCCAAGCCCCACCCGTGTCAGTGCTTATAAAAGCAGCTCTCCGAGGCCAGGGATGGCAGACTCCCCTGCCCTGCCCCCCCGCCCCCCTCCACCAGCCGGGCTTCCAGCTGGTAACCAACAGTCCCTTCTCCTTCCCCTCCAGGAACAGGGGTAGCTAGGGAAAATGGAGCCTGGTGCAAAACCTGAGGTTTGTGCCCCCCCTCAGGGGGGGCTGCTGTGATGCTGGAATCCACCCCCAAACAGCATCACTTTCTATGGTGTTTAAATTAGAGAGCCCAGATTCTCCTTTTCAATCCATCTTAAAGGGAGAATCTGGGGTCCCCAGTTAAAACAACATTGAAAGTGATGATGTTTGGGGGTGGATTCAGTGGTGGAATTCAGAAGGTTCGCACCAGTTCGGCAGAATTGGTTGTTAAAATGGTGCTTGCAAACAATCAGTTGTTACATTATTTGAATTCCCACCATCAGAACCAGTTGTGAAATTATTTTAATCCCACCACTGGGTGGATTATCTTCCATCCTGAAACAGCATCACTTTCAATGTTTAATCTGGGGACCTCAGATTCTCCCTTTAAATCCATTCCAAAGGGGGTGGATTTAAAAGTAGAATCTGGGGAAATTTGGAGGATGCCTGCTTTCAGGGGTGCAATTGTTAAGCTAGCAGCACCAAACTTTCAGGGTATCTTTAGGTATGGTAAAGGTTGGTTCAGAGGGTTCAAAGTTATGGACTCCCAAAAAGGGTATCTCCTGATGATACCACCCAAACAATGGGGGATGGAGCACCCTATTTGGGAGTCCATAACTTTGGACCCTCTGAACCAACCTTTACCAAACCTGGGTGGTGTCTGCAGGAGACTATCCTGATGATACCACCTAGGTTTAGTGAAATTTGATTTAAGGGGTCCAAAGATATGGACCCTCAAAAGGGTAGCCCCATCTACTATTAGCTCCCATTGGAAACAATTGGGGTTGGGGGAACCAAACTTCACCAAACTTGGCTGGTATCATCAGGAGTGTCACCAGATGATCACCTAAAATTTTGGTGCCATTGGCCTAAAATCACCTAAAATTTTGGTGCTGTTAGCCTAAAAATGCACCCCCTGCAGGCCAAAAACCAAAAAACATTTTAAAATACAAAAAACCCACAAACGGGGGGCGGAGCTTCAGACATGCAATGGGGGGTTGAACACGAGAACCCACCCTTACCTACATCCTTGTGCCAGACCAACCTATGGTGGACCAAGGGAACATTAGCATCTCTACCCACCTCAGCCAACCCTTGGGGTGACTAGCCATGCAGTGCCAAAATGAGGGGGGGAGAAATGGGGGGGAGAAAGAAATATGTCTGGATTTTGTCTTCCTTCAAATCAGTTGCACAATTCTTCTTTCCTACCCTTCCTGACAGGACTAAGTGAACATGAAGACCTCGCCCTGGAGAGAGTTACCATCTCCATCCCCGGACCATACATCCTGGTGAAGCCAATAAATGTATTAATGTGCTTACCTGCCCAGTGTTGTACTAACCAAATGCTGCCGCTTCTGACTAATAACTTTAATGATGACCTCATTTACATTGTCATTGTTTTACAGTGGTAATTTCATCAGCTAACTTCCCCCTTGAAGACACTCCCAAGCCTGGAACATTAGGCTGATGTCTTAAACCATTAGATGAATTACCCAACCATTAAAGCTGATGCCTGTGTCTTGTCTTTCTCTGGAAAGGCAGGAACTCTCTTTGTTCTGGGAAGTTAAGAATCACTCTGCATAATCTTGAAGGTTCATTTTTCCCTATAAGAAGCCCCCTCTCCCAGTAGTTAGTGTTCAATATCGCTGGACACTTCTCTGTCTGAGACAGTGTGCCAGAGTGCTCTGTTCCTCCAGAGCTAAGCACAAATTACTCATTTCTGTTTATTTGACCATTCCTCTTCAAGATCAGATTATAACTCATACTTCCCCCAAATTCCTCATCTATTCCAGACCTATCCCCTCACAACTGCTTATAGCCTAGGACTGTGAGTGTGTGTTCTGCTGCTTCGATTTTATTGTATCCCCTTTACCCCTAAGTAAAAATAGTTAAACTTTATTTACTCTCCTGCAAGTTTCTTGCAAAAGCTGAATCTTGTATACATAGGCAATCAAGGTCGTGCATTGCCTGACCTCTAGCTAAGCCAAGAGTCTGCTCCTGCTAAATCCCCACTGTAAAAGGGAGAGACTTCTCATTACTTTGGGTAACAGTCCTGCAAGGTCTATCTTGTATCCTATGAGCCCATGGGGTCCTGAAAAGACCATCTGCCAGGTTCATCATGTTTGCTATGCTCTTTAACATCCAGAAAGATGAGCTGGTTTTTGACCAATAAGCAGATTAGACTCAGCTCCATCTCATGCTTCCAGCTAATCCCAGAGAGGCCGTAAAAATTCTAAACCAGTGTCTAGAAGCAGGTTTTTTTAATAATGAATATACTTTATTGTTTTAAAAAAGAAAAGGGTGTGAAATAAACACACCCACATAGAACCAGTTTTGATGTGGGTTAATAAACTCAAGCTTTATGCTAAAGATAGAAGAGATAATGGTAAACAGAATTGAAAATTTCATCCATTCTGGATGGCTTGTACTCCCCTTGAAGGAATAGATCTGGAGGTGCTCTAGGAGACAGTCCTACTGCTGGATAAGCATATGGAAGCTGCGGCCAAGAGCGTTTCCACATGGGCAAAAAAAGCTGGTAAAATGACGGGGGGGGGAGAGTGTTATGGGCAGAGACTTTGCACGGCTCCCACTGCAGAAACGATGCTGCAACGATGCAGCGATGCTCCAGCGGCCCCACAACTGTGTATTCGAAAATCATTAAACTAGCAAGTCTTTTCAACAATGGCGCTTCACAGCAGGTGTTGTGCAAAGCACCTGCCATGAATCGGTGCCGCAGAGCCCACCCTAACAATGGTGGCCCACAATGGCCAATCCTGGCACCAAACGCCTGTAACATCTACCCTGAGGAAAAAATACCGCCATTTGCAAAGCGCAGCCGCACGAAGTGCCGCGGTTCAGCCAATGTGCTACCTGTCCAAGGAGCAGCCAGCCATGCAAATGCTCCATTGCTGCAGCACTGCCAATAACACGGGTTGGCACAATGCTGTAATTGGCTGTGCAGAAACAACTCAAGAGTGTCTTTTACCAAATTCAATTGATTAGCCAGCTATGGCTATTCCTAGGCTGAAAATATCTGACACTGGGATGCATTGTGGTTACATCTGGATTAGATTACCACAGTTTGTTTTAATGGGGCTGTTCTTGAGAAGTGTTAAGAACATAAGAACATAAGAACAAGCCAGCTGGATCAGACCAAAGTCCATCTAGTCCAGCTCTCTGCTACTCGCAGTGGCCCACCAGGTGCCTTTGGGAGCTCACATGTAGGATGTGAACGCAATGGCCTTCTGCGGCTGTTGCTCCCGATCACCTGGTCTGTTAAGGCATTTGCAATCTCAGATCAAAGAGGATCAAGATTGGTAGCCATAAATCGACTTCTCCTCCATAAAGCTGTCCAAGCCCCTTTTAAAGCTATCCAGGTTAGTGGCCATCACCACCTCCTGCGGCAGCATATTCCAAACACCAATCACACGTTGCGTGAAGAAGTGTTTCCTTTTATTAGTCCTAATTCTTCCCCCCAGCATTTTCAATGAATGCCCCCTGGTTCTAGTATTGTGAGAAAGAGAGAAAAATTTCTCTCTGTCAACATTTTCTACCCCATGCATAATTTTGTAGACTTCAATCATATCCCCCCTCAGCCGCCTCCTCTCCAAACTAAAGAGTCCCAAACGTGTTGCAGAACTTCAGTTGATACAGAATGCTACAGCTGTGATGTTGACTGGAATGGGTCATAGGGACAATATCACCACTTATACTTGCTCGAATTTGTTTCCAGGCACAATTAATTTTAATTGTGTTAATTTTCAAATTTCTTTATAGTTTGGAACCTGCATACTTAAGCCCTTATGAGCCTGTCCAATCAATATGGTTATTTTCAGAGCCCCTGCTTTGCCTCCACCTTCTGAAATTAGGAGGGTGGCAACCTGGGAGAGGGCCTTCTCAGCCATGGTTTCAATGGTCTGGTACTCTGTCGCCAGGGAGATTCATTTGTCTCCTTCTGTAGCCTTCTCCCACCAGTGAGTGAAGACTTTTTTTGGTTCACTTGGCATTCCCATGGTTATCCCTCCTTCCTAGCCAATGTTTTAATTTCTGTTTTAATGTCATGGACATATTTTATCGTTATTTTAATTGTTTTAATGTTGTATGTTTGGGGAAGGGTTGAATTTTATGACATTTTGTACATTTTAGCGTTGGCCACCTTTGGTAGCCCTTGTGAGGGCAGAAATCAGGACACAAATTTTGTCAATAAATAAATATAAATTTGTACATTAAGTCACAAACAACTTTAACTGTTTTAGGAAAACACATGGGCTAAGATAGTTTGTAATCATTTTGTCATTCTGTCTACAACTGAAAGGCTAAGAAAAATGTCATCTGTTGGGTTAAGGCTATGCTGCAGTTAATAATAATTTTTAGAGATCGCTTTTAACTGTAATAAAAATGGAAACATGGGATTGGTACCATAAAGCCCGTCAAATAAATGCAAAAAGGACATAAACCTGAAAAAATAGCTTTCATATAAAACCTTCCCACAAGACAAAATGCAGCTTTTGGGTTGGAAAAAGTCATATCTCCTGCAACTTCCATAAATAATTCACTGCTAGCTTGTAAACAATAGAGGAGCACAGTATGAATGCCAAAGAGGGTCTTTATATGTCATAAAGGCACTCAAAAGTGCACTTGCTGCAGCAAAGCTGGCTGTGAGCTTTGATGTGCAGGAAAAGAAACTGCTAAGCTGAGGTCATCACTTAGCAGAAAACAATTTCCCTCATACAGAGAAGCAGACTTACTGCTGTGCCTCTGACACAGACAGATTGGATTTATGAAACAACCCTGCATAATATGGGCTTTCAGGGAGAAAGATCTTGTGTACACCTTATGAATGTCCCAAAGTAGACTCAAAATAAATGACTCTGCTCAGAATAGCTGCAGGAAATTGACATGACATTGGAGCAGGGTTGGCGGTGTGGCCTATTTATTCTTTTCATATGCAACTGGCATGATTTACTTACCTTTCCTTTAACTAAACTGCTTCTACAGTGGTGTTCATGCTGCTCCATTTGTAAGCTGTCAGGATGCAGGACTGAAGTAGATCTCTATTGGTTTATCATATTACCATATTTAAGAGAATCAACCCTACATTTGTTTCAAAGGGGGAAAAATAATCCAAAGACTGGGAAGAATCTGGGGCCAGGATACAGATGTCTAGTGTAAGGCAGATCTACACCAGAAACTTTAATAGTCCTGCCACCTCTGCAGGGAATCCTGAAAATTGTTAGTCTGTAAAAAAGCAAATGACCTCTAAGAGAGAATTCTCAGCACTTTCACCAAATTACATTTTAATTCTTTAGCATGACAGTTAAATGGATGTAAAACTAATCTCTTTTTAAAGTGTAGACCTGCTCAAAGTAAAAGAAGACCAAGCTAAGAGGGAAGCTATTTCAGTAATGTATTCAAGATGTCACTGGGGTGAAAACAATAAGCTTTACAGTAAGGGTTGTATGAAGGATGGAGAGAGCTGGGATTTAAGAGACTCTCAATGATTAGATCTTACTGATTTGTGAAAGCTTGGGAAAAACAGTAAAGACAAAAGGTTAGGTCAGTGCAGCTGTTTGTCATTACATCCTCAGAGCATTAGCATGATTTATTTGAATTAGTATTTATTGTTGCATTTATAATCACAAGTCTTTCCTCCTTGGTACTAGTATTTTCCCAATGTCAAAAGAGCTTCCAGTGTAATTCTTCTCTCACAGCTAGGTTTCAATTCAATTCAGAAGCCAACATCTGTATTTTGCCAGTTCAGGGCTGAGAAGAAAACAGTAAACTATCAGTCATTTAAACTTCATTTTCAAAAAGAAAGAATTATGACAGCAAATGTTAAAGCCGCATTAAAAAGGAAAGGCTAAAGTCCATAGGAATTAAGACTAATTGTAGCCAACAGTGTACATGTCAGATTACCTGTCAAATTGTTTATCTTAATTCTTTGAACTACATAATTCAATAAAAAGCTCTAGTTTTACCATCCTTTTAAAGATCACTGGAATGGCATTTTTCTGCAACACAGAGGTGATGGAACTATGCACGCAAGCCTCTGAGCGACAGTCTATGACTAATGCAATAGTCTTTCTTTATTAAAACTAAAAGTAATCTGGGTCTTTCCTAAAAAAAAAATTATATGCCATTTTAAAGTATAAAGAAATTATTCTTCCATTCAAAGTTATGTACTTTTCAGTCTCTCCTGGGAGAGTTCATTAAGTATGGTCAATGGAAATGCAGTGCCCTGAACTTTGGCTGAAGCACATCCTAACAACAATATAACAAATTTTTCAAGAGTCCAAGGATGTATATATTCCTATATAGAATTGCCATTAAACCACAAAAATGTTTGTTTGTTTTTCAGAAGCATTACTTTTGATTGCACAGTACTACTGTTCACTTTTAAAACAAATGTGAAGAAAAGGTGGGAATACTGCATGATAATTAACTAGTTGAACCTATGATTGTCAAACTCCATCATAAACCTAGAAATGTACTTCAAAGAACAACTACATTAAATATGAGTTTAAAATACATTTTTAACCAGTGCTATAGTTTTCATAGAACATATGAAAACAAAAATGAAAGAGTTCAAGAAGGCAGAGGGGATACAACTTGGTATGTCTTATGTTCTTATGTTCTTATGTCAGCACCATTCTTGTCTCCTTTTTCTGGTCTGTACCAGACAGGCACTGATTATAATTCCCTAAAGACAGGTAACAGGATCAGAACAAACAGTGCTTAGATGTCAGTGTAGCCTACAGATATGCTATATGAGAGCCCCCAGCACAGTGTAAAAAAAGCCTTGTCTATAAATCTCATGCATTGATATATGCTCGTGACACTTTGTAGAAGGTGGCTAGAATAATCCTAACCTTCAGAGGAGAATAACTTTGTCACTTGTTTCATAAAAGATTCCATCCTTGTAAACACCAATGCCTGACATTTGATGTAACATCACAATGAAATTCACATTTCTAAGTCTTTAACTAAGAATTCGTGAGCAGGAGCCCTGAGACATACTGATCAATGGTTGGCTGAAGAGGGATGCCACACAGTGGAAATGGCAGGCAATCATCTCAGTTACACATGTAGCTGAAGTTTGTTGCTGGTGAAAGCAGCTAAAACAGAAGAAGAAGAAGAAGAAGAAGAAGAAGAAGAAGAAGAAGAAGAAGAAGAAGAAGAAGAAGAAGAAGAAGAAGAAGAAGAAGAAGAAGAAGAAGAAGAAGAAGAAGAAGAAGAAGAAGAAGAAGAAGAAGAAGAAGAAGAAGAAGAAGAAGAAGGCGACAGGAGAAGGTCTGTCTGTCAAATGTGTTAACTAGCAGCAGCACTGATAAACCAACAGAGGCTGGAAGAAGAGAAACCTGTATAATAAGCAGATAAAGGAGATTGTAAGCTCCTTTGAGTCTCCTACAGGAGAGAAAGGGGGATATAAATCCAAACTCCTGCTCCTCCTCCTCCTCCTCCTCCTCCTCCTCCTCTTCTTCTTCTTCTTCTTCTTCTTCTTCTTCTTCTTCTTCTTCTTATCTGATGCCTTTGGGGGGGTTTTTGGGTGGGGGGTTGCTGTCAAAGTTGACATGGTGACTTGGCTTTTTTTCTTCAAGGCAACAGGTGGTCAGAGGTGGTTTGCCACTGGTTGTCTTTGTATAGCAACCTTGCTATTCCTTGATGGTCTACAATCCAAACATTAACCATTGTCAACTTTGCTTAGCTTCAGAGATCTGATCAGATCTAAGGAAGGAATTTATGCATTCCAAACATGAAACAAAATCATTAAAGAATATGAACATTGGTCAGCATAGATGTACTAGGTCAGTAACTAGTGATTTTTACATGTGTTCTGTTCAATCTATAAAACTGTCCATTCTGGTTGAAATGTATACATATATCCTTGGGGACCAGGGGTCATTACACATTGTCCATGGATTCATAGCAGGATGTAAATGGTAGGATTTGTTTTGCTGGAAGACTCCTGAAGCTCTGACTTCTTAACCATTATTTATAGTTTGAGGCTACTTTTGCTATGTAAACTAATCCCAAATTTAGAATTCAGCAAGCATCAGAATCTTGAACCCCTTTTCTTGATGTAGTTAGTGCTGTGTCTGAGGTTGCTTTCAAGATGTTTTGCAAATGTGTAAAAAAATGTCGTCATGTGGTTTGACTTGCTTGCATGTTGACAAAGCTTGGTCCCTTCGCTTGTTTCATTTAAAAACATGGCAATAATACAGTCTGTATCCAATGGCTTAAACCACAACAACATGGGTAATTTTAATCACAATGTGACATAAACAATTTCATAAACACTTTCATAAAGAACAATTTATATAATGATACACAGGATTAACTACATTTATAATCAATTTTGAAATGAATGCACAAATGTGCAAGATAGCATTTCATATATCAGTAACTGTTTCAAAATAAACACACAAGGTGGGGCCAGGTAACCTCTGGTACTGGTTAACCTCGTAATGCCTTCTCAGGCCCCTCCTATAATGAACAGACATGCATTAGACATTTATGGTGATTGTAAATGGTCACATAATCAAACCTTTAGGAATATTACTTACAATATAATTCTTATTATTTGAGTTTACAGTCAAAAATTCTCCTATGGACCCTCTTCTGAAAAACAAATATATAAAATAAAAATATTTACACCATTGCTTTTGTAAACACTAAGCTGTTTTTAAGTATGGTATGTTACTCACTGTAACAATCTCTCTCTTAAAATATTTACAGCTAATGGTGCTCAACAAGAGGGTGCTGTTGTCGAACATAAAGTTGTCTTATATGTGATTCATATGAAATTGCATGCAGCTGCTTACAGAAAACTCCCAATTCTAATTCCTGATTAAGTCCTCTTGGAGCTATGCAATTAAAGGCATATGTGAAAAAAGCTTCCCATCTCAAAAGTCTCTGTTTCATGGGTAAATTACTTCCCCTGGAGGAGCTCAATGTTTCCAAAACTACTCTCATAGGCTGATTCCGCATGGGCCAAAAACAGCAGTGTGAAAACAGTGTGAAAACAATATAAACCCAAACCCTTCTACACAGTTTTAAACCCTTTTACACCATTTTCACACTGCTGTTTTTGGCCCATGCGGAATCAGCCATAGATTCTGGATGACGTTGTTTTTCAATGTAGTGAGACACCATTGGAGCTTCCATGACATGCCATGTGTCCTTATTCGTGATATGTGTTCCAAAATTCTGATCCTGAATCATCTGCTTGTATGCCCAATATACCACATGCTACACTTGCACATAATCCCATAAATTACATTGGTAGAATTCAAACTTGAAAAGCCATATAACTTAACAGAATGAGATTCAGAAACAACCTCTTTACATTCCATGGTTAAGGGACAAACAGATTTTTGAGAGAGTTCCTTATAATCAATTTTAACTTGCCAGTGACATCCTGGTAAATCACTTATAATGGGCCAAAACTTATCTATGAGTTTTTTTAATATTATCACTATACAATGAAAAGTCATAGGTAATTCTTTTTCCTTCTGAACGAATTTTGGGTGTTAACAAGGACTCTCTGGAAATGGACTCAGTTTTTAGTCTAGCAGCTCAAATAATATTCCAAGGATATGACCTATTTAATAAGTTCACTTCAATACATTTTGATGCTTTTTAAAATTCCTTTCTAGTAGTGGAATTTCTCTTGGCTCTAAGAAATAATCCATAAGGTAAATTGGCTCTGGTATGGCAAGGGTGGATGGAACCAAAATGCAGGTAATTATTTCTATCTGTATCTTTCCTATATAAAGAAAAACTGATAGTTCTATGAATTGTAATTTTTACCATAACATCCAGAAATGGAATCGACTCCATATTGTGTGAACTTGTAAATTTGATGGTCTCATGGCATGTATTGAGCCATGCAGCAAATGTGCTGACTTGTTTTGGGTCCCCCCCCCCAAAAAAAAAGAAAATCATCAATGAACCGACAGTAAAAAAAGAATTTTTTGAAAAAATGGATTAGTATCATTAAAGATAAATCTACTTTCATATTCAGACATGAATAAATTGGTCAATGATGGTGCTACTGGAGATCCCAAACTGATGCTACATTTGAAAACATGTAAGGAAGCTGACTCATGTGGAGATAGGCATAACCGGATGGTAGAGTTCAAGCTCCAGTTCTTGTCAGCTAAATGAGACATTTTTATTCCTAAATGAGCATGGCTAAATAGCTAGTATTTGTTTTCATACTCTCAGAACACATAGCTCCTTTTAACTTGGAACATAAGCTCAGAACATTTCTCTTACTCTTACCTCCTTGATACTGTGGTTTCACACAGCAAGCAGAAGAATATAATTTTGCAGGGTTTTTTTTTCAAATTTTCTTTAATTATTACAAATGAGTAATTTGTAGGTTCTAGTTAAAACCCTGTATGTTATTCGTAAGAACTAGCATGGTGCAATGGTTAAGAGGCAATGACTAGGGTCTGGGGAACTGGGTTTGATTCCCTACTCCTGCTCATGAAGCTTGCTGAGTTGTAAGCAATTACATTCTTCTAAGTGCATAGGCTTCAATGAATTTACAAGGGTGTAACCCTGCTTAAGATGTGGTTATTAATTTATCAAACATTGCTCATGGCCCGTGGAACTCAAATTCTAGCATTTTGCCACTCTCCTCAGCTTGCAATTGTATTGCAATCCCCCCTGTAAAATCCAAATATCTTATCCAGTAACAGCCAAGAGAGACATGTTATTTCAGTCATTTTTCATACCCTCTGAGGTCTCTAAGGAGATTTCAAATCAAGGTCAACTGGGCACCTGACTTAGTGCAAATGCAACACAAGCTCACTATAAGATCAAAGCTCACTATAAGATCAAAGCTGTCCAGAACCCAAATAAACCCTGCAGGGCACTATAACAAAAAGATAGGTTAGGAGAGAGGTTAGTCATTTTGTACTGATCAGGGGTCCAGAATGAGAATTGTTGGCAGTGGATACAATGCTCAAATTTGTTTCAAAAGTGTAATGTATTGTATTGATTGTGAGGTACTGTATTGTTTTAAGAGTCTGCAGCTGTTGCACTGGAATTGGTAATCAGTAGGTGTGTTATATTGAGCACAGCTGCAGAGTGATTTTAGGCTATGTGTGAGTAGCAGCTTTGAAATAAAGCACCATGTTTTGTTCCTCCGACTCCTGATTCTTTGAGACATAACATATTGGCGACGAGGATAAACTTATGACGAGTCTAGCAAGTTTTTGTGAAGCAAGGACTGTGAGTAAATTATGGCTTTTCAAGGGCAGCTGGAACAGTTTAATTTGGAGTTTCCTTTGAAGTGGCAGAGTTATGAGGCCCGATTGGAATTTTATCTTCTGGCAAATGGCATAACAGACCCAGAAAGGAAAAGAGCCGTGTTTTTGAGCCTCTGTGGTGAAGGGGTGTTTGACCTCGCCTCAGCATTGATAGCGCCAAGAGACTTATCAGCAACACCGCTTGTAGAGATACTGACTGCATTAAGGAACCATTTCATTCCCCAACCGCCAGAAATAGCTAGACGGAGTGTTTTTTATAAACGTGATCAGGAGGGGACTGAAAGCATTGCAGATTATGTTGCAGTCTTACGGCGGTTGGCACAAACATGTCATTTCTCCAACTTGGGAGAAATGTTCAGGGATCGCCTGGTCTGTCGCCTGAGAGCGGCCCCTTTGCAAAAGCTGCTGCTGCCAAAGCCTGGCTGGACCTTTCAAACGCCATACCAAGAAGCCTTGAATTTTGAACGTGCTGCAGCCTCTACTCGGGAGGTGCGACAAGCCAGGAGCCCACAGAGATTGCAAACAGCTGGCAGTGGGACTGTAGACCCGGGTAATGGTGAAATTCAGAGACTGCAGCATGGTGCAATGAAGATGGGAAGACCACCACAACAGAGGGGGGGATGTTAACAGAGAAATGTATGAGTTGTGGTGGGCCCCATGAGAGAGAAAGGTGTAAATTTAAAAAGGCACAATGTTGCTGTTGTAAACGTTGTTAGGATATTGGGAGGGTTTGAAAAGAAAAAACGCATCAGGCACCAAGAAGACATGTTCCCGGCTCATCTGGTACACACTCTGTGGATGCATGGTGGTGTCCCCATGTAGTTGGCTTGATCTGGCCAACCCCCACATGAGCAGTGTGATGGTGTTTACGCAGCTGATGTAATTAACCACGCAACCCGAGATCCAGCGTAAGTTGTCGGTGACTGTGAAGATCCAGGATGTCCCTTGTGTGATGGAAGTGGATTCTGGGTCAGCATTCTCCATCGATTCATGGGACACTTATAAAACATTTTGCCCACAGGATGATTTGGACATTCAATCTTGTGACTTACCACTTACGGATTATCAAGGACATAGAGTACCTGTGGTTGGCATGTGTAATGTCCATGTGAAATATCATATGTTTGATGGATGTTTGAAATTGTTAATAGTGGAAGGAAGGCGGACGAGCCTATTGGGGTTGGACTGGTTTGGGAGGTTGGGAATTGTAATTACTGGAATTCATGAGGTTAGCAAGTTGACATGGGAGGTGCTAGTGGGAGAATTTAAGAGTGTGTTTGCTGAGGGACTGGGGCAGTATAAGGGTCCACCTATATCATTGCATCTTGATCCTTTAGTACCCCACACGCCTAAAATCACGGGCGTATTCCATTTGCTTTGTACTTCCAAAGTGGATTCAGAGCTAGATCGGTTATTGGAACAGGGAATATTGGAGCCAGTGTTAAATGCAAAATGGGAAGCTCCAATTGTGACCCCCCTGAAGGCCAATGGGGATGTGCGCATTTGTGCTGATTATAAGTGCACAATTAACAAGGCATTGCAGAAACATCCGTACCCAGTGCCAGTTGTCAGTCAGTTGTTAGCAACATTGGCAGGGGGAAAGGTTTTTTGCAAAATTAGATCTAGCGCAGGCATACCAACAGCTGGAAGTGGATGATGCCACTGCAGAAGCCCAGACGATAGTGACTCACAGGGGGGCATTCAGAGTAAAGCGGCTGCAATTTGGAGTGAGCATAGCTCCTGGGATATTCCAGAGCTTGATGGAAGAAATATTAAGAAACTTGCCGGGAGTCATACCATATTTTGATGATGTCTTGATAGTGGGTGCAACTGAGGAGGAACTGATGACACGGGTACGGAAAGTACTGCAGTGCTTCTCAGATGTAGGGTTCTTGCGCGTTAAGCCTTGAAAAATGCGGTTTGGAGTAGCGCAAGTAGAGTTTTTGGGATACATGGTAGATGCAAGGGGAATCCACCCGACATCAGCAAAGGTGAGGGCCATCCAGGATGCCCCAGCACCACAGTCAAAGCAAGAGTTACAGGCATTTTTGGGATTGCTAAATTTTTACCATTCATTCTTAAAGCATAAGGCCACAATGGCGGAGCCACTGCACTGTTTATTAGATAAACGGGCAGTGTGGCAGTGGACAAGTCAGCATGAGAAGGCATTCCGAGATGTCAAACGATTGTTGTCATCAGAAAGTGTATTGGTTCATTTTGATGAGAGGAAGCCATTAATTTTGACGTGCATGCCTCCGCATGGAGTTGGAGCAGTGTTGAGCCATCAATTGAAGGATATGCTGGAAGCTCCAATTGCGTGATATTCTAGGACGTTGTCTACAACGGAGCCAAATTACGCGCAAATTCGATAAGGAGGCATTAGCAATAGTGGCTGGGGTTAAGAAGTTTCATGATTACGTGTATGGGCTTAACCATTTATGATTGTTACAGACCATAAGCCGCTGTTGGGATTATTTTCCTCAGAGTGCCAGACACCACAGATATTGTCCCCTAGAATGCTGCGGTGGGCAATGTTCCTGAATGCATATGATTATGTCTTGCAGCACCAGTCGGGAAAGAAAATTGGTCAGTGTAGATGCTGTTGAGTCGCTTTGCCAGTACAAAGGGAGGAGGAAGATCATTCCCCACTTTTGGAGGTTTTGATGTTGGAATCAAGCATCAGAGCCTCCAGTGCAAGCGGCAGAAATAGCAGAAAGGTCAGCTAAGGACCCAGTGCTTGCCCGAAGTTTTGAATTGGGCATGGAAGGGTTGGCCATTGGGTAAGTTAGAGGAAAAATTCAGACCATTTGGAATGAGGCAGCACGAGATATCTGTCCACAAGGGGTGCTTACTGTGGGGAAATAGAGTAGTGATCCCAGCAGCTTTAAGGATTAGGGTGCTGGAGGCCTTACATGTAGGGCACCCCGAATAGTGAGAATGAAGGCATTGGCCCGTAGTTATGTGTGGTGGCCAAAGATGGATAGTGAAATAGAAGAATGGGTGGCCAGGTGCAGGGAGGGTCAGATAACGCGACCTGCCCCACCTCAGGCCCCTACCTATCAATGGGAGTCCACAAAAAAGACCGTGGTCAAGGGTACATATTGATTTTGCAGGGCCTTTCCAAGGCCAGGTGTTTCTCATCGAGTGGACTCCATATTCCAAATGGCTAGAAGTAGTGCCAGTAATGTCAATGACATCACAAACAGTTATTAGGGCACTGCGTAAGTTATTTGCAACCCATGGCCTCCCGGATACAGTGGTATCGGATAATGGGACAGCGTTTGTATCCAAGGAGTTTAGAGTATTCCTGGCCAATGGTGTTATTCGCCAGGTTACCTCGGCCCCTTTTCATCCGCCACGAATGGGCAGGCAGAAAGGATGGTGCGCATAACGGCGATGCATTGCAGCGAATAGTAGAGGGGATTGGCACCGTCGGTTGGCGAATTTTTTGTTAACACAGCACATAACACCGTGCACAGCCACCGGGAGGAGTCCTGCGGAGTTGCTAATGAATCGGAAACTTACAACATTGCTGGACCGAATGCATCCCGATTCAGTTGATGATCGCCCACGGAAAGAAGATCAGGTGTTGAAAAGCACCTCGACATTTGATAGGGATGATAATGTGTATGTCCCAAATTATGGAGCAGGTCCATGTTGGGTCCCAGCAGTTGTGAGGCAGCCGACAGGGCCCTTGTCTTATAGGGTGGAAACTGAAGAGGGGCGGGTGATCCGCAGACATGTTGACCAAGTAAGGAAGAGAGTGCCAGGTCCAACAGTAGATCAGGAACCCCAGGTCCTCGAATCTAGGGCGTTAAGGGGGCAGATGGAGCTGCAGGATGAGGAAGCAGTAAATAGTCCAATTGTCCCAGAGGAACCTGGGGCGTTAAGGGCACAGATGGAGATGCAGGATAAGGAAACAGCAAAGGGTCCAATTGTTTTGCAGAACCAGGAACAAACACAGACTCAGGAGCCAGAGCGGGAGCTGAGACGATCTCAGCGAAAGAGAATCCCACCAGATTATTACAGGAGTTAGGGGGAAGGGGTGTAATGTATTGTATTGATTGTGAGGTACTGTATTGTTTTAAGAGTCTGCAGCTGTTGCACTGGAATTGGTAATCAGTAGGTGTGTTATATTGAGCACAGCTGCAGAGTGATTTTAGACTATGTGTGAGTAGCAGCTTTGAAATAAAGCACCATATTTTGTTCCTCCGACTCCTGATTCTTTGAGACATAACAAAAAGTCATTATGGAGAGTTTTGCTTTTAAAAGCTAGATGCCTTCCCTTATATATGAATTCAAATCTACAATAAGAAATGCCTTGTAAGATTTTTCAATATATATTTGGGTTTAGTTTAGAAGGAAGATATAATGGTTTAATATCTAGCATCGTCTCATAGTAGCAAGCTTCATAATAAGGATTTACTTTTGCATTTATTCATCAGACAGATAATAAGTGCATCCTTTTTTCTTGTCAAGAGCATTCAGCACAGGAAAGGACACGGCATTACGGCAAATTATTTTACATTCATTTTAATAATGTAGTTTAAATAAAGATGTAAAACTTTTTATATAACCCTGTAAGCATCCAACCATCCCTGAAGGTTAGCAAGGCAACAGCTATCGCTTCAAGGACATTCTGCTTAGTACCTTGAGAGTTTTCATTGTTGTGTTCCCTATAATACCACTGTATGCTCTGGTTGACATGTTTATCTTTTTGGATTCCCTCCAAGGTTTTTTGAACTAATATGGTTCAAAAACTACATGCTGAATTTAAGCCTTGAAGACTTGGGTTGAAGTCCAGACTTAGTTATGAACGGATGTATCTCACGAATATACTATGAGCATGGATAACATAAGAAAAAAAAATTCAATCCAGACATTTGAAGTGCTACACAATTAGGGATCATTCTAAGCATAATTTCTATTCCTTATGTGACTATCCCAGCACTGTCTAGAGCCAGTGTGATGTAGTATTTGGAGTGTCAGACTAGGGGTCATTCCGCACATGCAGAATAATGCACTTTCAAACTGCTTTCAGTGCTCTTTGAAGCTGTGCGGAATAGCAAAATCCACTTGCAAACAGTTGTGAAAATGCATTATTTTGCGTGTGCGAAAGGGGCCTAGGATTTGGGAGATGCAGGTTCTAACCTTACTCTACCATGAAAGCTGGCTGAATGATCTTGGCTGTTGGTACTAACTCTGCTAAACTACCTCACAGGGCTGTTGAGATGATAAAATGGAGAAGCAGACAGGACAGTAAGCCAAATTGGGTCATCATTCGAGAGAAAAGTGAAGTATAGAACAGTTAAAGAGATAACATGGTATGTTTATTTCCTTCTAACCCTGCAAAGTGGAACATTCATGCTACTGGGGGATTACATAGAGATAAGTTATTGTGCTTCAGTGGTTTCCTTTAATCTGATGTGGACAAAGTCAATCATGTGAGTCCTGGGTCTTTTCTGCAATCTTATTTTTGTAACTTCCACATGTGTTTTGCTCCCTCTAGTTAATCAATATAAAATATGTTTAAATCCATCGTATCTCCATTTAAACAGATTTTAATGCCAAGTTTACTTTTGTGTTATATCAAATCAACCACGAGAGGGAGCAAGTGGAACTGGGAAAAAACAAAGAAGCAGGAATTTACAGCTTAATCCTGAGGGGGGTAGATTAGGGGGGTAGATGAGTAGCAGCCAGGTACAGCATGGCCCCACTGCCTTCAAAGTGGTTTGTGGTGCTATGCCCATTAGATCCTGATGCCCATTGTTAAAGGACTGTATTGTAAGTTTATTTTTATTGTATGAAATGTATTCTGAATACTATGGTGTAATATTTTTGAACATATCCATTATATTTTATTTCATGATAGTAATTCCTAGTTTTTGTTTTTGTATCAAAAAAGAGCCTTTTGAGTGAAAATTGGAATAAATTTTGGAGATTGTATAGGTGAATTTGCACATATTATTTAAGGCTCATGTTAAATGGTACAATTGAGTAATATGAGTATTTTCTTTTTATATAGCTTTAAAAAAACAAGTTTGCTCCTAGAGGAGAAAAGAAAAAAAACCTTGCATTTATTATGTGAGTGCATACAGGATGGGACTTTGATTTTGAAAACTGTAAGAATAAGTGGAATGTATTTAAGCCAAATAAGACTTTATGCTTACTTGTTGGACTATTTTGAGAACATCTGGAGTTGTCACCAGAAACAAAGACAAAATAATATTTTATGTATTTGGAGTGTCAGATATTACTCGCTATATGAGTTTTAAGTATGCATTGGTGTAACTACTTTTGTATATGCCCAAGAAGAAAACAATCAACAGCCTCCAAGGTCATTGAGAAGCCCCTATGCAGCCTAATGGGCTGCAACGCACTTTTTGCTGCAGTAAGGCACCACCAGCAATAGGAGCTGTTCCCAAGATGAAATTACTCAGGAAGCTGACTAAAGTGAGCTCCGCCATGGTAAGGCCCCCATTGGTGCCAGCAGATAATCCTGCACCACAGGAGCACTGGCACTACAGCAGTGTTGGTGCCCAGCCATCATGTAGCCATGCAAATCCCCAGTGCTGGCATAATAATCCCAATGTGGATGTAGATGCCACTTATGCTGTGTTGCGTGACAATGACAATGGTGCCAGGGTCACATCACATCGAAAGCCCTTTTGCCACACCCCAACAGGATTGCACTATTAGGAGCAAGGAAAATGAGGATGTGGAAAAGCTCTCCCTCACACCATTGGCATCATTATGGGGAACAATAAGAGTCAGATGGGAAAGCCCACTCAATCAGCTCTGCAGACATGGTTATCTTGGTTACAAAAACTCTCCAGAGGGTGGGTAAGTGAAAGGTGTCACATGCCATAAGGCGTGTAAGTGAAAGAGGTGTTTATTTGTCATATTTGCATATAATAAAATCATCTGGTTGTAAGAAATCCCTAATTATTCTCCTGATATCTGAAATCTGAGGGACCCAAAAGTTGGACCTTTCGGAATGCCAAATTTCTTAATGTCATATAGTTAATGCTTCTGCAGTGGTTTTGCTCAACTATTTAGTTTACTCAGGGATAACATCCTACTTGGCAGCATAGTATTTTTAAAGTACCAGAAAAAATAAAAGGCCCCTGACCTGTTCTTTCAAGGATAAAAAGAAATCCTACTGAAATGATATGCTGGGAAACAGCTTATTTAAAGTGTAAAAATAGGTCAGACACTTAAAGTACTACACTAGAATTTAACCATCAGTATGTGCTGTCTGAAAAAAATCCACTTAGGAAATCGCTATGACTGATAAGTCTAACAACATTTATGAACTGCATGACCACAGCTCCTGAAGATTCTGTTACAATATAATTCATAATGAGAAAGAGAGAGAGAGAGAAAGAAAGAAAGAAAGAAAGAAAGAAAGAAAGAAAGAAAGAAAGAAAGAAAGAAAGAAAGAAAGAAAGAAAGAAAGAAAGAAAGAAAGAAAGAAAGAAAGAAAGAAAGAAAGAAAGAAAGAAAGAAAGAAACTGCCATACTTTACATCAAATCTACCTGTTTAAATTATAATCTACCCAACACCCCCATCCAAGGCACCACCCAAAAAGGCTTCCCATTTGTGTGTGGACGCTTAAAATGCCAAAAAGTTTCCCCACCACCAGGAAGCCCCTATAGGACTGAATTGACTTATGCCACCTTTTTGGTGGTGTAAGTCAGCTGTTCCAGCCACCTGTGCAATGGGGCAAATAGCTAAAGTCAACTCCTCCCCCCGGCCATGCCCCTGGACTGTCTCCTCTCCATCCTTCACCCCAGGGAGGGCAAATCTGCCAGCATGGCTTCCTACTGCTTACACTGGTGCATTCTCCTCCCCACTCTGTATGAGCCCACCAATCATTGAGAAAGAGAAAGATCTAAATTTCAGACAAAAAGGAGAAATGTTTTTGTTACTGTCTGGCCTTTTAGCCCCTTGCTTTTTTCCCCCCTCTACAACTAGGCATATATTTATCAGGTAAGAATTTCTGTCTTGCATTTGATGATGCAAAACTTGTGCCACAATTTTGCTGATTGTATGTATGTATGTATGTATGTATGTATGTATGTATGTATGTATGTATGTATGTATGTATGTATGTAGTTAGTTAGTTAGTTAGTTAGTTAGTTAGTTAGTTAGTTAGTTAGTTAGTTAGTTAGTTAGTTAGTTAGTTAGTTAGTTAGTTAGTTAGTTAGTTAGTTATAGGCTGCCTCATCCCCGAAGCAACACAACATTCCAGATTTTCTCCCCCATCCCCACCCCCCACCCCCGGGGACAGAAACTGAAGTATCTTTGATACCATGTTTCTTCAACAATAAGACAGTGTCTTATATTAATTTTTGCTCCCAAAGATGCGCTATGTCTTATTTTCAGGGGATGTCTTATTTTTCCGCTCCACAGCTGCATGCTCTGGTGTTCTGCTTGATGGGCATGCTTCCAAACAAAATTTTTGCTACGTCTTACTTTCGGGGGATGCTTTATATTAAGCATTTCATCAAAACCTCTACTACGTCTTATTCTCAGGGGATGTCTTATTTTCGGGGAAACAGGGTAGATGGAGTCAGAAAATCTGATGTGTCCCCACATTATTCAAGTATACTTTGTTGAAAACATCATGGTATAAATTTACGGTAAGATAAGAAACATCCTTTTAAAATAAATGATTAGGTTAAAATTAGGTTAAAATATCATGATGGGGAAAGAAAAATACTGTGATATAGGTAAACTAAAAGTATTTCTCATTACAGCCTTCCTGAATTGTTCTGTTTACTGTATACACTGAATAAAGTTGTACAATTAAACAGTTTTTAACTACCTAGTTGTTTACCTAGCAGCTTCAACCTCTTTTGTGTTCAGCGAACAGAACAAGGGATAGCTGAAGAGACAGATATTAGGTAGAGATTGCCAGTTGCCTAATGGGTAAAATAAAATAATTCTGAAAAGTTTTATTGTTTCAACTGTTGCCATTTCTAATGCTATATATCAATGTTGTTCTAAAGACTAGTCAATATTTTTCATACTGAAGGGATCTCGAAGAATACCCACAATACCACCAAATTTGCAATATTAGAAAAAATGTGGGTTTTAGGCTACTGGAAGTAACATCTCTTCTAGAAGCTTTTCTGTTAATCCCAGATATTCATGGGAGCTGCTAGTGGTTAGTAGTAACAAAAAAGAAAGATGTATATTAAGTTACCTTCTATTAATATCAATATTGTCTACACTGATTAGTAGCAGCTGAACAAGGTCTTAGGCCAGTACTGTTTTAACACCTTTTATTGAAGTCTTTTGAATGGAAATGTCACAGGTAGAACAATGATTTTTGTG
Source organism: Sphaerodactylus townsendi (assembly GCF_021028975.2). NCBI lineage: Eukaryota > Metazoa > Chordata > Lepidosauria > Squamata > Sphaerodactylidae > Sphaerodactylus > Sphaerodactylus townsendi. The sequence continues at coordinate 80,172,672 of NC_059428.1, forward strand.
AATGCCATCCAAGTAATCCCCTTTCCAGTGAGCCATGTGGCCTACCTATAAAACATTCCACATGTATGGATTGCTCTGATTTGGCATTTTGTTTTATGATACAGATAGATTCATCTCACTTCATAGAACAGTAAGAAATCCAGAAAAATAGAAGGCTTTGCTTCCTTTGAATGGAAAAAAAGAACACTGGAGACTTACTGACGTATTGTAATCTGTTATGGATGCCAGTCTCCAAGATGGGACCTGGGGATCACTTAGAATTACAGATCTCTAGACTATAGAGCGAGGTTTTTGGAATACACTGGCTTTCACCCATTACTGAGCCAACAGCAGCAGGTGGAAGCCAGCATATTCCCTGCGCCACTCTCAAACGGTTTCTTACTGTCTCCTGACTTCCATCACTCTGAGGAGGCCCGGGGACATGCCTCCTGGCCTCCGTCGCTGCAGCTGTTGTTCTGGCCATGGGGGCGTGTCCCCTGGCCTTTTCAGAACGACGGAAGCCAGGAGAAGGTAAGAACCTGTTTGGGGGGCTGCATGACTGTGCGGAGCCTGCTCCTCCAGGGCTTGCATTGGCATGAATCAAGCCCCACAAATCTGGCTGTGTGGAAACAGCTAACTTCTTATGCATACTTCAGTTTTAAGCCATTTAGATAGTTGTTTTTTTTCCTTTGTATTGAGTGTACATTCCCTTTGGTTTGGATTCTTGGTTATGCATACATTTTCCCCTCTTCAGAAGTCACTGCATTCTCAAATCACAGAAACCTTGTGGCTCTCTGAACCTATGAAAGTTTGGCTTTTTCTCCCCATTTAAAGGAAAAGCAAAAGAGTTGAGCGTTTGTTCAGCTTTCTTTGGGTTTTTCCACTCCTTTCACTGCCCACGTAGTAGCAAGAATAATTAGCTGCATTATTTTGACAAGTTGGCTGGACCAGTTCCCTTTCTTATGCTTTTGAGGGGGACAGAGAAACAAGGCGGGAGGAGACCAAGCAGATCTGACTTGATTCATGACATGGGGTGGGGGTGGCTTTCCTATACCCTGGCTTGCAATTTGCAAAAAGCCTCTCTGAAAATCTCATTTGCCTCAGTCATGATAGATGCTGAAGTAGAAGCCAGACATGCAAAGATGGGCCATGAATGAATTAATTAATATAATAATAGGCTGCCTCACTTCGCAGTGAAGGGACACTTTGAAGTCAAAACAAAAGAAGTGGGAAAACCCAACTGCAAAACAAACAGTTTAGGGGTAAGTGCTGCTTGCATAAATGGTTTTAGACTACTCAAACTAAAACTTGTTAGCTTTTTGGCTGTGTCCAAAGATTGCTGCAACATTCTCCAACTTCTAAAGATGGTAGGAAGAGATTGTGGTCATCAAAGAACATTAGCAATTTTTTAAGTTTTTGTGTTACATAGTGAGTCTTTGGAGAGATGGCGGGATATAAATATAATAAATAAATAAGTCACCATGACAGCCAAACTGGGAACAATATGTATATCATGTCTTATGATGTTGTTCCCCCTTCTATAATACAGAATAATCTGTTCCCCCTTCTATAATACAGAATAATCTGTTCTCACCGGTGACAATTTCCCCAGAACCATCCACAGGACTATTATCTTGATTACAGCTGCTCTTGCTCATATTCTGTTGTGACTGTTAGTACATTTTAATGTCAGAATCTATACAAAAACATCTGAGACCACTTGCCCTGAAAGAATTTATATGTGTTTCATGGTGAGTGGCCTCATTTTGCAAAGTCATGGTAATATGTAATGAAAAGAAAGTGCAGAAGATTACAAAACAACCTCATCAAGAGCAATAATGAATATTTCAACAGGCCAACATTTCAAAGTTTTAATTAAAATTACTGGTGCTATTGATATTGTAATGACTCCGGGTAACACAGAGGCAAGTCATCACAGACTTCCCAAACTGACTTCATTATACATGCAATTAATTATAGATATTGCTGCTGAAACTACCCTGGGATATCCAAGATTTAAAGCAAGTGCTTCAGCATTTAAATACAGAAGGTAGCTCTGTTAGCAATACCAGCAGAGAAAGTGTTATTATCCTTAACCCAGATACTGCATCTCCAGGCTGAACCTCAAATAGTTTTTGGCAGTTTCAATCTCCTTCAATAACTCTATTGTTTTTATTGATGTCAATTAAAGCTTCTTTTAAAACTGAAATACATTTACAGTTTTATAAATATATCCCACCTAGCGATGACTTCTTTAAGCATCTGTCTGAGCTAGAAGGCAAAGGAAAATTTATTCAAAGAATACTGGTGTAGTTTTCTCTACTTTCACTGTATCCCTCAACTATTGGCAGCCCCATCTGGTGATCCCTGAAGACACACACAGTATGTTTTCTGACAAATATTATTATTTGCGCTCTCCTAAACTCAAGTGGATAAGAGAAGCAGGGGCTTCTTTTAGAAGGCAAAAGTACTGTCATTTTTAAGGTAGCCCCCACTTGCACTTCAACACTAGTACTATCTGTAAGCCTCAATGCATATTTTAAAAGAAGAGTTTATGTGGCCGTAAAGGAAATGAAAATACTATTTGGAGAGCAAATCAAATACTGAAGTACTTTCACTTTAAATGGATTCCCCTCTGGCTCCCACAAGTCATAGCTAAGGGAAGTTAAAGCTATTGTCAGAGTCTTGTTGCTTATATACATTCATGAGCTGCTGCCACTGTGGGATCAAACTTATTTTAGAAAAGATGAAGAAGCAAGACTCCTACTTTCAAATAACTTTTCTTCCCTTTTCCCAGGTGAAACATTTCCTATGCTTTGACAGCATCCTTCTTCCCTTATAATGGATCCCCTACTACTTTGCAAACCATACTTGCTGTACTTAAAACTATGGGTTCCATCTTCCTACCAAATGAAATCAATGGGATTTCTTTCCCCTCCACATACATGCATCCACTAAAGTTGATTTTAAGTGAGCAATAATATGACTCTTAGAAACTGATTCAATCTTTCACCAAGACTGGAGTCCTATGTACTCTCTTTCATTGGATCAGTCCCCATCAATTAAGCATATGTAGGATTGCACTGTGTCAGAAGTCAACACTACAGGAGATTCCATTCCAGGAACAGTGCCCCAGAAACAACTGTATTATGAGAATCCTGCCTACAGATTGCAATTGCCCTGTCATTTGTGCATATGTACAGTTCTGGTCACCCCACCTGAAAAAGGATACCGTAGAATTTGAAAAGGTGCAGAAAATAGCAACCAAATGATCAGGGGGCTAGAGCAATTGCCCTTTAAGGGTCAGTTAAAACTCTTAATGTAGTTTGGCTCAGAAAAAAAGGCAAGTAAGAGTACATATCATATAGGTCTCTAAAATTATACATGGTGTGGAGAAACTGGACAGGAAGAAGCTTTTCTTTTTCTTTCATAATACTAGAACCCACTGAAACTGAAAGGTGGAATATTCAGGGCATACAAAAGCAAGTACTTCACACAGCCCAGTTACATTATAGAATCTGCTATCCTGATGATACCACCTAGGTTTAGTGAAGTTTGGCTCAAAACAGTAGCCCCATCTACTATTAGTTCCCATTGGATTGGGGGCCCATAGATTTGGACACCCTGAACCAAAATTCACCAAAACTGTCTGGTATCAAAAGAACACTATTCTGATGATACTACCTAGGTTTAATTAAGCTTGGTTCAGGGGATCCGAAGTTATGGATGCTCAAAAAGGTAGCCACATCTTCTATTAGCTCCCATAGGAAACAATGGGGGATGGGGCACCCACTCTGGGGGTTCATAACTTTGGACCTCCTGAACCAAACTTCACTAAACCTGTCTAGAATCATCAGGAGTGTCACCTGGTGATATCCTGAAAAAAATTTTGCCACTAGCCTAAAAACTGCGTCCCCTGCTGGCCGACAAAGTAAAAACACTAAAAATATTTTTAAAAATACAAACGAATCCAAATTTTTCTGTGCCCCCCCACGTGATCAAATGTACCATGGACATATATCCCCATGGTAGCTATGCCCATGACTATAGTGGCAGAGGCCACCCCCTCCATCAACAGAATGAGCTGAGTGTCATCAACATATTGATGACAGATCAGCCCAAAGCTCTGCACCAACTCAGCAACATGTAGATGTTGAACAACAGCAGGGAAAACAAAGCCAACTGAGGCACACCACATTGAAGCAGACACCTCTGGGACGCCTGGCCCCTATGCCACACTTGCTGACTTCAGTCCCAGAGAAATGAGACAATGCACTGAAGGACAGTGCCCCGCGCCCCAGAAACGGCCAGGCAGTGGGTCGAAAGGTCGTGATTGACCACATCAAATGCTGTGGTAAGGTCTAATAATACCAACAGTGCCAATCTGCCTTGGTCAAGCTGCATGCGGAGTATATCTGTGATGGTGACAAGGACAGTCTCCGTCCCATGCCCAGCACGGAATCTGGACTGGAAGGGATTGAGGGCCGATGTGTCCTCAAGGCTAAGCCCTGAAGCTGCTCCAACACCACTCTCTCAATTACCTTCCCCAGAAACAAAAGATTCCATGAGTACCATGAGTTTAGCTACTCTTTATAAGCATCATACTTTTTTCTCTCTAATCTTGATGATCTAATGATCCTAGATTATAGAAAGGCATTTGTTAGGCTAGGATAGATAATCTACAATTAGCAATAGAGAAGGGCAACTACAATAAGATTTGAGGACTGAGTGTTGTCTTGTGATCACAAATCTGCCAAAACTTGACTTGGGTTATATTTCTTTGCCCAAAATGTATAATTTTCAGGAGAAGGTTTTTTTAGAAATCTTTACAGTGTTTTCCAGGGAAATCTGAGCAAAATAAATGATGTTATTGGCAGATAAGGACTGATCGATTACAATGCAAATGGCTAAATTCATAATATCAGTCATTAAGACACAGTTAAGATTATTGAAACAAATTAATTTAATAAAATGTTATATATGATTAATTGTATTTAATATATTTGATATATTTTATGAATTAGATCTATTTTCAATGCTATGGTAATTTGCATTATTACTTATCAGTCAAACTATGTGATAGTTTGTGCTATTAATATTGTAATTTATTGTATTTTTCCTTTTGTGTTATCTTGTTTGCTATGGCTGTGCTGAAGCAATAAAGTGTCACACAAATGTCCTTAAGATTAACAAGGAGTATACATATGAATGTACCTATGTGGAAGAAGTTACGACTTCTCACCTAGGTACTGACTTCATTAGCTTCCTCTCTTACTTCTTATAATAGTCTATGGCCCCTTTAGACAGTTCATCAAAAGGGATGTGGAATCCATTAAAGTTTATTTGCGTTATTATTTCACAACAATTTACTATAATTTACTCCTGAACTGCTTCCACATTTTAGCCGGTCCACTGCTGCATTTTTCCATGTTTTCCAGTGACATAATCTTTCATTTGTGCACAGATCATTATCAGCCCATTCTTTCCACACACACAAAAATCTGCTTTGTTTTAACACTGTAAAAATAATATTTTTTCTGGGCAGGATGCTATCAGCATTAGCAGTTTCTTGTGTCTGGAGGGGAGACAGCATAATCGCAGGACCTTGGAAAAGTTCCAGTCAATTACTCTTTTCATTTGTTGATGACCGCAAGGGGCCAGACACTGGCAACAATTAGCAAAACAGAAGAAAATAATCTGTTTTTGTACAATGGGAGAGGATTATTGGAGGCTCTGAAAATGTGAAGTTTTTTTCAAGTTGTTAAAGGTATTCATCATTCCTATCTTGCATTACTTACACTCATTTTTAAAAAGAAAACAGTCAACTATATCAGAGACCTTTTCTGCACGGCCAGCTAGCAGGGGTGCATTGGCATAGTATATGCCAATGCACCCCCGTGGGACCTTTGCACAGGCTGCTCTGCCCCAAACATTGCTTACTTCCTGTCATCTGCCAACATGTTGTGGAGGCCAGGGGACACACACCCCTGGCCAGAGTGACGATGCTGGAGTCAGAGGCCAGGAGACATGTCCCCTGGCCTTCACAACATGACAAAAGGTGACAGGAGGTAAGCGATGTTTGAGAGGGCCGGGGAGAAATGCTGGCTTCCACCTGGTGCCGTTCACTTGGCACTGAATGGAAGCCGGCATTTGCAAAAAACCTCGCTCCCCAAACGAGGTTTGGAAACACCGTTTCAGGGGGAGAGAGCGCCGCTGCATCAATTTGGCAGCGGTGCCTGTGCAAAGACTCCCCTCCAAAACAGTGTTTTACCGGGCCAAAATCGTTGATTCTGGCCAGTGCAGAAAGGGCCTCAGTCTGCCTTTTAGAGAGTGAGGGAATCATCAGAGATATCTGCAAATATGTAAAGATTTTTAATTTAATTTTCAATTTAATTTTTCTGTAAAGATGTTGCATTATTTCTATGCAGATCAGCATTACCCATGCTCCTCAAAATAAATAAAACAAAAACATAACAGAGTTGGTAGAAAATCCTAGAGGTATGCATTCAGCTTTGTCAACCTCGCCCCCTCACCACCACTTGAAAAAAATGTGGAAAATACCTTCTTGGTTTTCCAATATAGCTGCTGGTAAAATCCCTTACAAGAATCCTGAACTGTGGTAAAGATTGCAGTAGGAGGCCCAATTTTATTGGTCCTCAAATATAGGAAAAATGGAGGCCCATAAAATTGAACCCTCTGACCCAATCCTTACTAAACTTGGGGATTCTTGTAAGGAGAGGTAGCAGCAGCTACACTGCAAATTTGGCACCTCAGCCTTAAAAAGACAGTTTTCACCAGAACGCCACATAGACTACATTGAACCTTTTGCGGACTGGAGATTCTCTCAGAAAAGCCAGTATTTGAATTGAAGGTTAAATGGCTTCATTGTAATTTGTACAATTTGTTTTGCAGGGCTCTGGAGGGGGCTGTTTTTTAAGGTAGACACACTAAATTTTAAGCATAGCTGCTGGTGACTCTGCTTACATGAACGAGTTTGGTGAAGATTGGGTCAGAAGGCCCAATTTATGGGTTTCCAATTTTTCCTCCATTGGAAACAGTGGTGGATGGATGGTACATCCTCTTTAGCGGCTCTGAAATTTTTACTGAACTTGGGGGTTATTCTAAGGAGAGCCGCCCACAGCTGCACTGAAAATGTGGTGCATTTACCTTGAAAACAGCCTCTCTGTTTTCAGAGACACTCAACAATTCTCAAATTCCTGGGGCAAAATCCCACACTGGTATGGGAATTGGTGATTTTTCTGGAATCCCCCCCCCCCCAAAATTGAGTCCAATATATCTTAATCTGAATTTTACTTTTTTCTTTTCTTTTTTTGAGGTACACCCTGGAGAATCCTGAGGACAACTTGAGAACTCAAAAGGGTGTGTATGTTTCAATGCACATTAGGTATGCAAAAGAAACCACTGCTAAAAATGAGAACAATCTGTCTGTAATCTTTATTGCAATGGACATTTCACACAGGATCATATCACAAGGTTATCACAAAAAATCACCACAGTATGGAAACAGCCCTGAATGACTTTTCACATACTACAAGCAAGGGTAAAAAGGGTAGGGAAGACACTAGTGATAAAGAGTCTTGCAAGTCTTCCAATTTAACGTCAAAGAGAAGTTGCTCATTCAGTAAAAATAAAAATGTGCATCTTTTTCAGTACCAAAAATAGCTTTCAAGAAATGTATATGAAAGAGCTCAAAATGAATGTTGTCAACACCTTTTCAAAAAGTTTCTCTGACAGATAGCACTACAGAAGTAGTTGAATCATTGCTCAATCACATTAACTGCCATAAACTCATGGAGGCTGTTGAAAAGAATATTTAGAGGGAGTTGGTGATTTACCAGGCACACTTTAAGAAGCATTTTTATGCTATCAAGAATTTGGACAGATGACTGAAGCAGAACTCATATAAAACCTGGAGAAGAAAATCAAGCGAATTCTTAGTGTGAGTATTTCTTATAAGTAGTGGGATTTAATGACACTCGACTGGAAATACTTCCATTAAAATGAGATTGTGTCATGCTCATTGAAGTCCCAGTGTACTTGCAATTAAGTCATTTTCCACAGCTATTATGGTGCTAAGGACCTATGGGAACTCACTTGAAGAAAAGACTCTATTATTAAAGGTCAGTCTTTCTGTTATCAGAAATATATAAAGTGGCACTTCCAAAATGTTCAAAATGTTTCCTTTCCTGTCACTAAATTATTTCTCAAGCCACAAAAATCCTAGTATGTTTAATTACCCTTTTCAGTCATAAGAATGATTGTACTCTGGCAATTCCTTCAACATGTTCTTCTCTTCCTCTATCACTGGTCCCTTGTGATAATCTAAGCAGCATAATGGATGGAAGATGATATGACTGTTCAAACTATTACATATAAATGAGCACTGTTGCATTAGTTCAGTGTCCCCAAATAAAAATATTTCCTCACACCAAGGTTTGCATAGGCACCTGGAAACCAACAATAGACAGGCCACGTTTAGGCGTGTTTCAAGTACAAACTGTTGGAATACGCGATTTCTGCATGGCTGGACAAGGGGGGGTGCTATGTATCTCTAAGCTGTTCTGTTTACTCTTGTCAAGCCCTGGATCTGAGACCAAACAAGACTCCAAAACCACCGGTTCAAAAGACTTTATTGGAGATATGCAATAAGAGAAAATGAAAAGAGGAAATGAAAAAAATAACTTCAAAAATTGGTCAATTAGATTTTTTTAAAAAAAGACCAAGTAATAAAAAGATTAAGCACAAAATTATTCAATTAAAATCCCAACTAGATCAGAAACTAATAGAGGTCTGGAATAGACTACAATTTCTAAAATAAAAACAATTCGAATGGGCAAACAAACCAGAAAGATGGTTTACAAGAAGAATTAAAGCAGAAAAAGAGCAGAAAATTATAACAAAAATAAAATTGAAAGGGAAAGTTTTGGTGGAAAGAGATGAAATTGAAAAAGCTTTTATTACATATTATTCGGATCTTTACATCAAAAATGAAAGAGATGATATAGAGAAATTAGAAAACTATTTGGGGAAAAAGAATTTACTGAAAATATGGAAAACATCATTATTGAATTTAAACCAGCATAAATAGAAAAAACAATTCAGAATCTTAAATGTAACAGAGTGCCAGGTCTGGAAGGGCTTACAGACATCTATTATTTTAAAAAGATTAAAACTATGATCCTAGACTAGAAAGAATATTCCACAATATATATGAGTGAGAACAAATACCAAACTCATGGCCAGAAGCAAGAATCACACTGATACTGAAAGAAAAATCAATAACTCCTGATATAGAAAAATTTAGACCTATATCTCTCTTAAATGTTGACTACAAAAATTTTACAAGTATTTTAACTAAAAGAATTAAAGATTTCTTAAAAGACTTTATTGGGCAAGGACTAACAGACTTCTTGCCAAGGCGATAGACAAAAAACAACATTAGAACAGTCATTAACATCCTAGAATTTTTAAGAAACAGAAAAGCAGCAAAAATAGTTATGATATTCTTAGATGCGAAGGCTTTTGATATCATTAATTGGCAGTTTATCAAATCGACCTTAGGAACACTAAGAATCAAAGGAGAATTTGGGAAAGCCATTGAGGCAATATACACACACCAATATGCCTCAATAATAATAAACAATACAGAATTGAAAAACTTTACAAAAAAGTACAAGACATGGCTGTCCTCTTTACCTCTTGCTATTAATCCTACAATTGGGAGTTCTTTTAAGAGATATAACAGAAGATACCAACTGGATAAAAATTAAAATTAAAAACTACAACTTCAAATATAAAGCTTACACTGATGATTTAGTCCTATTCTTGGATGATTCAATCAATAAGATACAACTACTCGAACAAAAATTACAAGAATTTGGGGAGATTGCAGGCTTTAAAATAAATAAAGATAAAACTAAGGTACTAACCCTTAACATGGATATTAATGAACAAATTCAATGAAAGACACTATCAGGATTTGAGATAGTTAAACAAGTTAAATATTTAGGTATTCAATTAGGGGGGAACTACTTCATTCACCAATAATTATGGGAAACTCTGGAATGAGATTAAAAAGACTTAGAATGATGGCGTTCTCTACAGCTATCCTTTATGAAAAGAATAAATATTATCAAAATTGTCATCCTATCCAAATTAATATATTTATTTCAGAATCCACCAATCCGCCAATAATCCTATGTGTCGTATAACTGGGGAAAGGACCTATTGAAATTTTTTATGGGACAACAAAAAGTTAAGGATAAATTATACAAATGTAATTGATGTCAAATTAAAAGGAGGTTTGGACTTCCCAGATCTCCAAACATATCACGAGGCAGTCGCATTGACCTGGTTAAAAGTCTGGGTAACCTTAAAAGAAAAAAAATTATTGAATTTGGAAAAATTTGATCTAAGCAAAGGATGGCATGCTTACCTTTGGCCAAATGAACAAAAAATAAATACAACACCACTAAATAGACACGTAATCAGAAAATCAACATGCAGAACATGGATGAAATACAAGCACAGATTTTATAATAAAATACCACTATGGTTATCTAGGACAGAATTGTTACAAATTGAAGACTTTCTAGGAAAAGAAAACTGGTCTAACTACAGAGATTTATTCCAACATTCAAATGGTAAGACGTTAATGAAAGATAAAACAGAATTACAAAACAACGGTATTCTTAACAATTGGAATACTTACAAAAAGTTAGAGGAAGAATTTACAAAAGATTTAAAAGTAGAAGACTCCAATTAGAATACTAATGAATTTGAAGAAATACTATGCAAAAATGACACAAAATTGATCAATAAAATGTATAAAATACTACTAGGATACAAAACGGAACATGAAACAGTAAAAAAAGTAACGATAAAGTGGGCCACACATATTAAACGGCCAATATTACTAGAAGAATGGAACAAATGCTGGGAAAGACATAACAAATTCACCCTAGCTATTAATTTAAAGGACATTTTAATAAAAAATATTCCATAGATGGTACTACTCCCTTGCTAAACTAACCAAATGTAACAAGACAGATGAAAATAAATGTTGGAAATGCAAAAATAAAGTGGGCTCCTTCATCCACATGTGGTGAAATGCTGTCAAATACCAACCTTTTGAAATAAGATAATAGACATTCTAGATAAAATATTTCATACAAAAATAAGGTCCTGAAACAATTCTTCTAGGGATGTCCAATAACAAAGTAATAATTAACAACATTAAATTATTCCTCTATTTAGTAACAATTACAAAAATAGAGATTGCAACAACATGGAATTCAAGTGACATATCAATAGTAGAAGAATGGAAAAAGCTACCTGCTTTTGGTGGGTCTTTCCCATAGAAGCAAATCTCACTCACACATACGTAATGGCACATTAGAGTGCCCACTTGTTACAGTGAAGTTATCTCTTTAGGCTAGGGTTTCTTTCTATCTACCTTTCACCTGGAACAATGCCTGTGATCCGAAGTTACTTGAAATAAATATAAGTTTTCCTTTTTTGCTTATATTTAAGAACATAAGAACATAAGAACAAGCCAGCTGGATCAGACCAGAGTCCATCTAGTCCAGCTCTCTGCTACTCGCAGTGGCCCACCAGGTGCCTTTGGGAGCTCACATGTAGGATGTGAACGCAATGGCCTTCTGCGGCTGTTGCTCCCGATCACCTGGTCTGTTAAGGCATTTGCAATCAGATCAAGGAGGATCAAGATTGGTAGCCATAAATCGACTTCTCCTCCATAAATCTGTCCAAGCCCCTTTTAAAGCTATCCAGGTTAGTGGCCATCACCACCTCCTGTGGCAGCATATTCCAAACACCAATCACACGTTGCATGACGAAGTGTTTCCTTTTATTAGTTCTAATTCTTCCCCCCAGCATTTTCAATGAATGCCCCCTGGTTCTATTTGTTTGGAAGAGCTTCTTTACTGCACTCACACACAGGCCTGGGCTGATCCATATTCAGATAACTCCAACACAAACCACCTGACACATTTGTGGTATGTTATCTGTTAGCCTGTGTTGGAACAAAAGGTGTCCCCATTATTATGCATTGTACATTGAATATACCTAGAACCCAGCAGATCTAAACAATCTTGTCTGGGTTAAGAAATTCAAGGCCCAATCACACCTGCAGGTTACAATGGCATGGATCATGTAGGTTAATTACACTAGACACTCAGAAATACTATTATTGGTAGTAAATATTGTTATTTACTTGTACAAATGCAGACATCACTGTGGATTCCTCAGTTAAGACTTATTGTTATCTTCATTCACATTTTGATTATGCTAATATCCCAAACCTATATGAGCTTAAGGCATAAAAGTCAGTGTTGGGTAAGAGTGTCCAGGAGATCCAGGACAGAATCTGCCCTGCCATAGAAGCTTTCTGTGTGACCTTGGACCAATCACACACTCTCAGCTTATTCAATCTCACAGGTAGCTTGTGAACAATATAACAGAGATGAGAATGATGAAAACTGCTTTCAGTTCCCATTGGTGAGACAAGTTGGGTCCAAATGAAGTAAATAAATAAAATAAGTGTTTAAAAGGAAACTTTTTTTTCCAGCTAGACTTCCAGAGGCCATTTCCATATTAAGGTTGAGGTCCAGCTGTATGAAAAAATTCAAAAATCTTAGAAGATTTTCAGCAGAAAAGTCCTGTTTCTAACTGAGGTGCTAAATCTGTAACTGAGAACTACCACCTGATAATACTCATGGGTCTGGATATTCCTCTAGTTAAAAAATTACCTTCATAGAAAACTAGATGTCTGGAAGAAGCATTTGAGCCTAGTCTTCTCCCTAAGAAGTGGTGTAGGAGGTTAAGCGCTCGTGTATCTAATCTGGAGGAACCGGGTTTGATTCCCAGCTCTGCCGCCTGAGCTGTGGAGGCTTATCTGGGGAATTCAGATTAGCCTGTACACTCCCACACACGCCAGCTGGGTGACCTTGGGCTAGTCACAGCTTCTCGGAGCTCTCTCAGCCCCACCTACCTCACAGGGTGTTTGTTGTGAGGGGGGAAGGGCAAGGAGATTGTAAGCCCCTTTGAGTCTCCTGCAGGAGAGAAAGGGGGGATATAAATCCAAACTCTTCTTCTTCTTCTATTTGCAGAAACTATTTTATTTGGAAGAGGTTTCAGTCTTTGGATTCTCTTTTTAGTCTGAAATGGTAGAGCCCAACC